>NW_020175012.1:865669-897183 GCF_003031525.2 Neophocaena asiaeorientalis asiaeorientalis
GGTGATGGTATCTTGGGCGAGGCAGACAGCCTGTGGTCTGTCTGACCTCAGTCCCTCTAGCTGGGCTGTTAGCCTGTGCCCTCTTGTTTGGCCCTCTAGAGAGGTGGAAAGAAGCTGGCCAGCCTACATCCAAATAACCCTCCCGAGGTTAAGAAGGGTGTTATTAAGGCATCCCTTCTCCAGGCTAAATAATCCTAGTGCCTTTAACCCTTTCCTCTCAGGTTCTGTTTTCCAAGTCCTTAATTATTTTCATTGCCCTCTCTGTAATTTAGGATGCCACCCTATAATCATAGAATTTCAGAGCTGGAAGGTTCCTAGGAGAGGTGTGGAGGACAGCCAGATGCAGAGGGTTCAGGCCTCTCCTTGCCCAGTTGCCGGAACGGGAAGGAAGCCCAGTAGGCTCCCTTTCACGATGCCCTTCCCCATCCCTCTTCCAGCAGGGGAGAGCCCTGCTCATTTGTCCTTAAATCAAAAATTGATTGAGCCGTTCTGGTGAGCTGTGCGCTGTCTAGGCATTTTCAAAATTGTGACCTCCTTAATCCCTCCACTGTCCTGCCGGGGAGCCTCATTTTGTAGGCAAGGAAACTGGCTCTGAGAGATTAAGTAACTTACCCAAATTCACACACGAAGAAAGTCGCAGGCCCCTCCACCCAAACTCCCTTCTCCTGCTACACTCACCCCAATCCCAGTGGCGCCCACAGAGTCAATTCCCATTGGCCTTTATGGAAGCATCTCTCTCCTGGAGAGTCTGTCAGGCTCCAGGGAGGCCAGAGCTGGGCTGCGGCAGGAATTGTCAGGATTCTCTCTCTCTCTCTCTCTCTCTCTCTCTCTCTCTCTATATATATATATATATATATCTTTATATATCTATATATATTTATATAAAGAGATTCATTTATATATCTTTATTTGTATATGAAGACATTTATTTCAAGGAATTGGTTCATGCAATTGGGAGCTGGTAAGTGCAAAGTCCAGAGGACAGGCTGGCAGGTTGGAAATCAAGCGGGATTTGATGGCACAGTTTTCGAGGCAGAATTTCTTCAACAGGAAACCTCAGTTTTTACTGTTAAAGCCTTTCCACTGATTCGAAGAGGCCGAACCACATTAAAGAGGGTAATCTCCTTCACTTAAAGTCAACTGACTGTAATGTAACCACATCTACAAAATACCTTCGCAGCAATACCTGGATTAGTGTTTGATTAAATAACTGGGTATTATAGCTTAGGCAAGTTGACACAAAAAGCTACCTATCACATGCTCCTTTATGGGTGTCGATGGGGAGAAGTTGGCTTGATCCGGTGGGCCTTTTCCCCAGAGTCCCAGGCAAGTGCTGGGAAGGTGCCAAGGAGGGCAGAGCCCTCTGCGGACCTCCCCATTATGAAGGTGCTAGGTCCCAAGGTCAGGGTTGTCCCACCAGATCCACACCAGAACGCTTTCCCCTGGGGATGTGCTGCCTTCGTCTGCTTGAGAGCTGCATTTAAGATCCAGGGACTTTTCAGGGGGCAGAAGGCGTAGAAGGAGCAAAGGGCAATCCTCGGAGTAGGAGCAAGAGGACTGTTGCCTGAGTCCGAGGGACCAGGTAGGCCAAGAGCCCTTGAGGGTGCGGACCGCGTCTTATCTCTCTGTATCCCAGGGTTGGGACTATGGCCCACGGGAGACGTGCTACAAATGTCTGTTCCTTTCCCTTCATCAGCCTCCCTGGTAGGTGCCCAAAACATTCTAGCCAGGTAGAAATCAGACCTGTTTTTAAAGTTCTTCCAATAAGAACATTTACTGATAACAGAAATAGTAAGGTCAAAGGGTATAACCTTTTCTTTTTAAAATAAATAAGTCCTGGGGATGTAAGGTACAGCATGATGACAATAGTTAATAATGCTGTATTGTGTATTTGAAAGCTGTTAAGAGAGTAGACCTTAAAAGTTCTCATCACAAGAAAAAAAATTAGAGAGTTCTTCTCAATATAAAATCAAAACCCCCCAGTTTCAGGTGAAACTCTGTAGGACTAGGATAGCAGAAATGAGTAAATGAGACTTCAGAGATTTTATTGTTGCTCTCAAGTTTGAACCACCACAGCCTTCTGGCTGCTGTTTACAACTAGAGGCACACCAAAGGACAGAGATACCAGCAATTCAGAAGACCCATGCAAGCACTAAGGTTGGACCAGAGCCCTCCTCTCACAGACACAATTGCCCCTCATCTTGTCTTTCGCAGGGCTTGAGGCTCAGAAAGACTCAAAGAAGAAGTTCCTGCAGCAAACAGTCCTAAAGCTTGAAGTCAAATGGCTAAGGGATCTTGTGAAGTCTCTTTCTTTGCAGGACTTTTAGAGGATGTTTCTAGATATAGCATTTCTTAGAGGCAGGGAGTGGACCAGCTGGCCGCTCCCTCTCAACCCTGGGATTCCAAGGGAACAGGAGGAGTTTTCTCCTTTTAAGGGGTTTCCTCTTTCATCTGGAGGTGGTTGGTGAGAGAATCAGGTGTTGCCAGGGCACAGCAGTGGGTGGGTGAGGCTGCCCCACCCGCTGAATCAAGGGAGGCTTCCAGGAGGGGAATGGCTTGGAGATGCCTCGTGAAACAAGCCTGGGAGGAGGCTTGGAGTTGGCTGATAGGTGGGTATGGGAGGAAGGGACTTGGTGGGGGCTGGCTGGAAGGGCAGGCCTAGTCTGAACAGGCAGGATTCTCCCCAGCTTCACGGGAGTCCTTCTCTAGAAGCCATACCTGTCAGCTCTTCTTACCTCCTAAACCTTGCAAGGGATGGGGATGGCAGCCAGTGACATTCCACCATCACTTGGTATAGGGAGAAATGTTGCAGCAGGAAGGCTTTAAGCTAGACCAGAGGAGGAACTGGATAAGATGGGAGATGAGTGACTGAGGGGCTCCAGGGGCCCCTTTCTTTCAAGGCCTTTAAAAACAAAGAGGCTTCTTCTTTTCCCAGCACCCCCTCACCTCCAAGCCACAGTGATGGCTATGACAGCCTTTGGGGGCTTTTTGCCAGTTTGCACGTAACACGCGGGTTCTGTGAGCCATCAGGAAATGCCCTTTCGTGGAAACTGTGCAACTAGATTTGGGATTGAAGAGCAGGCAGACCCCCGCAGATAGTGTAGAGTGTAGATGGCAGAACTGGAGTGAGGGGTTCGGGGGAGCTCTGGGAGCAATCATTCACCCATGGATGATCCACAGTGTCCACACCAGACCTCAGTACTCCAGAGGCTAGAAATCCTTGTCTCTCTCTAGTTCAGCCCTGGGACTGGTGGGCATGGAGTCATGGGGTCCCTGGAAGGACAATCATTTCTTTGGCTTCTTCCCTTTTTCAGCCCTTGGATTCTGGAGATTGCCAGGAGACTCTGCCTAGAGTCCACCGTGCCTTTGGAAGGAGCACCCACACCAAGGGAAGGAAGGGCCTGAGGCCCTTATCTGGGAGGGCCAGAACGCCGGTAAACCAGCACTGACACAATTCAACTGAATAAATCTGCTGAATCAAATTCAATGCTGCTTCTGTCTGGCCAGGGAGGGTGCTTCTATGCATGGGAAGTGAGCCATGCTCAGCCCGGTGGGAGGGACCAGCCTCTCTCAGCAAGGCCTGGGCCCTCCCTCCCCACCCTGGGCAGGCCAAAACTCTCACATGGATTTCTCTCATTCACGGACATGCTAGATTCAAATGACTGACTCACTGGTTTGTTTTCCCACTGGACTGTGAGCTCCCCAGCCGCGAGATCTGGGACTCATTTACGCCTGTGTGATCGGTCTCTTGTTTAGAGCCTGGCATATGGTAGGAGGCTGGAGAAATATCAATGGGAATGAGTGAGTAATTAACCCCATTGGGTGGTCTGAGCTAAATGCCTCTGAGTAGGACAAACAGCGATGTAACAGGGTTTCAGAGGAGGGAGCCATCACTGTGGGCCTGGGTCAGAGGGAAAGCCTCGTGGAAGAGATAAAGTAGCCTTGTCTTCTATTGCCTTAAAATCACTTGAGCCCATTTTGCTCCCTCAGGACAACTGAGAGTTGAATTCTCCAGCATCCCTTTTTCTATCCTCCTTCCTACATTAATTCGTCTACCCCAGTCACCCGCTGACCCTCCGTGATGTGCCGGAGTGACTCACAGTGGCCTGGGGGAGCTGACTGTGTTTATCTCTTCCCAGCACACCTCACGCTAGTAGCTTGAAACTGGCCAGGGAGGGAGAAATTGGCAAACACTATAAACCAGTGCTAGAAGAGTTAGCTGCTAAACGTTTACCAGCACATTTGCCTACCTACGACCTGTCCATCTACTACCTGTCCATCTCCTTCCTTCCTTCCTCTTCCCTCCTCTTCCCTCTCTCCTTCCCACGAATCTTCCTTCCTTCCCTTTTCCCTTCCTTTTTTATCAATTCTTTTATCCAGTTCCCCACCTACCTACTCATCCGTCCAACCACCATCCATCCGTCATCCATCCATCCATCCATCCATCCACCGTGCATCCATTAATCCACCATCCTGCCACCCACTCACCTATCATCCACACATCTACTATCCATCCACCCATCCATTTCCCACTTGGATCCACCTAACTTTTATTTCTTTTATTCATCCATCCATCCATCCATCCACCCACAAATGCTTTCTGAGCATCTTCTCTGTGTCGGCCTATTCCCCAGGCTCAGAATCTTTCCCAGACTCCTGGAAGATAGGTGCATGAAGGACTAGTCCTTACAAGGACTAGCAGAGGTCTCCCAGTGCAGCACCCCAGGGTCAGCCAGCACTGATGTTGGGTTCATAACTAGAACACTCTGGTTTTCCCCTTCTGCTGCTCTTTGCCCCTCATAGCCTGTTCTCACAGGGTCCAGGAGACACTAGCAGGGGAAGGAGAGGCACGTCCCCATCTCTCACTCCCTCCACACCTCAGGCAAGAGCCCAGTGGAATTGGGCCTGACTTTGAGAAAGGGTTTCCTGCCCCCAAAGTCCCCACGAGCTCTTAGACAACTTACCAGTGAGTTCAAACAAGATGGGGCTCCCCTGGGGCCTGAGAACAGAGACATGAGGTGAGAGGGAAGCCCCATGATGAAGCAGCACCCTCTGCCCCCAGCACCCCCCCGCCCCTTAAAGCTCTGGCTGCTCTGTGAACCAAGCTTGTCTCTCGTTCCCAGAGGCTGTTATTGCAAAGGGTTTGCTGTTCAGCCTGGTGACCCAAAGGGGCTGTAGGGCTCCCAGAGCCCGACCTGGAGTCGAGGGGAAGGGAGGGGAACCCACTCGCCTGCACGCAGTCCGGAACCTGCCACCTCAGCCACGCCCATCCCCTGTGCTGCGCCATCCAGCCCAGCCTGGGAGAGGCACAGCCCTTTACTCTGTGCAGGGGTGTTGGCTTCCCTGGACCATGGCAGAGGGTCGTAGCCCAGAGGGGACCAGGTGGCATGTCCTGGCAGGAGTGGAGGGTCCCCAGAGTTCCTGCAGGAGGTCAGAGAGAGGAAGTGGCTAGAGTTGTTTTTTCTCACTTCTTCCCCTGAGGTCTGTGTTTATATGACAGTCGTACCCAAACGTCTCACTTCCGAGGGTATCTGAGTCCACACTTCACTGGCTTCTTTTTGGAGGGTATTGCCTGTGGCCTGGAACAGAGAGGGCGGGCAGATTTTGTTCTGAGCCACAGAGCATACCTACTGTGGAGATAGATGAGAGTGAAGTGTTTGGGCCCCGAGGATGCAGCCCCCTGTCCTGGCACTGCTTGCATTCCTGTCCCTCGCTACTATTTCTCTGTCCTCTGGATCCAAGCAGTTTATTTCTACCTGCTCTGAGAGAAATAACATAAGGCTGTATGCACCTTGTTCGTGCTTCTGGGACAGACGTGACTTTCTGAAGCTGTCTTCCATTGCAATAGTCAGGTGGCTGACGGGACCTTAGCATCTCAAAGGCCTTGGGTTCAAATCTCAGCTCCACCAGGACTCAGCTGACTTAGGCCAGCAAGTTACCTTCTTAGAGCTTCAGTTTTCTCATCTATTAAATGGGGCTCCCCTGGGGCCTGAGAACAGAGACATGAGGTGAGAGGGAAGCCCCATGATGAAGCTGTAAGGTTTAAGTGAGCTCATACAGGTAATGTACCTAACACAGTGCCTGGAAGTTGGCATACAGGGTTAAATGATCAGTAGCCACTTCCCTCCAAATCCTAAAATCCAAATCCTAAAATCCAAATCCAACTGAACCCATCATTCCCTTCAAGATGAGAAGCAGCTCCATTGTCTCAGGGCGGCGGGGCATCTTCCTCTGAAACCTGGGCCCTCACATTACAAGGTTATTTGGCTTGTGTGACCCAATTAATAGCCCTCTGTCCTGTGGGCCTCGCGGGCACCTCGCCTTCTGTCCCGGGGACTGCTCACCTCAGTGAAACCCGTGAGGACAGACGCTCCCATTTCCTGATGAGAAGAAAGTGAGTCAGGAGGAAGCAGCCCAACTTGTTGCTGAGCCGTGGAAAATAGTTAAACTGGGGGAGAGGAAAAACACTTGTTTAAGAAATCAGGCTAGGTATGAATGTGTAGGGTGTGGCCCCCTGTGTGATTGGCTGCTCTGCTGGCTCTGGGAGCTGCCTGCCTCTCTGGGCCCGTTGAGTCAGGCTCGCCTGCAGCCTCTCCTCTCCGCTCCTTCTCCCCTCTCCCCGCAGGTGTGTCTCGGGCTCTGCGGCTGCCTGTCCCACTCCTGCCGAGACGCAGCGCGAGAGGTCACCCACCGCACCTCCAGCGAGCCCGACACAGACCAGCCAGGCGACCCACAATGGAAGCTGCCGATGCCTCCAGGAGCAGCGGGGCCAGCCCGGAAGCCAGGGGTGCCCGCAGCTTGCTGGGCCCCAAAGGCAGCCTGGAGAATGGGGCCAAGGCCGAAGGCAAAGAGGCCAGGATCACCAACGGCCACGGCAGGGAAGCGGCCGAGGGCAAGAGCCTAGGTGGCTCCCTGAAGCCAGGCGAGGGAAAGGGCTCCCTGTTCTTGGGCAACAAGGGGCGGTGCCCCATCATCCAGTTTGTTGAGTCTGTGGATGACAAGGGCTCCAACTACTTCAGCATGGACTCTGGAGAAGGCAAGATGTCCCCCTATGCCAGGCTCCAGCTGGGGGCCACCAAGAAGCCACCTGTCACCTTTGCTGAGAAGGGGGAGCCGCGCAGGCCCATCTTCTCGGAGCCCCGCAAGCCCACGGTGGCCGTCATGGAGCCTGGGGACCTCCAGCGGAACATCTCCCCCCGGGCCGACTCGAGCACCCACCTGCACTCCAAGTTGGGCTCCGAGGAGGTCCTGTGCGACTCGTGCATCGGCAACAAGCAGAAGGCCGTCAAGTCCTGCCTGGTGTGCCAGGCCTCCTTCTGCGAGCTGCACCTCAAACCCCACCTGGAGGGTGCCGCCTTCCGTGACCACCAGCTGCTCGAGCCCATCCGGGACTTCGAGGCCCGCAAGTGCCCCCTGCACGGCAAGACCATGGAACTCTTCTGCCAGACGGACCAGACCTGCATCTGCTACCTCTGCATGTTCCAGGAGCACAAGAACCACAGCACCGTGACCGTGGAAGAGGCCAAAGCCGAGAAGGAGGTAACAGCGGGCCCCTCCAGGTCTCTCCTCCCTCAACGCATCCCCCCACCTCATCTTCTCCACTGGGGTTTCCCAGGGTCTGGGGCTCAAGTCTCTTGCTGTCCCTTGTCCTTTCAGAAAACAGTTCTTTCCCCTCCCGCCCCCAGGCTGGGAGTCAGAGACGGTTCCCCAATCCTCCAAGGCCTCAGGAGACCAGGCATCTCCTAGATGAGCAAATGGGGGCTCAGCAAAGATGCGGGGCTTGGCCAAGGTCATAGGATAAATTTAAGTCAGGTTAGGGAATCAGCATGCAGTCCTGGGCTCTGTGTCTAGCTGGGTCTTTTCCTTCTTTCTCCCTTCCTTCCTTCCTTCCTTCCTTCCTTCCTTCCTTCCTTCTTTCTTCCTTCCTTCCTTCCTTCCTTCCTTCCTTCCTTCCTTCCTTCCTTCCTTCCCTCCTTCCCTCCTTCCCTCCCTCCCTTCCTCCCTCCCTCCTTCCTTTCTTTTCTTTTCTTTCTTTCTTTTTTACTTAAGGGAGAGAGAATTTTTCCCACCTGAGCAGGGCTGGCTCCTGGGATGAGTCATGGGTGAGGAGAAGGGAATTTGAGGACCGCTTCAAGGCCCTTTTTTTCTAGCTTCAGAGTTGGCTTTTGCAGTCCAGTGGCTCCTTCTTGTTCTATCTGATCCCCCAGCCAGTCTCTTGACTCTCCCAGTGGCCTCCTTTATCCTTCCCTCCGCTGGGCCCCGTGTGCTTTGTGTGTGTGGTTGTATGTGGACATACCTCTGCCTGTAGGTGGACACTCTTGGTGAGGGTTGGAGTTGGGGGGGAGGGGTGTGTTATATTCATATGTGGATGTTTGCATATGACTGTATATGTGATACATTAAGTGTGTTTGTGTTCTGTGTACGTGATCCTGCATGTGCCTCTGTGGGGAGGAGCAGGGGCGTGTGGAAGCCTGTGAACGTGGACACCTTACACCTGGAGAGGGTGTGCTGGACCAAAGGCTCAGCTGTGGCTGCCGCTCCTGACTCCACAGATGCTGGGCTGGTGCCCCCGCGGCCACACAGCTCTGTGACATGGGCGGTCTCCAGCCGGTGGTCAGGGCAGGGCACCTGACCTTCTGCACCCTGCAGAACGGGGCAGCCCAGGACACCCTCTGGGCCCAGCCTTCCTAACCGGGAGTCTGTAGGTTACTCTCTCCTACCCATACCCCTGGGGAGGAAGGATGAGTCAGCGATGAGAAAAGACTCAAAGATCCTTTTCAGAAGCCTCATTTGGCCCAGGAAAAAGGTGACCCCAGTTTCCCTAACTCCCTGACCCCAGTCTGGCTTCAAGCTTCAGATAGGGAGATGGAGATGGGGCAGGGGCCATGGTCCCCACCTCCAGGACCTCACCTAGGAAATCAAAACAGAACGAGGGGCCAATCACCCTCAGCCACCGCAACCAGGAAATTGCAGAGCCCCAGGCTGTGTTTTAGGAGATCTGACTTCTAGTCCTGGTTTTTGCCTCTAACCAGCTGTGAGATGGTGGACAAGTCCCTTCCATTCTCTCAGGCTTGGTTTCCCTTCATGTGAAACTAAGGGATTGGACTGGATTGTAAATTTTCAAATGACACCTGGAGCCCTAGGATTCTTGAGAATGTCTTTGAGGCATCAGGGATGAGGCAGGGGGCTAATTGGTGCCAAGAAGTCAGGGGACCCCTGTTCCCACCCCCAGTGCAAGCAGTGCATGCACTTATTTATCCATAGGTTTGGCCCCAAATTTCATCTGAAACAAGGGTATCTCCACTTAAGAAAAGCCTGAGTGCTGCTGGAGGACAGGACGGTCTTGGGCAGTTTTCTCTGGCGGCACCTGGGACTAGGACTTCATGTTCCAGTACTGGGACAGGACTCAAAGACACAGTTCTCACCCTTGAAGGCTCGTGATGTAGGTCAAGAGGCAGAGCTCAGACGCACAAACCAGTCTGGGGCGCATCCCACCAGTTACACAGCAGTGGCTGTAAGTAAACATCAACTTGCAGAGGACAGAACATCAGACTGGAGCGTTAGCAATCTTGTCAGTCCACCTTGCATGGGGACACAGGCCCAGAGAAAGGAAGAGACCTGTCCAAGCTCACTGTTTGAGGAAGAAGTTCCCTGAGTCCTCGACCAATGTTGGGGAGCAACTTAGGGGAAGGGTTAGCGTTGCTTTGAGGGGGATGGGATTACAGGGACTCAGGGGAAAATGTCTGATTCACTGGAGTGACTTTAGGGGTGGGAGCTTCAGACTGTGTGTGTGTGTGTGTGTGTGTGTGTGTGTGTGTGTGTGCACGCATGCGTGTGTGTGCACCAGCAGTGTAGGTAGGCAGGGGCGGGTGGTGCCGAGCGGCTGAGTGGAGATGGAGCTGGAGTGTGGCACTTTGTCCCGGTCTGGCTCAGCTGGAATGTCAGACGTGAGGGATGTTGGCACAGAGCAGTGTTAGATGGGTTGACAGATCAAAGTGGACTGGCGTGTCAATCCTGGCATCCTTTGGAGGCAGCCCCTGCAGACTCAAACATTAGGGCCCCACACAGCTTTTTGCAAGGAGCCCCGTCCAGAACCTGTTCTGCAGCCTGGTTGGTGAGGCCCGGGTGAGGTGATCGCTGACCTATCTTGGTTACTTGCACAAAAGTGTAGACAACACCCAGGGCTGCGGTGCTCATCTCTTGGGCCTCAGATCTCGCTACAGACTCGGAGCAGAGGTAGTGCTGGAGAAAGGCCGCTTGGTGTACCAGCATGACAATCCTTCCTCTGCTGACCCAAGATCAGAAGGTCTCCAGTTCCACTCCGAATGTCACAAGGATGGTCCACAGATGTCCTGTGGTCCACCCCTCTGCCTCTGGGCATTTCCCAGGCTGGATTAGACTGATGAGATGTACATAACAATCCTTTCCTGTGTCTCGTGGCCCTTCCTTCTGCCTATCCCGAGTGCCTTCTGCCCCACCGGGTCAGGGTGGAGGATTCCTGGCCATGGCTGCTTGCTGCAGGGCGGCCTGCCTGTCGTGGGTCCTCTTGGGCTCTGGGTTGGCAGCCTGGCAAGGCGCCGGGAGGAGTGCTCAGGCCAAGCATTGCTCTGGAGGGCGAGGTCCTAGCTCGTCAGCGCAGCTCAGATTCCGTGCGTCGGTCGTTCTCCTGACGCCATCATTTGGCTCGGTTCCTCTCTGTCACCATGGCCTGTGGCTTTGCTTCTGGTCTCATTGCCCAATTCTTCCTTGAAGGCTGAACTGCTGGGCTGCTGGGCATGGGCAGTCGCTGCTCATTGAGTTTTGGGAGCTGTGCTGGTCTGGGCTTTTGGGACTCTTTGGGTGGACAGCCATGACCGGGGTTTGGGAGGATGAGCCAGGCGAAAGGCCTAGGGTGCAGTGGCAGGTGCTGGGACCATCCTCCCCAGAGATCCTAGGGGAGAACTTCTGCTCTGGGACAGGGTGGGTGAGACAGGAGGTGGGATGAACTCTGTGGGTGCTGGGGAGGAAAGGACAAAATAAAAAGAGGTACAGAGACAGGAGGCAGGGAGGGAGAGTGCCAGGGAGGCAGGCAGGAGACACCCCTGTCTTTATGGAGTGCAGCTATGTGCCAGGTGCTAGCCTGAGCCTTTACACGGTTAGTTCTGACGACGGTCCCACGGGGTAGGAGTAACGGCATCTATTTTATAGGTGAAGAAATGGGCTCAAAGATGCCAAGAAACTTACCCAACGTTACAGCACTGGGAGGTGGCAGAGCTGGGATTCAGATTCATTGTGGCCATAGCCCAGCCTGTTTTCTCTCCACCATTTAAAATGTTGTTTTTATAGGGTTGGCAGTGGCTCCTTGGGGTCACCTGGGAGGTTCTGATTCAGGGGGTCAGGGCCTGGGATCTGTACTTTTAAGTTACCCCCAGGGATTCGAATACGTAGTCAGGTTGGAAATCAGGAATCTAGTCCAGTTTTACCAGGAAGAAACCGAGGCCTGGGAGGTGGGGTAACATGTCAAGGGCCCGATGCTGGTCTGGAGACAGTCTGGGTGATGCTCTTCCCACCCTGTCTTGCCCCTGCCCCGTCCTGACACCCAAGGAAGTAGAAGGAGCGGTGTGCCCCAGCTAAGCAGAGTAATACTGGGCTGTTTGACATCTGTGTGGAAATGGGGAAATCTCTCCAGCATTTCAGATTCTTATCCATAGAATCACCATTTGTCTGAAAGTACAAATTTGGCAATTAACTGGCTCATCTGGCAAATGTCACAGCCAACGGCCTGTGTGGTTAATTCAGACCAGGGGAGGATCCCTCGGGGCCCCGTCTCCTCTTCTCTGGGGGCAGCGCAGGCACCTGTCCAGGTGAGTGCTCAGGTGAGTCTGCACCTGAAGGTCCTGTCTGTCCGGGCCGAGACACCACCAGCCACTGGCCACCCCTCTGCTCCCCCAAGACCGGAAGGATTTCAAGACTGTGTGGCTTACACAGGCCCGTCCCAGGCAACCGAGCGAGAGGCAATCGTCATGGAGGAGTGTGGGAGAAGGGAACAAAGAAGGCATTTAGGGACAGGCCTGGGCAGGGTGTAGGGAGTGAGCTGGGGAGAAGGAGGAAGTCAGTCGGGAGGGAGGTGTAGACAGGGGTGGAGCTGAGGGGAGCTGAGGCCCTGTCAGACATCAGGAGATTTAATCAGATTTCAAGGGAGGAGGGAAAGAAGGAGAAAGTGTGGCCTCAGGGGGTGATGGGGAGGGTGTGGGGAGGAGAGGAAAAGAGGCAGAATTGATGAATTGCCCCATCCGTGAGGTGGGGGAGCTTGGGCAGGGGTGAAGGGCACGGATGATGTCCTGGAAGGTACAGAGAATAGCCCAGAGGTTGAGGCCATGTAACAGAGCTGAGTCCTGTTGCTGTGTCGTGGTCTTCCCACTTCCTCGCTGGGAGAACTCAGGCAAGCTCCTCAATGTTTCTGGGCCTCGGTTTCTGCATCTGTAAAATGGGGATAACACGGCTTGCCTCCCCAGGAGGCTTTTGCAGATGAAAGGAGAAATGCGGGCACATAGTGGATGCTCAGTAAAGCAGTTAGGGTCCTTCCTTCTAAGGTTGCAGGAGAACCCAGTACTTTGGAGCCTTCCTATGTTTTATTGTTTCCTATATCCTGCCTTTTCTGGCTTTTGTGTAACCCTGCCAGCAGGGAAAAATTGCCAAGGGCTAAACAGATGCTGGACATATCCCCAGAGGTCTCACCCCAAACCCTCTTCTCCTGACAGGGTAGCACTCATCCCAGAGGTGAGAGCAGACCTTTCTAGTAGCACAGAGTTCCCAGCCCAAGGTCCCTGGTGCCCTGCAAGTCTGGCCTTGCAAGGCCCCCTCCCAGCCGATGTTGACTTCCCTGGTGCCCCAAAGAAACCAGTAGCCTAGTTTCTCCTCCGCCCTGACTGATATTTCCGCCCACTGCTGCAGACAGGGCGGCTCCGCTTTTGACCCTTCTCTCGCCTGTTTCCAGATCGGCTGCCTCTCCCTCCGGCCCTCCCAGGTCACTGGCCGACACCTCTGGCTCTCTTCTGTGCACCCCCCGCTAGCCTCCCTCTTCCCTGCCTCTCTTGCTCAGGATGGACCCCAGGGGCTGGCTCCCGCTACCCTTGGCCGAGGCTCTTCATTGTTCTAGAGCCCCTGGACTCTCCCTCCTCTGTACTCAGTGCCTCTTCCTCCCTCTTGGCCAGTGAGTCTGTGCTCTGCGGGTAAGACCTTTCCTCACCTTAATGCCCCATGCCCCACAGCTGCCAGCAGGTCCCCCGAGCACCTCTGCTCACTCCGCTGGTTCCTTACCTTCACCTTCTCTAGGCAAACCTTCTCCCCTCGCGCAGGGGGTTAGCCTGCCTGCACCACCCCCTTTATCCCACCACCTTTCCGCTTTCCCCAGTATCCTCCAATCTTCAGTTCCCCACCATCTAAGCCTCTACTTTGTATCTGCAGCCCAGTGTCTTGACCTCCCTCCCCTCACCCCCGGACGATTCACTCTGTATCCCGACTGTGTACGCACCACCCCTGGGCCCCAGCACAACGGCACACTCCATCCACACCGCTCGCACCTGCCCACTCCCCTCACTTACCCGTGCCCTGTGGGCCTGCCCGCCACCCTGTCCTCTCCCCTCCGAGCTCGGGTCCCAGTCCATGGAACGTGCCCCACCCAGCAGTGGGGATGGGACCACTCGTCAGCGCTTTCTCTGTGCCAGGTGCTCTCTGAGAGCCTCACTTGCCTGGTCCCAGTTCATCCCACACCTGGCTGGGAGATGGCCTTCATACTACCTCCACAAAAAATGGAGTCACCGAGGCACCAAGTTTGGTAACTTGTGAAGGCCACCTGCCTAGAGGTGGTGGTAACTGGATTCAAAGCCTTGGAGCCCCAGTCCTGGGCTCTGGGTGGGCTCCCTCCTGGATCCCCCAGGCTCATTTCATGGAAGAACTGCCCTGCGCCTGCCCCCTGGCCCCCCAGACCTGGGGGTGGGAGTGAATGTACTTTTGTTCTCTGCTTTCCTTGTGCTGGGTGCAGAGGTCAGGTGAGAAGCCCCAACGCCAGCCGCTCTATCGCTGAGCTGGTGAGGACATCTCAGCTGCGGAGGGAGGCAGCTTCCGGCGTCCCATCCCCTTGGGGCCTTGCTTGCTGGGGGTGAGGGGCTCTCCAGGGACAGGAAAGTTGCCCAGCACAGACCCACTGTCCGGCCTTTAGGCTTCTTCCTCACAGCTCAGACCCACCTACCAGTCCCAGGCTTCTCAGGAACCCTCCAGGCCACCGGCTCCGCCAACCTCGGAGTTCGGGGCTCTCGGCTCTGCCCCCGCAGAGTCTCCGCTGCCCACGTGGGGTCTGGGTCCCTTGACTCTCCAACCTCCCACCGCTGTGTCTATTGACAGCTGGCTTCTCCCAGCCTTTGTCCAGAGACCAGGCCAAACCCTCATCTTCATCCGCGTCTACTCCTCCGCTTAAACGTTTTCCATCCCTGGCGATGGCATTTTCCGTGTTGTGAGATTTCCAGCATGTAGCTCGTGGGGCACATGCTTTCTGAGAAGAACTTAGAGTCTCTGGCCTGGGGAGCCCAGGGGTGTGGGCAGAGCGGGCGGGGTTGGAATCCCGGGCTGTCTGGCTGGGGGCTCTGCATCTCCTGCTCTAGGCCTTCCCACCTTCTCCACCAGCTTCTCGGCTCTCTGGGCACTTTTTCAAGAAAGCCAGGACACTCTCTCCTCCATCGATCCACTTCCCTGGGTGTCTGCACAGGGACCCACCAGCAGCCCCCTGGCCTGGGAGAGTATCCAGGAGCTGTGACGTGTGCGCCCAGCTGCTCAGGACTCCTTGCCAAGAGAGCTCACGTTCCTGGTGGTTTGTGGCTTCCACATGTTGGCTCTTCTTGTGCTTCCTCAAGGAGATGGCTGGAAATGGGTGGGACTCTGTGTTCAAAACCCAGTGTGGTGGGGAGACCGGTGAGCGCTCCGGGGTGTTCTCAGATGGCTTGGTCTTCCTGCCTTCAGGTGGAGATCACCCACCTGTCTTCCAAGCTGGCAGGTGCTTTGGGAGCACTAGTGGGGAACCCACAGAACCAAAGAGGTGCCTCTTGGCTGAACTGGATTGACCTCTCTCCTCCCCCAGGGACCCTGGATAAAGTCTCGATCTTGCCCAAACTGCAGACGGCACTCCCTTTCCCATAAACAGGTTTATAGCTGTGCCTGCCCAGACAGAGTCCCCGCTGGCGGCAACCCAGGCTCTTGCTTGCAACACAAGCCTCACGTCATATCATAGAAACGCTGCACGCTTGTACTGCCACGGGACACTCCCTGGGCTGGGCTCTGCTGAGCTGGGCTGCGTCCCCTTTCTCCCCTAAGCTGCTCCCTGATGGCCCCAGATCCATTGAAAGGAGTGGGAATCCCATAAATGAGCTTCCTTCCTGCTCACGTTGGGTGGAAGGCCTGGCAGAGGGTCAGCCTTACGAAGACATGGCTGGGCTGCCCAGCCCCAGAGCCCTGAGTTTACAATGAGATGGCGTTTGACTTGTTGCTGGATCCTCAGTGACTGGTGTGGTGTCTGGCATATCCGACGGCCTGATGAGTGTTTGCTGAATGAACGGCTGAAGGGCTGAGTGGTGGACCCTGCTCGAGTTTGCCCCCTGGGTGGACCCACTCCTTGACTCTCTAGTTCTCTTCCACCTCTTCCCCCTGACTTCTCCTCCAACCCCGGCTCCTTCCCTGCAGACAGAGCTCTCACTGCAAAAGGAGCAGCTGCAGCTCAAGATCATCGAGATCGAAGATGAAGCTGAGAAGTGGCAGAAGGAGAAGGACCGCATCAAGGTAAGCCGCCCCCAGGGCTCTCCCCAGCCTGAGCTGCCCAGAAGAGGCAGGCCTGTGCTCCAGCTCGAGGTCTCAGTTACAACCCACACTCGTTTCTTCTGGGTTCTCTTGCCCCCTTCTAAGTGTGGGCCAGGCATCCATGTTGTCCAGCACCTAATGCTCGTTTTACATCATCCCAGCAAATAAAGACCCTGGACCAACTTGTCCTCCAGTGTGGTTTCCAATGTCCACCGGTGTCTGTTCTGCCCACCAGGCTACCCAGCCACCAAATGCGTGCTATTTTCCCTTTACTTGTGTCAGTGTGGCTAGATGTATGTCTGTCGTGGTTTGAATGCTTGTAAACTACAACCTGAAATCACTGACTCTTGACCCTGGCTACATAAACAGCTCATTAATTCACTTTCTGAATGATGTTTGGGTCTGGTTGAAGTTTCAGTGGACACACCCTGACTCATCTGGGAACTTTTGGGCCCATGGAATTACCCAAGGGTAGAATGATGGTTCATGTCAACCCACCAAGGGGGAGGAGCTGCTGATAGATAAGGAAAGGTGGGCTGTTAAAAAAAACCCTGGCCATCTCTATCAAGAGATGGCATCCCTCAGTGATGCCTTTGAATGAGATTCTTGGTTGAACAGGCTTGCAGGGTCAGGGCAGTAGAAGTGCCCTGACTCTATGTTGGGGACCTAAAGATGCACCCTCTAGGGAGATTTTTAATTACTGAAACCGTCCTTCCTCTCTCCCCTCACTCTGGACACAGAACTTCACCACCAATGAGAAGGCCGCCCTGGAGCAGAACTTCCGAGACCTGATGCAGGACCTGGAGAAGCAAAAGGAGGATGTGAAGGCTGCACTGGAGCAGCGGGAGCAGGACGCTGCAGACCAAGTGGAGGTGATCGTGGATGCTCTGGATGAGAGGGCCAAGGTGCTGCGGGACGACAAGCAGACCAGGGAGCAGCTCCACAACATCAGCGACTCGGTGCTGTTTCTGCAGGTAACAAGCAGCTCCTCTGTCATTCAATCCCTCACTCCTTCTATCCACACACCCAGACCCTCATCCAGTGTCCATCTGTCCATCCATCCATCTATCCACCATCCATCATCCATCCCTCTAAGCTCCATTCCATCTGTCTATTTAATTTTTCCATCCAAGCCATTTCCTTACCTACTTTAAAGATGGCACACAAATATCACTTTGTCCCAACTTCAATTGATAAGCACAAATAGTGCTCCAGGCTCAGTAGGAAACAGTTCTGTGATCGATTAGTGATGCCTGCACTGGGTATGGGGGTGTGTGACATATGAGCGCTGCATATTTGTTATCCTTCATCTTGTCTGTCTGTCAATTCCTCCATCCATCCTTCCACCTGCTAGACTGTGTTGGGTACTGCATGTACCCAACAGAGAATAGAAAGGTATAAGACATGGTTATTGCCCTCAAGGAGCTGCAATCTGGCTGGGAAGATAAGACACGTACAATTAGAGAACAATATAGAAGAGAGTGTAATTAAGTGATAAAGCCTATGGTTCAGGAGATAAGAGCCTGTGGAAGCTCTGGGATGGGCAAACAGGCTGGAGACAGCTTTGTGGAGGCGGTGGAATTTGAACTGGGTCTTGAAAGCCCATTAGGATTTGAGATGAAGGGATTCTCCAGTGAGAGGGAAGGGAGGTGAGAAGTGCCAAAGTGTAGAGGCAGTGAGTGGGCATGTGCAGAGGGAGAAACCACCATGACTGACCCATACGCTAGTAATTCCTTGCCTTTCTTTGGTGCTTTCACGCCCAAAGACTTCACAGCTTGTGTCACACCCATAAACCCCCATGAGGTAGGCACAATGCATGCACCCAGTTTAAGAGACGGGAACCACAGAGTCACAGGTCTCGGTGCTAGTGCCATTAGGGATATTAGCATCTAGTGGACTTTAGTTGAACCCTTTCATTTTACAGAAGAATAAGAAACAAGTGCCTAGTGGGAAAAAGTGGGACCAGTTAGTAGCAGAGCTAGATCTGGAACCCAGCTCCTCTGCCTCCTGTGCTGGGTCTTCCAGTTGGACCATGAAAGCCCCGTGCAGAGAAAGGTCCCCATAGCTCCCAAAGACCCAGAAAGTTAATGGCTTCTTTCCTTTCCTGGTAGGAATTTGGTGCCTTGATGAGCAGTTACTCCCTCCCCCCTCCCCTGCCCACCTACCATGTTCTACTGGACGGGGAGGGCCTGGGGCAGTCGCTGGGCAACTTCAAGGACGACCTGCTCAATGTATGCATGCGCCACGTTGAGAAGATGTGCAAGGGGGACCTGAGCCATAACTTCATCGAGAGGAGCCACATGGAGAATGGTGAGTCCCCTCTTGTGGGCAGGCCCCAAGGCCGTGGGTGTTTCCTCCCAGGTCAATTCCTGCTGCCTGGTGCAGGCCGACATCGAGCCAGCTGGCCCCTCACTGTTCCCAGCCCCCCATCCCACTTAAGGGCATCTGGACTAGGATTCAGGGATGGTACCCCCCTCCCTTGAAGTTGCTGCCACAGTTATGCAGCTATTTACAAGGGGCCTCCAGGGCAGGAAGCATCCCAGGCACTGGCCGCACAAATGTCCTCTCTGTGGGTTGTCCGTCAAACTCAGGGACTGGTTTCATTCAGCTCTGCGTCTGCTTGGCGGACCCAATCCAGCAGCTGTGTAGGTGCTGCAGCTTGTAAGGGCCAGACTCCAACCTGGTGGCTTTGCAGGTTCCAGTGCACATGACCTAGAACTGCATGTGTGCTTGGGGGGAGAACTTGCCTGTCACCATGGCCGTGCTCAGCAGTGTTGAACCCAGAGGTGGACTTGGCCTGGTGGCCTGGCTGGAGATGGTTGGGCCCAGCATGTCTCTGTGACTCACCAGCTCCCCTGAAGTCAGCTTCTCTACTGAATCACTCTGTCCTCTGCAGAGGCGACTGAATCATCTCACAGCGTCCTAACATGAGAAACCGCCCCATTAAGTGCTTTTCCACCAGTCCCAGCCCAGTCCCTTTAGGGCCTGAAGCTGGACACTTTCCCCAAGCCCCACCCAGTGGCCCAGGCCTTGAGGTTGCAGCCTAACTAATGACTTCTAGCCCCAGCATCCTGAACGCAGCGACCCTGGTCTTTGGTCTCCGAAGGGAGCATGTGATTCTTTGAGGGATGAGAAGGGGGCGATAGTGTGCAGAAGGGCTGGGACTCAGGGGGCAGCGTCTGTATGTCTTGGGGATGGTGATGTCGCATAGTGTCCCCGTGAGATGTGAGGGACATTCAGTCACTCATGAGGACAGATAAGCCATTTCAGCAAGACCATCATTGGGCTTCAAGTGGCACCTGGGTCCTGAAATCCTCCTAGTGACCATGGCGGCCATCCTGAGGGGACGGCTCACAGCGATTGGGTGCTCCCTGGACGCTGGCTTTGTGTGAAGGCCTCCCTTATATTATCTTAGTCTCCCTGTGGGTTGAATTGCACGTCACAGATGAGAAGGCTGAGGCGTAGAGAAGAAGCTTTGCAAAGGGCACACGGCTAAGCAGGGGGCGAGCTGGGTTTCACGGTCCGCTGTTCAACACCTCCGCCCGGTGTCCTCTCATCTGAGAAGCAGCTGCTGCCGGTGGCCGTGCAGAGGAGCTGGGAGTGTGACGATCACGAGCCCTGGGGTACCCGCCTGGTACGGGAGCCCCTCCGCTGAGGTCTGGTCGGACAGATGAGGACAGCCCCGAGCGGGTTGGGGCGCCCACCCCTCCGCCTGCAGCCTGCCCACTGTGCCATCTCTAGGTCATGATAGTGCTGGCCACGGCCTCTGTGCAAGTGGGGCCCTGTGCCCTGTCCAAGATGTGCCAGGAAGCAGCTGCCAGGAGAGGATGGGTGCTGCTGATGTCAGCAGCCCTGCACCTGTGCCTGGGGCCCCGGGCCTCCATGTTGGCGTTCTGGCACTGCTGTGTGCTCGGGAGTGTGTCTGGCTGGAGGAGGTGGGGCGTGGGTGGCCGGTGAGTCAGACCCTGGAGTGACCGTCTTCTCTCCCTTGATTGCAGTCTGCCCACCGGACAGACCAGGGACTCAATCCCCACCATCAAAGGTGTGGGGTCTGAGACGCACCGGAGCATCTTCCTCCTGGGCTTGGTGGGGACGGGGCGGGGCCGACATCAAGAAGGGTTTCTATTTGTCGTGAAGTGCCTATTGCGTGCCAGGACGCTGCTTGGCACACGTGATGGAGATGAAGGATGAACATCCTCACTCCTGCTCTTGCCCGGGAGAGAGGGAGACGGAAGGGCAGAGGGGATGTAGGAGATGGGGAAGTAGCAGGAGAACGGACTGGGGCAGAGGGCAGCTGGGGAAAGGCGAACTCGTAGCCACAGATTTGTTTGGGTTCAAGGGGGTCTGCCGGTGGGTGTCAGGGGGAGTCAGCTAGAGTTAGCTACCCCTCCTGAGTAGCTCACTCTCCCCTGCACGGCTCCGCAGCTGGATCCCTGGCCGTGGAGGCCAATGCTGGGACTTCATTCCATCTCCTTCCTGGGCTGCCAGCAGTGGCTGAGACAGAGCCAGGAGGCGGGAGTGAAGGCTCGAGCCCCACATCTGCCCTTATTGGCCATGTGACCTGGGGCAGTGGCTTCACTTGCCTCCTGAGCCTCAGTTTCCTTATCTGTCACCTGGGCATCTTCATATCAGCCCAAGGCTTGACGCACACATCAAACGAGATGAAACTCAGTAGCACCTTGTAAACTGCAAAGCACCTTGCACACGTCTTCCTCACGGGGGCCAGTCCCAGGGAGGGTGGATGGCCCGCCACACAGACCCTCTCTCGTCCCCCAGGAGCTCAGGGCCGGAGGGGATGTTGGGCAGGGAGCCCCCTTCTCCAAGGTTGGGGACCTCGCCTCTCCCTGGGGCAGAGGGGCTATAGGCTGCCTCGGCGACACCCTCAGTGGCTGAGTTCATCCCCCCCACCTGCCCCTCTGCTGACCCGACCTCTCTGCTTCCCAGGGGGTGACCAGCGCTACGTGAACAGCTACAATAACAGCTACACCAGCGAGTGGGGTGCTCCAGACACCGTGAAGAAGTACTCCATGTACCTCACATCCAAGGGTAAGTGAAGGGAGCAGATCCTCCGCTGAGGGGATGGTCCAGGAGAGACGCAGCCAGGTTCCCCTGGGGAGTGACCCTCGCGGACAGGCCTGGGAAGGTCCTGGTGCCTACCTGGTTCCCAGTGTAAGTAGCAGTACCTCCTCTCGCCCTCCGTCTGTCACCCACCCCTCAGCTTCCCTGCCCTGTGAAAACACCCCTCCCACCCCCGCCCCTCCAGCCCACACCCTCCTTCTCTTTCCTTCCGGAGGGGCTCCTGGCTGCTGGCCTCAGCCACTCCCATCCACCGGGCTGAGCTGGGTTTTGCTTCTCCTGAGGTTTCTGTGGTCCTGAGGGAGGGCCTGCTTCTCCAGAGCCATCCCGCTTGTCCAGGCAGGGGGACTGATGGCTGCACTTTTAAATTCCTCACCACCCCCCCACGCATGCCAGCCCCTCAGCCCTCCTTCCCAGGCCCTGGCGAGGCGCCGCCTGAGGGGCGGCAGCCCAGCTGGGCGTGGGTAGAGACCAGCGCCTGGCTGTCCTTGCCCTGTGGTAGCCCATTACATTCTTTGGCACCAGCAACAAACCACAACGATGCCCGTGACGTAAGGGTGGGTGTGCCCGGTGGACAGAGGGGTGTGTGCATGTGTGTGTGTTGTGAGGGGCCGGGGTCAGGACAGGAGAGGGTGTGCAGAGAAGGGGGAGAAAGGAGACGTGGGGAAGACGCCAGGGCCTGGAGCGGGGAGCCTCGAGGCCCTGGGCACTGATCCACATGCCTCAGACACGCGCACACACACCGACCCGGTGGGAGGGGCCCAGGGGAGATGAGCTCAGCAGAGAGGAACCTTGGCCGCCCCACCCAACTTGAAAACAACACCTGGGCTTCCGGCAAGGAAGCTGGACCTGAGTACCCGGACCTATGTTCCTGGTGGGGGCCCGGGCCCGGCGGGTCCTGCTCGCTTCCCTCCCCCGGGGCGCTCTCCTTTGGGTCTAGTCCTGTGAGAGGGTAAACTGCGTTAACCAGCCCCATTCCAGCATTACTGGCCCTGACCCAGACCCTTCTGGCTCCCCAGCTTCTGAGGATCAGACCCTGGGGTGGTATCAAGTCCCCCGACTGGCCCCTGCTTGGCTGGCCTGCTCTGTAGAAGGCGGAGGGGAGCGGAGCAATAATGGGGGATTGAGGAAAGAGCATGGACCCGCCCAGATGTCACCCGAGAGCCCGGGCCTGGTGACCTTGGGCTGGTCACTGCCCCCTCAGTATCCTCATCTGAGAAGAAGGAGCTTGGACTCAACTGTTAGGAGAGCTTCCAGCTCTATTACCGTGAGTCAGGCTGTGACATTTGTAGGGAGAAGAAACAGATTCCTCCAGTGTCTCTGCCCCTGCACTGGGGACCGGAGGGAGGAAACCTGGGAGCCCCGGGCTCAGGGTAGAGGCAGGGGAGGGGCCGAGGGAGTCAGCAAGGAGATCAAGAAGCAAGGCCACCAAGGGGCAGTGGCCTGAGTCTGGGAGCTTTGGGGCAGTGGGACTGGGCGGTGAGACTTCCAGGAGAGATTAGTTTCCAGGCTCCCTGCAAGAGGGGCCAGGGGCTCGGTAGAGAGGACGTGGCTGTGATGGACAGAGGGTGCAGGCGAGAGGGATGCACTGCAGGGGTGCGGGTTTAGAGAAGGACCAGCTGGTGCTCGGCCAGAACGGGAGTGGGGCTGGTTAGGCGGGAGGGCAGAAGCCGATGGAGGACTCTGACCCACGCAGACACACGTGGGGGACGCGTTGTCTGCATCTGTGAAGCAGCCGCGTGTGGAGCCCGTTCTTGCCTTCCTCCCAAGACTGTGTGGAGCCCGAATGGGGGAGGGAGGGAAACACCTGTGCCATGTAGAGCTCACCCCTGGGGAAAGCATCCCTGTAGTGGGGGAGGTATTTTTGGCACAAGCTCATCAGGCCCCTGCAGGTGGCCGCCCTCATTTGGTCAAGGGCCCTACACCTCTGCCCCATGGTGGCCGTGGCCCAACTTCCTCATGGGCACCCCATTTCCCAGCCTCTGGGGTCTCAGTCACACAGGGCCTGGCTCAGGAAGGCTCTGGTGACCCTCAAAGCCCCTAATTAGGGCAACCATACATCTAGGACTCTCCAGGTTTACGCCTGGTACTCTCAGCATGACTATTCATAGCGCCCTTTCACGCTCAGAACCATTCTGATTGGAAGGGTAACTTACGTGGTCACCTTATCCTAGACCCAAGGGAGCTGTCTTGGTGGGGGAACAGGCCCTGGCACAGGCAGAGGCCGCTGTCTGGGGGCAAGGAATCCTGCAGTACACCCCTCAGGTCAGAGCCACAGGCCCCCGACTGAGCCAGGTCCCCCTTTCTGTGATGACAGCCCCTCCTCGTGTGCTTCACAGGTGGGTCCAGGACGTCGTACCAGCCGGTGTCCCCCAGCCGCCTCTCCAAGGACAAGACCTTCAACAATCTGTATGGCACCAAAGGTAGGAGGTGGCTCAGCTGGGGGGTGGGCAGGGCCTGTGTGGAGGCCACACAGGAGGGGCTGTGGGCTGGCTCATGGGCAGGGGGCCTGGGCTCCCCACGTGAGGTGAATGTGGGGAGCTGGAGTGGGGTTGGGGACCCAGAGACGCTTGACGAGGGGTCCTAGTGGGCTTAGGGCGTGTGCGCATGTATGCGCGTGTACGGGCATGTGTGTGCGTGTGTACGCGTGTGTGTGACGTCGTCAGGCTGAGGAAAGGCAGCCGGGCACCTCGGCATCCCTGGAAATGCCTGAGTCCATAGGATCTTTTCCCTGAAGTCTGAGTCAGGGGGCAGTGAACACCGGGGTCAGGTGTGGGGACTTCCCTCGGCGGATGTCGGGGCAGGGGCCCACAGAGGACCTCTCCTGATGTGTGTACTCCTGGGTCGGAAAGCCACAGAGTGGTTAAGACAGACTAGGGGAGCAGGAAACGGGAAGTCAGGCATGCTATGAAATGGGCCATCTCTGGAAACCCAGGAGGTGTTGTTGCCAGGGAGGTGTGTGGGTGACTCGTCCTCAAGACCCGGGAGGGGTGGGATGGGGGTGGAGACACGGCTTCCCCAGGGAGAGCTGCTGAGCGCAGGGTCCCCTCTGCCCACAGCGCTGAAGGCACCGCTGCGCCGAGGGCAGGGCCGAGCCTCGATGAGCCCAGCTTCTGGGGGCTCCTGCGGGGGGGGGGCCACAACCAGCTCTGCCAGAGCCCCCCTTGGACACAGCACCGGGACGTCTGAAGAGATGTGGAAGGGAGTCGGGGCTTGGTAGTGAGGACGAGGCCCCCGGAGATCTGGAAGGTCAGGGGCACCGTGGGCAGGGCCGTGCCCAGGCCTCTAGGTGCAGGACTGGGTTCACCACCAAGCACAGGAGACTGTGAGCTCCGTGAGGGCAGACGCTGGGTCTGCCCTGTTCCCCGCTGAGACCCCAGGGTCCAGAAGAAGGCGGGGCTCAGCAAACATTTGTTGAATGAGAGGAAGAGGGGACCAATGAATGGGCGAAGGAAAGGGCAAGGCGGATGGCCCCTTGGAGCCTTGGCAGGCGCACTCAGTGAGGGCCTTGCTGCAGACTCTGCCCGAGGTCCCTGTGGGAGGGGGTCCACGACGGGGCAGGCCACCCGCCCCAGCCCCACGCGACCGCCGACCCGGCTCCACCCCGCAGGCAGGAGCAGGAGAAAATCGCCAGGGCTGGTGGGCTCCGCTGTGGAGTGAGCTCAACCCAGGGGGGGTCCCCCACGCTCCGGGCTGCTGAGAGGGTACGCTGCCCACAGGGGCTCTTGAAGGCCCTCGCGGTGCCCCTGTTGTCCCTGCCACACCGTCCCCACGGCCTCTTTTCTGTCCACCTGCAAATGGACACTTGCAGCCTGTTCAACCTGACAAACAGAATTTCAGGACTTGTATCAGCTGCTTCCGCCTCCGATTTTAGCCTGTGTTTGTATTTATTCGCTCCTTTACTCATTCATCCATCCATCCGCTGTACAATGAGCACCTTCCAGGAAGCAGGCTGGGTGCCAGGCACTGGGTGTGATGCTGGGCCAGATGGGCATCCCACCTGCCCCCTCAGAGCCCAGTGGGGGACGTGGACCATTAAACGTGGAGTTACAATGCGATACGGGGCATGGGGCTGAGACACAAGCAGACTTGGGGGAGGTGACACGGAAGCTGACACCTGAATTTGCTAAGCATGGGGGAGCAGGTGGGCTATTCTAGGCAGAGGATCTGGTCTGTGCAAAGAGCCTGGGGCAAGCGAGAGCCTGGTGTGTGTCAAGCGCTCAGAGTGCAGCCTGGTTGGAACGTTGAGTGATGGAGGCCCAACTCCAGGCGAAGGCTGGAGTGGAGACCGTGGGGAGGGGGGAGGGCCTCATGAAAGAGCTGAGAACTGTGCTAAGGACTTTGTACCTTAATCTGAGGGCAGCGGGCTGTTAGGTAGGGCAAAGACCAGACAACACTTGATAGTTGAGAAGGACAACTTGATGGCAGGAAGGATTGGCCAGAAGTGTGACGGGGGCCCAGCAGTATCCTGGCTGGAGACGTGCAGGGGCTGGAGAGATTCACAGAAATGGCCACGTCCCGGCCTCCATCCCCCATGCTAAGCTGTCCAGGGCTGATGCCTCTTCCTTTCCCCACCAGGTAACTACACCTCCCGGGCCTGGGAATACGCCTCCCCCGTCCAGAGCTCCGATGACCTCCCTGCCGTGCAAGGCAGCTCTTCCTTCTCCCTGAAAGGTGAGCCCACCCCATCCAGAGTGCCTTGGACTCTACTCACAAGCTCTTACCTTGTAAGGATCAGAGCCCTGCCTCCTCGTCTCTGCTGTCAGGAGGGCTGGGCCACCACACGCCAGTCCCTCAGGATGTGCTATGATACAGGCCTTGGTGTCAGGGAGGTGCGGACACACGACACCCTCTACACCCCCCACGCCAGGCATCCCCAGGGTGCTTCCATCAGGCACCGAATCTTCCTACTGCAGAACGTCTGTTTAACTCAGTCACCCAGTGAGTCCCAGCCTTGGTTGACTCTAGAACCCTGTGACCACATAGCACCTGTGAGCATCCCATGGAGCCGGAGTCCTGCCGAGTTCCTGCTGGGGGAGGCAGATGAGATGATCTCTAAGGCCTCCCAAGTCTGATTCTGCCCCCCAGAGCTCTTTGACAAGGCTGAGCAGCCGATGCCTCCTGTCCCCTGGGGATGGGGTCACCCTGAGGGGCAGGCCTGAGCCAGGCCCCAGCTCACAGTGGGGCCCGCGGCCCTCCCATCTCTTCTGAAAGGTGCATGGGGCAGCTATGGTGGGCTGAGGTGGGAGCAGGCCTGTCTGCCTTCTGGCTTGGAGACATCTGGCCTGGGAGACAGGATAAGCAGTTTGGGTGAGCTCAGGTGGAGGGGGTGGGAAAGGGGCAGGCGGACCTCCAGGCAGTGGCCTCGGATGGTGGCTTTATCATCCAGCATTCCCTTCTGGGCTGAATCCCAGCCTATACCCAGGGCTGGGATTCTTGGATCTACCAGCAAGGAGATATGACTAGAGGATCCCAGCCTGCAGGACTCCCAGGCCTGGGGAGTTCTGGGACTCGCCTTGGCCTGTCTGGCTTCCAACAGATCATCCCTGCTCTCTGGTCAAGCTTGGATCAAAGGCCACCCGGCAGGGAAGACAGCCACCCTTAGGTGTGATTTGGAGCTCTCACGCTCCCTAGCATCTCCCCGTTGGCCTGCAGTCTCCCCAGGCGAAGGCCTTGTCCTAGGAGAGCCTCTCCTCAAAAACACCAGGACCTCGGGACACCTGTTGTCACCTTCATGCAGATCAGCTCCCCAGATCTGCTGGGAATGGCCTGTATGGGGGTTCTGGGCAGGGGCTGCCTGCCTGGGAGGACTGACCCCACCTACTCTGGGGCGGGGGGAGGCAGGGAGTACACTCAGGCTGCCAGGGAGGACTGAGTGAGGGCTTTGAGAGCGGCCGTGCCCATGGGACGTGTGACTCCCTCTGGCCCCTCCTGGGACCAGTACTAATGGCTCTCTCTCCCGGCAGGCACTGGAAAAGTCCCCTATCAGTTCACCACCTTGGGACAGGCTACCACAGAGTTTTCCAAACCACTGGACAGCAGTGGGCTGTTTAAATATCATCCTGGTACCTGCCTGTTTTACACCCCCCCACCACCTTTTCCCTCCCACAGCAGGGCAAATGGGACACCCTATGGGGCTCTCTGCCACTTCTAGGGTATCCTGGTCCCTCCTCCCCAGAGCCCCCTGGAAGAGGATGCATGCCCCTCACCCCCTGCCATCCCTAGCCCACCTGCCCCTGGATGCTGCCTGCTATACAGGCTGGTCTCCTAGACCACAGCCCTGCCGCATCCCCGTCCCCACTTCTCTCATGGCTGGCTTGGGATTTTCTTTCTGGGAACTGAGAAGTGAGACCTGAATTCCCCCCTCTCAACCTCCCACTCAGGACCTGAGGAACCCTCTCTTTCCAAGGCTGCCCCCATTCCCAGATGCAGGGAGACAGCCGGGTTCTCTGCTCTATTTCCACCCCCTTGCCAACCCGGGGAAGGGCCGGCCTCGCCGGCAGCCTGGCAGTGCTACAGGTGGTTTCTGGGCCTGACCAGCTCCTCCGCCTTTGAGCAGGCCAGCCTGCCCAGGGCTCCAGCCTGCCCCTGCCAAGGACAGACCTTGTTTATTTCTTGAGCTCCTCCATGGCCGGGGCACAGCCTGTTCCTTGCCAGGCACCACTGCCAGTCCCTGCAGGCTGAGGGCTGACACTGAGAGCACTTTTCACAGGTCTGTGGACTGGAGCTCCTTACAGACCCGCTGGGCTGAGGGGGAGGGCTGGGGAGGTGGGCTTGGGCAGCGCTGCCCCGGACCAGCGCCTCGAGGACCCCAGGCCCAGATGACGCCCATGTGCTCCAGGCCCCCTCGGGCTCGCTGTTTTAACCCTGGACCGCAGCCACATGGCTGCCCCTCTCTGGGCCCCAGCCTCCTGCTTGTGAAGCAGGGAAGGGGGAGCCAAACTAGGCAGACAGAACGCGAGGATGGGTTTTGGAGTCCAGCAAACCTGGGTTCTAATACTGACCATTGATTATTAGCTGTGCAGCTCAGGGCAACAGAAACAGGGAAGACCTATGCGAGTCCCAGCACAGCGCCTGGCACGAGTGCAGCCAATACACGGGGAGCCTCGTGCACACAGTCGGCAGGGGTGGGAGGAGTTGGGATGAGTGCCTAATGGTGGAAATCCTGGCAGGTCGTGCTCATAGAGTGGCTTCCCTGGGCTTTGGGGAGGGGAGGGGTCTGTGGGGTGAGCCTTCAGGGTGGGTGGGGGAAATCCCAGCAAGTGGTGGGATCCTGACCTGGATTTGGGGTGACACTCCCCTGCCGCCTGGCCCAGCCCACCTGGCCCATTCCTCCTCCTTCTGTCTGCCTTGGTGCCCCCTCCCTTTGGCCCAGGATTTTCCATGGCAACCCTCCTGGCTCCTGCATGCCTCCTCAGGGTTGGCTGCACTTGGTCATGGGCTGGATGGAGCTTGGCAGTCACTTTGGAGATGGTGTCTGTGCTGCTCTGGCCCTGGGCCCCTGACCAACAGCCCATGCTCCCTCTGACCAGAGCCTCTTGTCTCCCCAGGCTATCCTTCCATGCTCAGGAGCCAGAGCCCCAAGGCCCAGCCCCAGACTTGGAAATCCAGCAAGCAGAATTATCCGGTGAGTGAGGAGAGCCTGCCGGGGCATGAGCATATGCAGAACGGGCACTGAACGGGGCTCCCAGGAGCAGCTGGTCGGGGCCTGTGGGAGGACGGTGACGTCTCTGGGCCATGGGATGGAGGTGGCAGTGGCCTGAATACCTGCGTGCAGCAAAGGGTAGTAAAGAAAGACCCAGGGCTAATAGGCAGGGGGCCTGGGTAAGGATATACTTTTTGGGCCTCGGTTTTCTAATCTGTAAAGTGGGCGGCCCAGGATTCTTTTATGTGCAAATGGTTGTTTGCTGCCTATGCTTGTTGAATGGTGGCCAAAATGCTGAGTCCAGGGGACGGGCATCCTTGAGATGAGTCTCGCTTCCCTGCCGGCCAGCTCTGACAGCAGAGAAGCCTTTGGGCTGATAGCGTGGGTAAGGCAGAGGCTGCAAAGTTAGGAATAGATATATTTAGGGTTCGATAGCTAATGACCCTGAGCTGGGGCATCAAAGAGCAGCACGAGAGGAAGTGTGGTCTTGGGGTCCAGCCACCTGCTGACTGGGGTCCTGAGTGAGTAAGAGCCCTCTCTGGGACTCTATAATGCGGTGCTGAGATGGGGTTGGACTCTAATACCTGTAGACCCGACATGCCTGAGCCCTGCCCGAGACCTCAGCGATCAGGGGCTGTCCTTCATATGCTGTGCTTTCACTTCCCTGCACGCTCTCCTCCAAGGCCCATGCCAGGCCCTGCTGAAGGGGTCGGCCAGCTGCCTTGGGATGGGGGTGGCATCAGCTGGGCCCAGGGGCTGGTGCCCCCCGCTCCCTTCTGTCTTTGCATTTGGAGGTCAGAGCATGGAGAGGTGATTTGCTTCAGGCCACAAAGAGTGACTGGGGCTGGTTTGATTGGA
Source organism: Neophocaena asiaeorientalis asiaeorientalis (assembly GCF_003031525.2). Classification (NCBI taxonomy): domain Eukaryota; kingdom Metazoa; phylum Chordata; class Mammalia; order Artiodactyla; family Phocoenidae; genus Neophocaena; species Neophocaena asiaeorientalis. The sequence goes on from NW_020175012.1 coordinate 895,074, forward strand.
GAGAATCTTTAATTTGCTGGCGATGGAGCTAAGTGATGGTGTGTGTAATCTGAGTCAGGTCCAGGCCCACCGCAACAGCAGGGCTGCAAAAAGCAGATATGGAGAGAAAAAGGAAGCTTTCTCTTCCTGGACTCGGTCCTTCTCCTCCCTCCCACTAGTCTCCCTCCCTCCCAGAGCTCTGATCCCAGCAGAGACGGTTCATCATCGCCTTGAGATGCCTGGCAGGGCGGGGTTCTGGGGTCCCCAGCTAGCACCCAGCACTCGGGGAATGGAGGCAGGTGCTAGTGTAGGAAGAGGCTGGCCTGGGGTCTGGCCCCAGTCCTCTCACCAGCTTGCCACGCAAGTCATTCTTGCCCTGTGCCTCAGTCTCCCCATCTGTAACATAAGGTAGATGGCCTGGATGCTTTCATAGCTCTTCCAACTTTCATGTGCTGTGACCCTGAGCCAGGGAGGGAATGGGGCAGGGGATGGGGGTGTGTGTGTGCAGGGAGCACCCTGCCCAGGTGCTCTCTTTGTGCCCGCCTACCACCCTGGACTCTTGACAAGACAGCACCATTCACTGACCTGTGATCTATTTGATTGACCCAGCCTTCCTGTAAGAAAGGCTTCAGCCATTTCTGGGCCTATTCACTTTGCCTTACTGACTCCTTTGGGGTCCAGGCTGGCACCTGGGGATTAGGAGACCTGGTCCAGGCCCTGCTCTGCCACTGAGTAACTTTGGCTATGTCTTTCCCCGCCCTGGGTCTCCATCTCTTCCGTTGTTTAATAAGTGTTTTAACCAAGGCCTGAGCTAAGTTCCCTCAGCCCCCGCATTCCACAGGCCCCCAGTCCTGCTGTGGACCAGATGTAGGCAAGGAGCTACTGTAGATACAGGTTTCCAGGCAGGCAGGGCCAGGGCAGGGGCTGGGATCACCCTTGGGGTCTCCTGTACTGGGGTCATTGAGGTGTGAGGCGGGCCCAGGCTCTGACCCAGCTCAAGGGCAAAGCCACCTCTGGAGGCCGTCTAGGGGCCAAGGGTGCTCGCAGGGGCAAGCAGCGGCTAAAATGTGCTCTTCATTGCAGGCTGGAGGGCGATTTCTCAGGGCCCTGATGAAGTGATTGGGAAGAGGAGGGAGTGCTGATTTTGTGAAATAGCTGTGGGATATAACACACAGGCTGGCAAGAAAGTTGTCGCTGGCTCTGTCCTGAGAGATGCGCCCTGAATCCCTATGAGGGTTCCGGGATGAGAGAGGCGGAAGGTCTGGGATGGGAGGCTCCCAGTAGGTGTTGGGCTGGGGCGGTGGTTTGCCCTCTCTGTACCCCTTCTGTCAGGGAGAATTATGCAGAGAGAGCAGAGACCAAGTCTTGAGACTCAGAAGAGGTGCATTGACACGGGTGGGGCTGGGGGTTGGGCTCTGGAGCCAGGTTGCTGGGTCTCAAATCCCAGCTCCTCTGCTTGCCAGCTGGGTGACCTTGGGCAAGTTGCTTAGCCTCTCTGTGCCTTGGTTTGTTCATGTATAAAATGGGTATGATAAGAGTAACCCACTTAATTGGGTAGCTGTGAAAATTCACTGAGTCCATCTATGGAAAGCCCTCATACCAGTTCTGTAGAGTAGAGAACACCGTATTAACGGGAGCTACGCTGGTGCTGGGTGGGGCTTTCTGGGAGTGGAGAGACCAGTTGACCAGGCTGAAGTTCAAGCTCACCAGTCGACTGATGGAGTGAATTCTAATTAGGATGTGAACCCAGAGACTCTGATAATACTGGGGCCCAACTCCAGTCCCAGGGTAGATGGAGCTTGTGGGTTAGGCCACAGGCCCCTAGAATTATCGGGGTTCAGACCACTGCTGCTTCCTGGCGGAGGTTAGGGGGTGGGCATCTGGCTGGTGAGCTCGAGTGCCCTCCGACCTCCCTAACGACTCCTGTTTCACCCGCAGTCGCACTACCGGCCCTTCTGCGTCAACAAAGGCAACGAGATCAGGTCCAGCGAGGCCCCATGAGTGCCAGGCCGGCGGGAACGAGGGGCCACCACCCCTGCCCGCCCCAGCGGCCCTGCTGCTGTTGCTGTTCTGCTCATCTGGGTGGGAGGGGGCCCGGCCCTCCCCCTGCCCCGCCCCGCCCTCCCCTGCT
>NW_020175012.1:897539-898418 GCF_003031525.2 Neophocaena asiaeorientalis asiaeorientalis
CCCCCTCCTGCTCTGTGACTAAGGATCACCATCTTTCCTGTGCTCAGAGGCCAACCCTCATGCGGGTGAGAGATAAGGCTTTTCCCCCCTGACGCGCCACATTCCCCCTTTTGGGTGGGATCCTTGGGGCCGGTAGTGGGTGCCCACATCGTACCAGCCTGCTTCCCCGGCCCAGGCCCCTGCTGTCTTTCAGGCCTGTTGGCCATTTCTCTCCAAGGCCCCTTACCCCGTGATGATGTCAGTAGGTGCCTGGCCATGGTAGGTGCCTGGCCATGACAGCTGCCCATCTCCCGCCCACACGGGCCCACTTCTTCCCAGCAGCCTGGCCCCCTAGGAGAAGACTGGCCCCATGTGCCCTGCTCTGATCCTACCTACCCAAGCTCAGCCTGGCGGGGCCTGCAGCCCTCGGCCACCACAGAGGAAGAGCTCTCAGTGTCTTGGCATCACCCTGCCCGGCCTTGGGTCTCCCCACATCCACTGCGAATCTGTGGTCCCTGAGGACGGGCTCTCCTGGCTTGGCAGGATAATCTTCACCAAGATATTCCTTTCTTCTACCTGCTGAGATAAGCGGTTCCCTTGATGTGATACACTCCACCCGTGAAAATAGCTACCAGCCCAGCTGCTCCAAGGGAAATGTTTCATTGGTTTCATAACTGTGTTTCTCCCCGACAATGGGAAGTGAGCAGGCTGGCGAAAGTGTGGCTGGGCTGGTAGCCGCGGATGCTTCTTTACAATGTGCCTTACACCCTGCCCGCACCTCCATCTACTGCCCCCACTAGGGTCTCCCTTTTCCCTCTGACTACCCTCCATGTTACATGTTGTCATGGGGCCCAGGGCCTTGAGATGAGCTCACACCAGCAGCACAAAGGAGGGATCATC
>NW_020175012.1:898524-969138 GCF_003031525.2 Neophocaena asiaeorientalis asiaeorientalis
AACCACTGATCACTCACTTCTTTGTACTGAACAAGCGTTTCCCTGAGGGTCACCAGAGGGGCTGGCTGCAGTTCTTCTGAACACACTTTTTCCACCTCTGATGAGTATGTTGTCATCTCCCCTCTTTCCTCCAGAAGACGTGGTTCCTTTGGGTCTCCCTCCCACCCCTCCCCACACCCACCTGAGTCCCTAGTGGGCAGTGCAGGACACTGGACCTTTCTGAAGCGGCCTCGGTTAACAGTGAGCAGAAGGGAGGATGGTGCAGGTGGGGTCCGGGGGATCACCTGAATACCCCGATGGCTGTGAGCTCAGAGCCCCTGGCCAGCCTACCTCAGAGTCCCCAGAGGGGAGCCGGGCCCAGGAGTGGCTACCCACAGGCTGGGGTGGAGGCCAAGCAGAGTCTTCAGACCTGAGAGCCTTCTTAGTAGGGGGAGGGCTTCCTGGGCAGGGGAGCCCACAGCTGAGGCCTGGCAGGGGAGCCCCGCTCCCGAGGGCAGCGCCATCCTGAATTTGGGCCATGGGGAAAGGAAATGAGGCCTTCCAGTCCCTGGGAACCCAGAGAGGCCTGGAGAGGCAGTCAGGGAAGTCTCCCTGGAAGAGGCAAGCAAAACAGAAGGATGCATGACTTGGGAGGGAGGGAAATAGGGTGCAAGAAAATTACACCCCTGCCCCGGTATGGCTGGGACGCCCCCCCCAGGCCCTTCCATTCTCATGTCCTTCTTTGCTCCCCACCAGGGGCCAAATGATCCCAGGGGAGCAGCCCCACACACCTCAGTAAAAGAACCTCAGTGAGCTCACTGATGGTCCATCGTGGAGGGGCAACACCCTCCTCTTCCCCTCCCTGCCCTGCTGGGCCAGGCAGCTTTGGGATGCCAGCCAGCAGCCAGATTTCCCAGAAGGGGGCTCCTGGGAATCAGGAGAGATGGATAAGAGGATGACCGGGAGGAAAGAGAGGAAGGAAGGAAGGGAAGGTGAAGGGAGAACCTTCTGCCGTCATCAGGAAACAGAGCCGACTGTGCGTGGGACGCTCTGCCACCTTGGTGCCCTCCCTTGAGGTCTGGGAGCAGTGTCCTCGGCCTTGGCTGTGCTCCCCACAGCCCTGGGTGCTGGTTCCATGAGCAATGCCCTCTGAGGAGTGTTCCCCTCCCAGCAGGTCCATCTCAGTGGCACCCAGTGCCCTGTGGCCTCCCCTACCTTCTTTAGGACCTGCAGTCCCTGTGGCTGTCTTGGTGAAGAGGGCCACTGCCCCCGCCCCCAGGCTCCAGGGGCTCCCAGATGCTCTGAGAAAGGGCCTGTCTGCCCACATTTTGGGCCCTTCCCCAAGCCCGCCTGCTCGAGGAGGGGAAATGCACCACGGTCCTGCTGAATTCTCTGGGCTGAGAGCCATGGGGGCGGCTGGCCCCTGCCTGTCTGAGGCCTGGGCCTCCCCAGGAGCGGCCACCTGCAGCCTGGAGGCCCTGGGCCCTCTGCTGGGACCTGGGTGGGGACGTCCCCCAAGCACAGTGCTCCCACATCCATCCCCACCAGTTCCATTACCGCCAGAGCCGTGATTATAAAGCAATCAAGGGAATACTTTCTTCCCACTTCTTAGAAAGCCTCCCTCCTCAGCGTGAATGAAAACATTGGGACTATCGCAGGCCCCACGTGGCTCAGGGAATGGGAGGGGACATGTCCTTCCCCAGAACGGGAGAGAAAGGAGAGAAGCAAGACTCCATTTCTATTCTAGTGTCTTTCAGATCCATGCTCCCCTGTGCCCTGTCCTCACAAGCTCTGTGCCTTAGGCGATTCCGGGGGTGCTGTGGGTAGCCTGCCGGCACAGGGCGGAAGACCCATGGGGTCTGAGCTGGAGGAGGCAGCGCGGCAGAGCTGGGGCTCAGCAGGGAGCTGGGCCAAGTCGTTGGGATTTCTTTTCCTGACTCCCTCACTTCGGGCTGTGTGATCTGCTTGCCCTCTCTGGTCCCGACTTTCCCCATCTAAAAACTGAGGTGTTTTCACTGGATCGTTCCTGGGGTCCTTTCCCAGCTCTGTGCAGCAAAGATCATAGCGTGAGTGGTTGGATGGAAGGGACTGAAGAATGGAGCTTGGTACCAGGTTAGGGCTCTGATCAGGACCTGGTCGAGAGCCAGGTGGATTGGACTCCTGACTCCCTACGCCTCCCCTTACCCACCCGGCTGCCCCACCTCACCTTTAGACCCCGACAGTATGGGGCTTGGGCCTTCCCTGAGGAGATGCCTTTCCTGGTCAGGAGCGGGGAGGTGGGGGCCTCAGAAGCGTGGAGCTCTGCTCTGGACCTGCATCTTCAGGACCCACTGGAATATGGACTCCGTGATATCAGGGGTTACTCTGTTTTGTTCTCCTAGAGGAAAGTGGGCATGTGGACAGGACTTGGAGGTGGAGAAGCATCTATCTGGGGTGAGGGGGTGGCAGCGGGGAGATGAAAGAAAAAAAATAGGGGAGTTGGGGAGAGGTCCAGTGAGGGGCTATCTGGGACATTCCATCGGGTGGGGAACCGAAACGTGGGCTTCGGAGTTTGGAGTACAGAGTCTGGAGCCAGACTGCCTGAGCGAGTCCCGGCTGTACTGCTCAGCAGCTGTGTCACCTTGGTGAGCTCCCTGGCCTCTAGGAGTGTAAATTCCGTGAAGGCATCGGACAGGATTGTTGGGAATGTGTGAAAAGCAGCTGGCACAGCAAGCGCCCAATAATTGATACACGATAATACGACTGTTGTGAAATCAACATCCAAACCCGAGAGCAAGCTCGGGTTTCTGGTCCTTTCAACCTTCTGCAACTGGACAGGGGCTACTGGCAGGTGCTGGGCAGTTTCTGGTCTCCTGACCAGCCCCAGGGCTCCCTGCAGTTCTGAGATATGGCCAGCAGGTGGCAGCATTTCACCACAAGTTAATGGGCACTAAGCCTCCCTCCCCTAGCCCTGCAGTCAGGAACAGCCCCTCAAAGGGAGCCCCTTTCTTCCCTCTTTCTGCATTAGCTAGATAGACCCTGAGGTCCTAGCCTGTGGAATGCATCACGACAGCTGAGCAGGAAGGAGGGGCTTGCTGTTCACCCCATCAAACCCTGTCCAGCCTGGCATGAAGGTTGCAGCGTGGTGCACGGGGAGGGTCCCCTCCACATGGGCACTGCTGCCCTTGCACTGTCTTTGCGGGCCTGAGGAAGGGGGCTGGGTGGGCTGGTCAGGGTCACTTCTGCAGCCCCCGAAGGCGGGACTCTGTACAAGGCAGACCCCCAAGTGAAGTGCGAGATGGAAAGTCAGAGCCCTTGAAATCCAAAGTGAGAAAAAAATGAGGGGCTGCCAACTGCAGAGCCCACTGATGTCTGTCATCCTCAGACTTCCTGCCCACATGGAATGGGGGGGATCTTGTACATTCCTCCTGATCAACTATGTGGGGAGGGCAGAGGCCTCAGGAATAACTCTGGGGAGGGGTGGCAGCTTGGAGGCAAAGATGTGGGCTGAGTTCCTACCCTGTCCTCGTCTTCTCACCAAACCCTCACATCACCTCCCGGGAGTGACCCAGGCAGGTTTACCTTTCTGAGTGTTGACTATTAAGTTTGAAAATGAACTGTTGTCCAGGCACACGATCAAGAGAGATAAACGCTAATTGCTGGATGGGTGTGCTAACTCCTGGCTTCTAATTCGTCACCTTGCCTAGGCTGAAGCTGAGAGAGGCAAGGGAAGGAGGAGGCGCTGGGGCCAGGACCCTGGGAGCCACTAGACCCTCTTGCAAGAGGATGTGGGTGAGTGAGCCAGGACTCCCTCCCCAGGGGATGAGAAAGATGCCCTGTGTCCCTGAGCCTCTCCAGGGAGGACAAGTAGCCAGGTGAGGGAGGGGGAGGTCTTCGGCGAGCTCATGCTTATTAGGAAATTAATCCCAAGTAGACTGATAATTTGTTTCCCCAGTGATCTTGCGGTTGGCCTTGGGGAGCAAACTATTTCTCTGAGGTTGGTTGCCTCCTCATGTTAAGACGCTCAGTGGGCTGCAAAACCCATGATTGATTGGCAACTTGCTGAAGGCGGATCTGGCAGTGGAAGGTGTGGGACTCACGATTATTCCTCGAGAGGTGAGGTTGTGGGTCTTTGGTGGCTTAGGTGGGGACCTGCCTAGAGTAGGACCTGGACTAGATGACCTGGCGCAGATCCAGGTGAGAGCAGAGGGGTGGGAACGAGGATTCGTGTGGCAGCAGCAGGACCGGTGGGAGCTCCTTCGCTCATTCCCAGGATCCGTGGCATCTCAAGATCCTGGCCCTTAGTTTTCTCATCTGTGAAATGGGGCTAGTAATCACAACCACCTGTGTGTTTTGTGAGAATTAAATGAAAGGAAGTAAGTAAAGCGTTGCCACAGTTCCTGGCACCTTATCCCTCGAGAAATAAATGTTCAGTGAGTGGGTGTCGGGCTTCGCTTTCTGACCCTGCTTTTGCTGCTGCTGGCGGCAGAATCCAACCTCACTATTCCAGGGGAGGGCCTGCCCATCCCTTAAGACAACCCACTCTGGTTTCTGGGGACGAGATGAGTCTGGGCCCCTCCTTCCCCGCCTGGGCATGCAGCCACGGGTCCTCTGGCTGCATCTGGCAGGGAAGGCAACCGCGCACGGGAAGGATGGAGGCTAGTGCGTCTCCTCCCAGCATGTGGGGCTGGCCGCTACATGCGTGAGTGGCCGGGGTAATTAATTTACACATTTCCTCCTGCTTAAACTAATAAGCTTCTATATCCTCCTTCTCCACTGAGCCTAAGCCTGAGCCTTCATGCTGGGCTGTCATCCTGGGCCCAGGGAAGCTGTCACATTCCCCACTGCCGTCCCCTGGGCTGGGCCCAAGGCTTGGAGGCCTAGTGTAGGGAGGATAACGTGTATCCTATTCTGTTCCGTTAAGAAAGGGAGAGACGCATGTGCGTGTTTGCTTGCGGGATAAAGCCTGGATGGGTACACGGGAGACTGGCTGCCCCCAGGGAGGAGCTGGGCTGCGAGGCAGGCGGAGGGAGACTTTCACCCTTATCCTTCTGTACCTCTTGAGTCTCGAGCGCTGTGAATGCGTCACATATTCAAAAAGCGTCAGCTGTTCGACAACAAATACAAATGTAATGTAAAAGCCCCGTTTGTCTCCAGCATGTTTTATGGATACTCTGGTGTGCCTGGTGGTGAGGCTGCGGGAGGGTAAGTCATGACGACCCCTTCAAAGAAGGGGCGGGGAGTGAGGAAAGTCCTGGATGATAATGACTGTGGTGAATGGAATGCCTGAAAGCCTCGGGCTCATGGACGAACCCCAGTGGGTAATTCAGGAGCTGCCTGGAGGAGGGGGTCTTGGGCCATTTTGAAGGTAGTGTAGGAGTCCACCAGATGGAGAGGAGAGAGAAGGGCTGGACGGGCTTGAAGTGTGAGTTCCTATTCTGACGGCAAAACCCTGGGGTGCATTCGGGCCCTAGCGTTCCAATCTGTAACATGGGAAGAATCCACTCGGGGAGCCAGTAAGGAAAGCAATTCCAGCCCCTAGGACTTCAGTGATCACCATCCCCTTGTGGTCCTGGAGTGGAGGCTGTAGGATCCAGGTCTGTGCATCACAGAGAGGCTTTCTCCTTAGCTGAGGACGGCGGGCCACCAGCTCCTTCTGACGGCTTCCTCCTACTTAACGGATTCCACTTGTATGCTCCGATTCCAAATCCTGCAGGATTTAATATCCACTCTGTAATCTACTAGCACCACTAGCATTATGTAACTAAACCTTAAATTGAAAATGCTAGGCTTCCATTTTCCCCACGCTGCCGGGAGAAGTTGGGGCGCTCCTCGTCCGACGTGACTGACTCTTGCACTAATTAAAGTGCTGTCCGTGCAGGCACACAGCCTGCTCCCGGCACACCCCACAGCACAGCCTGAGGTGACCAGCCAAGGTAGGGTCCTGGGCTGGCCATCCTAGTGGCTGCAAGATTGGCCCTGTGTCTACCCCAAATATCACTTGCTTTAAGCCCATTTCATTTCCAGCTCACTGGCTGTAATGACCATTCACTCACTCACTCATGCATTTATTACGCACTCATGGCAGGCACAGAAGTAAAAGACGCTAACACATAGTCAGGCTCTTCTCACCTCCTTCCCTCTTTTGCTGTGACATCTTCATATAATGCCAATTCCCAGGCCATACCAGTTCATAGAGGAACCCAGAGGAACGGATAGCAAGAATACCTAATGTTATAGATGCTATTCTTCTACAGATATCTTCTTCATGAGGTAACTCTCTTTTCAAAAAAGTAAACTTTTAATTTTGAGATACCTGTAGTTTCACATGCAGTTTTAAGAAATAACACAGAGAGAGAGAGAGCCCATGTGTCCTGTGTCCAGTTCCCCCCATCTTGCACAACCTTAGTACAGTATCACACCAGGGATACTGACAGGGATACGGGCAACATACAGAGCATTTCCATCAGCAAAAGGATCTTTTCTGTTGCCCTTTATAGGCACCCTTACCTCCCCCTTCCTCCCTCTTTCCTGATCCCTGCCAACCACTGATCTGTTCTCCATTTCTATCATTTTGGTATCAAGAATGCCAAATGAATAGAAGCGTAGAGTGTGTAATCTTGTGGGATTGGCTTGAAGGACTCATTTAATCCTCACCACACCTCAGCAACATAAGCATCCCTATTCCCATTTCATAGAAATGCAAGTTGAGGCCAGGGAAGTAACTTGCAGAGGCAGGATTCAAGCTTGGGTCATCCTGACCCCCAAGCCAGCCTCTCAGCTAATACGGAGCTGCAGGAATTGTTGGAAACAAGAGCCCTCGGGTCTGCTCATGTCAGGGGAGCTCCCTCTGCATCCAGGACACAGCTGGAGGTCCTGGCCCTGGATGCTGGGGGTTATGGTCCTAGCCTGTCTAGCGCAGCCTGAATTCTCAAGAGCAGGCATAAGGGAACCCCACCCCAGGACCCCTGCTGTGGCGAAGAGACAGAGGTGGGGCTCCCTCCTTGTCTGGAGGGGCTGGCAGAGGGGCTCAGGTACGCTGTCCCGCCTGACGGCACGACAGGCTGATTGCACTTCTCGGGGGATTTTGGGGGGGGGGCTCCTGCACTGAAGTCCACCCCTGCTACCCCCGAGGCCTCCCAGCCCACTGGTTGGGTCAGCCTTGGGGCCACAACAGGTCAGCTCTGAAGCAACGTCACTCTCAGAGCTAACCAAGCGTGGGATTGCTCAGATTGCTGGGATGAGCAGCTCCCCGTGTACACCCCTCCCACCAGCCAGCCACAGGCTCATTTGGCTCTCGCCCGGCTCTCGCTGCTGCCTTAACCCGACCTGGTCTCAAAGCCACATGGCTCCCACATCACAGTTGACGAGGGCCTCATCTCCCTGTGGAGGGCTCAGCCCCTGGTTCCTGGGGAGGGGAATCTGGCTCTCTCTGTATCCAGTGGGAGGGCCGGATGGACCAGTGCGAGTGGTCACTCCCCAGACTCAACCCTGGAGCGTGGTCGGCAGGGCAGGGCTGGGGCCCGTGCATGAATGTGGGACACAGGGGGCCTCTTCTGGACCAGGGCTGGAGTTAGCAGCAGTGACCCAAGCCCCTACACATCAGGAGTCCGCTAGAGGGCAGAACCAGGGCCAGTGGGAGAGGTTCTGATGAGGGAGGCAAGTTTTACTCAATGAAAGAAAGAATTAGCAGTAACTAGGAATGTCCAAAAGTAGAGCAGACGACTTTGTGAGTAGTGAGGTCCCCGTCAGGGAAGGCATGCATTCACTCATTCATTTAACCCCTGTCAATTGTCTGCCTCGGGAAGGCAGTACACCGCTGTGGCTCTCAGCACTAGAGTCCCCCAGATGTGAGGTCTCCCTGCTCTGCCACTCCACAGTTTTTAGCAAGTTCTCTGTGCCTGTGTTGCCGCCCCTGCAAAACAGGAATAATAACAGCTCTTTACCTATCTCAGTGGGAAAACTATAAAGACTCTCAGCCCCATGCGTAGCACCAGCTAAACACGAGCAGCGCGTGTTATTTCCCAGGTGCCGTTACCGCTATTCTATAGATGAGTTAAATAAATTCTCTGCGACTCAGTGCCTGAGTGGGGATTTGAACCCAAGCTGGTCTCATTTCAGAGCCCATGGTCCTCCCCCTCGACCATAAAGCTTTGCCAGCTAGGTAGGTGTTAAAATCTGAGACTAAGGGACTTACATCTAGAGCATATAGGGAACACTTACAAGTCCATAATAAAAAGACAATCCAAATAAAAAGTGGACAAAGTATCAGAATGGATATTTCTCCAAGGAATTACACATGGCCAATAAGCACATGAAAAGATGCTCAACACCGTTAGTCATCAGGGAAACGCAAATCAAAACCGCCATGAGACGCCACTCCACGTCCAGTAGGTTGGTGATAATCGAGAAGACGGATGATAGCAAGTGTTGTCAAGGATGTGGAGAAATTAGAAGCTCATACACTGCTGGTAAGAGTGTGAAATGCCTCAAATGGTTAAACATAGTTACCGTATAAGCCAGCACTTCCACTCTTAGGTATATACTCAGGAGAATAGAAAACATATATCCACATAGAAACTTGTACGCCAACGTTTATAGCAGCTTTCTTCATTATAGCCAAAAGGTAAAAACAAGGCATGTTCACCAAGTGATGAATGGGTGACCAAAATGTGTGTTTCCACGCAATACCATCCAGCCGTGAAAGGAATGGAATCCTGACACATGCTACCATGTGGATGAACATGGAAAACCTTAGGTGGAAGAAGCCAGTCCCAGAAGTCCACTTAGTATGCAATTCCGTTCCTACAAAAGTCCAGAATAAGCAAATCTGTGGGGACAGAAAGTAGGTTAATGGCTGCTTAGGGACTTGAGTGGGGCTGGGGGGATGGAGGGGTGATGGCTGAAAGGTACGGGGTTTCTTTTTGAGATGATGAAAATGTTCTAAAGCGAACTGTGGTGGTGCTTGCACACGTCTGTGAATAAAGTAAAAACCATTCAATTGTAGACTTTAAATAGGTGAATTATAGGGTATTTGGGTTGTAGCTCAATAAAGCTGTTCAAAAAAGGGAAATAAATCCATAGAAAAAAACTGAGGCTGAGGGGCGAGGTATGGGTGGAGAGAGAGGCTGTGGAGTTGCTAACGGAGAGCTTGGTGGGGGGATGACCTTGCTCAGGAAGCATTTCCCAAGGGATGGATGATGGACCCTGAGGGAATGCCTTCATGGAGGAAGAGGTGTCACTCAGGCGGGTGAACCCCTGGGAAGTGCTGGGCAGAGGGCTGAACCGGTGACCTCTGGCGGCCCTCAAACCCTCCAGCAGGAGAGGGCTGGTCGGTATTGGGTAGGGGGGCTGGGGTTCTGCTGAGGTGCCTGCAGCTCCAAGGAGCAGTGGCCCTGCCCACCCATCTACCTCCAGCTGGAGGTCATCACACCACTGATGTGACCTTGTGCAGAGGGACAGGACTTGACCCAGTCAGTGCCCGCATGGGTGAAACACAAATGATGGGAGCTTGAGTTTGGAGGCAGAGGGCCTCTCTGACCTCAGGCTCCTTAGCAGTAGTCTGGGGTGGTCATTTCCCCCTCCATGGGTTGCCCTGCATGAAATTAGATGCTGTGTTGAAAGCACCTGGTAGGAGTTCCAGTGATGGGTGAAAACTGATCTCAGTTGGTCTTGGCATCAACCCTGTGAGTAGATGGGGCCGGTATTACATGAGGTATCACAGAGGTCACGTGTCTTGGTGACTCGTCAAAGGACACATTGCCGAGAGGGAGGGCAGAACTGGACCCTGCCTCTGGGATGCCTTGCCCCTGACAACGCAGCAGAGCTGACACCTCGCAAAGCACTGTGGGCAAATACTCTCATTTCACCTTCAGGACAAGCTTCTGTGTAAGTAGGATGGGTATCACTAGCCCCGTCTTACAGGTGAGAAAACTGAGAGTCAGGGATATGTCTCCAAACATTATTCAGAGCGCCCGGACTCCTGCTGGCTTTAGAGCCATCACACCCATGATCCTGGAGGCTTCTAGACTCCAAGATGCAGCAGATTAAAGGCCTTGCAATGAAGGTGGAGCCGGGGGGAGGTGCTGAGGCTGGAAGAGGCCGAGAGGTGGGTCTGTGCTAGGCCAAGTGTGGGTAGCTCTGGCAGCCCCTTCCGTGGACCTGTCCGCCTCTCCCTGTTCTGGCGGGAGGGAGGAGACAGGAGGCTTCTGTGCACAGGGAAGGTGGCTGCATGTTCAACGGGAATCACACAAGCACTCTTGATAAACAGCAGGTAGCCCCGCTCCCGCTAGCTAACAGGATTAATCTAAATGCACACAGACGCAGCTGGGCAAAATCAAAACACAGAACCCAAGCTAAATTACACCACTTAGTGGCGGGGCCCTCAGAGCCTCTGAACGTGTCACCTGAGTCGCTCACCTGCTGCAGGAAGAGGCCACGAGTGATGCTCATGTGAGGCACAGGCGTCAGGGGGACCCTGGCGGAGGGCCGGGGGCCGGGGCACTCAGGCAGGGCCGTCTCCGAGGGTCCATAGCCTCAGGTGGGTGGTACATCCTGGAAGGCTGGGGCAGCTTCCAGGCCTGAAGAAAATGGAGAAGCCGGGATGCTCCTGTGACCAGCATCCCACCTGCTGGTCCTGCTTGATGAGAGTCCTGCCTCCCAGGGAACCTGACCCCAGGATGTCCACACAGAGAGCGTCGGGTAGCTCTGCCCAGTGGTCTGGCATCCTAGGCTTTATTCTGGCCTCCACAGTGAGGGAAGGGAGAGGGAGGGGAACTCCTAACCACGGTAACCACATTCAATCCCCACTATGGCTATTATAACCCCACTTTACAGATAAGGAAACTGAGGCAGAGTTAGGCTTCAGATCTGTTGGGATCCAGAGTCCATGCTCTCGCACTGCCCCAAGCTTCTTCCCTGGTCATAGCTTTGATGAAGAACAAATCTATCCGGGGTCTGCCTTGGGCTCAGGTGGGCTCCAAGCCCAAGGTCAGGGCAGAAGCTGCTTAACTCCCCAGGGCCTAGAGCCCTGTTTCCTTCGCTTTAGCTTAGGACACCTTGGTAATGTCCTCTGGCTGTGGGCGTCTAAGCCCCAAAAGCTGCACGGGCAGGGGACTCTAGGGGAAAATCAGAAAGGCTGTGAAAATAACTTTCTGGGCCCATCACCCTGGGAGGGAACTGGGGGGTCATTATGTCCATCTCTTGGCCAATGAGTGGCAGGCAAACCATCAGGGCAAAACCCCTTCCCTTAAATCTTAGGAATGATAAATCCATTGCTCACGTCAATTGAGCACGTACTCTCTGCTAGGAGCTTTGCTAAGCCCTTTGAATCCATCCTCTCTCCTAATGCACCCAGCAACACTAGGGGGTGGGTATTATCTTCATTATAACAAGGAAGTGGCACAGACCCCAACGTCCTGTGATCTCTCTCCTTCCCAGGATTCGGTCATGTTAACTGGGTTCTCCCATGTCACCCACAGAAAGGGCAAGGTTGGGGTGTAGTTCCTGCTCCCCCCAGCTACCTGGTTCCATGGTCTCGGGCAGCCCGGGGCTTCTTTGAACTGGGAATTCCTGGCTTGTAAAACAAGGAGAATGCCCTCCACCCTACCTGCATTCCTACCTTATTGTGGGAATCACAGGAGAGAAATACACCCTGGTTTTCATGCTGTGAGGCACTACATAAACGTTAGTTATTGTTCCACACCCCAGAGCAGGCCTGTCCCAGAGCTCTGCATGAGGTTGTTTTTGTTTTAAATTAATACTGTTAGGAATGAGAATTACTACTAATAAGCCCACTGCTTTTCCACGTACGTCTGCATGGGGACCTCGATGTCCCCAGGACACAGTCTCTGCCCAGGGTCTAAGAGGAAGGGATCGTGCTCCCCATTCTGCAGTGGGGTAAACGGAGGCCCCTGGCAAGAACAAAGGGCGGCCCCAGGTGCCCCAGGCCTCCAGGGGAATGGAGATTTCACGTAGGATCCGGGATTTCTGGTCTTCTCCCTCTCGCTGTGAGGGCTCCCAGGCCTCTCCGAGAGTGATTTATGGCAGCAATGTGCACAGCCAGTGCTGTGTCAGCGCCTCCCTCCCCTCCCGCCTCCCACTCTGGTCTCTCCCCAACCCCCATTTCAGCTTCTCACCTGTTTCTCCCAATGCTGCCGCTCACCTCTCACTGGTTCTCCCCTCCCTGAGTGAGTTGCCCAATGCTGAACTGGGCCTACTTTCAACTCCTTTCCGGGCTGAGCGGTCCCTAGCAGCTGAGAGATCCGAGGGTGGGGGAAATGCTAATGAGGAGCTCCCCCTGCCCTGCCCCACCTCTCCCGTGGTCCCAGGAGAGCTGCCCTGAGGCCCTTGGTGGAAAAGGAGGGAAGGGGGCCTGGAGCCTTCGCTTCCTGTCACCTGTTCAGTGGCAGGACCAGCTCTGAACCTCGGTCTGTGGGACTCCCAGGCTTATGTTTTCCCCATCTCCAGGGCTGAAAAAGCCTGGACACTGGGACTGGGGGCATAACTGGCCCCTCAGGGCCATGCAGACCCCTGTGCGGAGGTCCTGGTGCTTTGCCACCAATTGCAAGGCACCGGCTGCTGCAATGCAGATTCTAGATCCTGCGGGAAAGGAAAATCCAGGGGGAGTGAGCTTCTGGACTGAGCAGTCAGGGGATGGAGGCTAGAAGCAGACACTGAATCCCTCTTTCCATGCTCCTATCAGAGCTAGTGAAGCAGGAGACCAAGGGCTTCTGGGAAGGCAAACAGGGCCCACGAGGGGGTACTGACCAGAAAAACATACAGATCATTAAATAGTTAAAAACAATAGAAAATTTATGAAAACCCAGAATTTAGTGTATTGTTAACTCGTTTTCTGACATGGAGAAAATGGAAACTCAGAGAGGTTCTTTAACTTTCCCAAGGTCACACAGCTAATGGAGTCAGGAAATACAGCTCTAGGCTGGTGGGCTCTCCGTCCTGTGCACAGAAGCTAGGGTGTGGGCCAAGCTCTGGCCAGTCCCTGGCTACACTCTCCCTGCTGCCCTTGCCCCTTCCAGCATCCCCAACTTCAGGAGGCTTGCTCTGTCCTCAGCTTCTGAGCTGGGTCAAATTCAGAGCGACCCCACCAAAGGCCTCCCTGGGGTTTAGGACTACACACTGCCCCTCCCTCCACATCCAGGACCTGGGTGGGCCTGGGGAGGCTGGGGAGGGCCTGGCCTGGCTATCATAACTCTCACTTCTGGGACCCAGAGGGTCAAGTAGGCATTTTGGAGGCAGTGATTGGTAGAGAAGGAATTTGGGGAACAAAACCAGGATGCTGATGACTTAAGGGGGTAAAGGGGGCTGTCCTCCCAGGCGTAGCTGGTATCTTTGGGGGCTACCTCCTGCCTCTCAACCCCTCCCTTGACCCCTAGCTCATTCTTGGGACAATGAAACACTAGTGCATCGGGCCAGCAGGCCAGACACTCCACCTAATTCCCTTTGGCCTGAGATCCCCACATGCTGACTTCATGACGAGCCCAGCCAAAGAGGCTGGCCCTGTCACATCTTCCATCCTGTGGACAAACTTGTTATTTACGTTGATTGGTGCATGATTAACAGCTAATTTGTTCATCAACCACAGGCTATGCCACTTAGGTGTGGCTGTCTCTCCATGGAAATCCACCAAGGTCCCATCCTGAGAGGCTGGCCTGGCAGCTGGGGGAGCAGGTGCTGGCAATGGGGGTGTGGACTTGAGGGTCCCTCCCATCCACAGCTTCTATCGACCCTCCCTGCCCTTGTATGAAACTTCTTCTGGCTCCCTGGGGTTTCCGCCATCCTCCCGTCACCCCATACCCGACACCCAAGGCCACCCTCGCTCAAGGCCATCAGCTGCCAGGTGCCTTGGGCAAATCACCTCACCCCTCTGAGCCTCAGTTTCCCCATTTTTGGTCTCCCAGTTGAGAAGATGGGTGATTTCTGTGAAAGCACCATACAGTCAGTAGGGTGCCAGAGCTGGCTAGTATCAACTCACAAGAGTCAGTTGTTAAACTTTCAGTGATTTTTGCCAGCTGGTTGATAAACGTGGCCATTATTAAAAATTAAACTATATAAACTTACAATTAAATAAGTTACATTGAACACAAAGGTAATAAATACTCAAAACTCATTACTTCTTAATTACTTTACTATTATCTGTGCTCTTGAGGTTATTTACGTCAATTGTATCTTGTCTATTGGAAATGCTAAGCATCTCTTTCCAACTCCACATTCAATGACATCACCTTGGTAGCTTGAAATCAGCCAGAGTGGGGGGATTCGCAACATGGAAACTGGCAAATGCCGTTAAGTCAGGACTTCATTTATTGTTTTGTTATTTGTTTAGACTTAAAAACAGTGATGGAGAAGATCTTACTGATGCAGATTAAACCTAAAAGTATGTGGTGTGTGTAGCTATTACATTGTAAATAGCACAAAAAAATTGAGGAAATATTCTTGCAGCAAAGAAGCCACATCATTGACGAAGGAGGTTCCCACAAGTGTCTTTGTCGTTTCACGTTCCTTTTAGCCATTAAGGTAAATGCAAATATTAACCAAAATTCATGTGAGAACTACACTCGTTTGTCAATTGCAGCCATAGGTTGGCTACGGATAGAAGAGTTCTGCAAAAATCAGCAGAAGCATTCTGTGAAAACCAATTGGATATGTGGAATTTACAATAAAGAGGGTTGTATATTTTATTATTTTTGTAAAATATATGCAGTGCACCCTTTATATCAGTAAAATCACAAACACCCATATTCACACACTTTTCTTTTTTCCTGGAGAGCCAGTTGTTAAAACTTTACCAGCACACCACTGACTGCACTTATGGGAGATACCCTCATCCCCTTCCTCTTTGCCCCTCACTCTGGCTCTAGGACTTGTATGGTGTCACCAGCCTTTAATGGCTGCACCAGATGTGGAGGAAGGAGCTAGAACTTGGCTGTCTTATCCTCCTCCACAGCCCCCTCCAAAGAAGGTGGATTCCTAGTTGCGCCCCGGGAGAGAAGTTGTCCTTGGGACACATCCCTGGGCAGAGAGAGGAAGGACCCAAGACCCTGGAACTTGCCTGCTCTGCTTTCAGGGGTGTCTCCACCTGTTGGCTGACTCCATCCAGAATCAGACCTCTGACACTACCTTGGGAGGGACCAACATCATCTTTGTCTGGATTTTGACAAGAGCCTCCTAACTGGTCTCCCCATTTCTAACCTTGCCCCCTTTACAGTCTCTTCTCAACAGCCAGCCAGAGGGATCTTGTTAAAAAACAAAATCAGATCATGTCCTCCTCCACCAGAAGCCCTGCCGTGGCTTCCCTTCAAATCTCGACAACGGCTCTGCATGACCCAGCCTCCTGCTACCACATCCCTGTGTCCTGCCGCTCTGCCCTTCTTTACTCTCTCTCTGAGGCAGCCGAGCTAGCCTCTTTGTGGTTCCTTGTGCTCACAAGCACCTCGCCTCTTAGGGACTTCGCACTGGCTGTTTCCTGTTTGGAATGCTCTTCCTTCAAACATCTGCTTGGTTCGCTCCTTCACCTCCTTCAGATCCACTCAAATCTCGCCTCCCCATCAAGGCCGTCCTTGATTCAACACTCTCGCTCCCACTCCAATGCACCTGATCCCCCCCCACCCCGCTTGATCAATTTTTAATTTTTTCATAGTATTTCCCACCTTGTAATATACTAATTTCCTGATTACATCTGCAATGGAAACTGAGTGTCACGAGGGCACGGATCTTTGCTTCATTCACTGACATACTCACACTCCCAAAACAGTGTCTGCCATGAGGTAGGGGTAAGTAAATATTTTTGAAGAAATTCTTTGTGGGAGGGAGGGCAGCTTCTCCAAGGAGTCTGTGCAAGAGCAGACAACCCTTCCTTTCTCTATTGATGTGGGGATGGGAGGCCTCCTGCCTCAGTCCAGCCCAGTTTTCCAGCTCATCTCCTAAATCAGAGCCTGTCTGAAAGCAGTCAGGATTCTCCAGAGAAACAGAACCAAAAGATATATGCATAACTATAGCTATAGAGATATAGAAGGAGAGTTATTATAAGTAATTGGCTCATGTGATTATGGAGGCTGACAAGTCCCAAGGCCTGCAGTCGGCAAGCTGGGGACCCAGGGGAGCTGGTGGTGCAGTTCCAGTCTGAAAGCCAGCAGGCTTAAGACCTAGGAAGAGCCGATGTTTCCATTCAAGTTCAGAGGCAGGAAAAAAATGAATGTCCCAGTTCAACAGCCATGCAGCAGGGGTTCTCTCTTACTCAGCCTTTTTGTACTATTCAGGTCTTCATCTGATTAGATGAGGCCCACCCACACCAGGGAGGGCAATCTGCTTTACTCAGTCTGCAGGTTCAGATGTTCATCTCATCCAGAAACATCTTCACAGACACACCCAGAATAATGTTCGGCCAAATATCTGGGCACTCCATGGCCCAGTCAAGTTGACCCATAAAATTAACCATCACAGGCCCTTCATGTCACAGAGCAGAAGGAGAACAGGATGCAGCAGATTGAGTAACACACAACCTTCTACCAGCTGGGCAATGCTGCAATTAACATGGCCTGTTAGTACCACCGGTTCTCTTCTCCTACTCTCCAGGGACCTAGAACCTGGGTAATGAGGAGAGGAAAGGAGGCTTAGAACAACATTTGTGGCCTTGGCCTAGCCTCTGTTTTCTCATCTGTAAAATGGATTTATACTGTATTACGCATCTCACAGCTGTAAGGCTCAAATGAGAAAAAGCTTTGTCAAATATAAAGCCTTTTGCAAGCCCAAGGTATTTATCTTGCAAACTCACTCCTACTCATCTCTGACAAGCCCCTATCCCTGTCAAGGGAAGGGTTAAGCCCGCCTTCTTTTTTATTGTTTCTCGTGTCCTAAGAGGGAAGTGCACGGGACAAGGCATAAGTAGGGCCAGGGTCTTTGAAAACAGGGTCAGTAACAGCACATGTATTTGAGAGGCTAAGTTGAGGATTGGTGCTTTCTCCATCCTGTGGCAGGAGAGGGTCATCAGACTGTTGGTTTTCTCCACTCCTGTGCCATTGCCCATTGGGAAGGTCTGCAGTTCTGAATGTGGCTGATGAGACATTTTATCAGAGGAGCTTTCTGTCTCGGGGCCGTGGAGGAACAGGTCTGTCCTGGGTGAGTTGTGTGCAGGCGAGCCTGGCAGCAAGGGGATGAATGGGGATATCTGAGCTCCTATCTGCCCAAAGAATGTCTCCTCTTATTGGTGTTTCCCCACCACCATTAGCACATCCCTTTCCCTTGGTCCTGTATGGTTGGGAATCAGAAATGAGAAGGCACCTTCCTTTGCCTAGATCTCCATTCTGGCTCCTCCATCCAATCACTGGCAGAGCCAAAGTTCAGGTAGAAACTTGTCTGCCTGCATTGCCAAGATTGCCGTGGCCACCCACTGCCCGGCTCTGACAGCTGTTTGGCAAGATGGAGCATGGATGCCAGTGCTGTGGTAATGGGTGCCGAGTGGCACAGGGTATTCCCAGCACAGGGACCTATCAGGGAGACATGTGACTGATGGGAAACTCTCATTGGGATGGGATAAAGTAAATATCCAGGAGACAGGAAGGCAGGCAGTCTTTGCTCTCCCGTCCCCTGCTGACAGCAGAGAACATGGGCATACCTCACCCTTGCCCTCTGGGAGTGCCATGCCCCGATGCCCATCACTGGATACTATCTGTGTTTGGGGCTTCAGGTCAGGGGGTGGATATGGAGCTGATTGGTTTCATGAAACAGTTACGGTGGAGCTGATTCATTCATTCCTTCAACCATTCACTTATTCAATAGATATTTATTGAGAGCCTCTTCTCTGCCTGTATGCTGGCACTGTTTTATTTTTTTGTTTTATTTATTTATTTAAAAAAATATTCATTTCCTTTATTTTTTTGGCTGCGTCAGGTCTTACTTCTGGCGTGCGGGATCTTCCGTTGCGGCGCGGGTTCTTCGTTGCGGCGCGCGGGCTTCTCTCTGGTTGGGGTGTGCGGCTTTTCTCTCTCTAGTTATGTGCACAGGCTCCAGAACGCGTGGGCGCTGTAGTTTGCGGCACGTGGGCTCTTTCGGTGAAGCATGCGAGTTCAGTACTTGTAGTGGGCAGCCTTAGTTGCCCCAAGGCTTGTGGGATCTTAATTCCCCGACCAGGGATCCAACCCGCATCCCCTGCATTGGAGGGTGGATTCTTTACCACCGGACCGCCAGGGAAGTCTCTGGCACTGTTTTAGATGTGAGAATCGAGGTCCCTTGTGTCATGGAGCTTACAATCTAGGTGGAGAGGCAAGGGCATACATGTGAACAAGTATAAAGAGGAAAACTGGATAGATCTGGGTCTGAGCCTTAGACGTGTCATTTACTAGCTGTGTGACCTTGGGCAAGTCATTTAACTGTGTTGAACTGCAGTTTTCTCATCTTTAGAGTCAAGATGATGATAATACTGGTTTCATAGGGATGTGAAGATGACTTGAAAGAAAGTATATGAAGTACACAATGGAGTACTGACTCATGGTGGACGTACCCATGCATGCCTTATTGTTACTGTTATCGTGGATATTACACATTTAGAAATAGAAGCAGGAAACCTTTCTTTCAACAAAGTGACACCCTGGAAGAGGTGATTCCAAAGCTGTATCTACTGCGTCACAACATTTAGTTGGTAAAAGATCAATTCAGCCAGCTCCTTGAGTGTTTGGTCAACAAAGGCTCTAACCACTGACATTTATTTTTTTCACTGGTGGGATCAGGTAGTTGTTTGAATTGAAGGAACCCATTGGTTGTTCTAATTGGATGAATCAGTTCATTGTTCCGGCAGCCTGGTGACCCAATCTAAGAATGGTCGTGATTTTATCCAAGACCCCGGGTGCTTTCTCTTTCACAAGTGAACTTTTGGCCTGATTTTGTCTTCATTTTATAACTGTTAAAAACATGTGATTGAGCGTGAAGACACACACACACACACACACACAGAAGCCAAGCCAGTTCACGATTATCGCTGCTGAGCTGGGTCCAAGAGAACCCGAACTTTATGTTTTGCCAACAGCTTTTTACCTCTTCTCAGCCAGTTCTTTTCCACGGCACACGCCAAAGAGCCAAATGGCATAGTCTGAGCTTGGTCCCTTTCCTGCCAGTCATTGGGCAAGGCTCTGGCTGTTGGCACTGTACCCTACTGTCCATTGTGAGGTCTCATCCACTCCGCCTGGCACGGGAAGGGGAGAGCTGGCATTGCCCAGCAGGTAGGTGCTTGAGGCAGGAGGCCGAGGAGGCTGGTTCCTGGCAGGCAAACCTGTTGCCACTAAAACTTGGCACGTCTGGGCGGCTTTAGCAGTCCAGACAGAGAATTAGCACAGAGGAAGTGCCTGTTCCGCAACGCCGGTCTGGCTCCTTGGTACTCCCTGTGGAAAGCACCCGTGGTGCTACCCATGCTCTCTTCCTTGGTCGCAAATTTATATGACGTGGGGTAAAGAGAATCCCAGCATGACTATGACCCCAATCATCTGGGAGTTTCCTCCTGGGACATTTTGCCGAGTGCCTGGGGAGGGATCCTACATTTTTCTGAGCCTTTCCAGCTGAGGTAATGAATGCCATTTCTGAACTTTTGGAGATTGGCCAGCTGGTGATGTCTTAAGGATGTTTCTTGCCTGCTCCAGGAGTACTGTCTCCCACTGTCACCCCAAGCCCTTGATGGAGTCCTTGGCTGGGGCACAGGCTGCTCAGCCAGGTGCCTTTCTTTCCACCTGCTGGCAGATGGAGGGCACTGCGTGTGGAGCCAGGAGACAGGCATCTCAGGGCAGCACTGCCTGGCACAAACCGTGTGGAATGTGGACAAGCTGCTTAACTTCCCCGGGCCTCAGTTTCCACGGGCCTTATCTATCGTCGTGAGGATTGAATGCGGTGATGCAGATGAAGGCAAACTATACACTGAGAACCCTCAAACACAGGCAAGGCATAGATGACGGCCCCCACGTGCAGCCTTCCACCCGACCAGCGCCGTGGGATCATTTTTCTCATTCGATTTTGTTAGAAAGCTGCTTACTTGGATAAAACCCTCAGGAGGAGCAAGAAGTCCATCCCTGGGGAACCCTACTCCTTCCTGGCCTGTCTTGATTCATAGATTTCTGTGTACTCTGAAGCTCTCAGCCACCTCCAAAGCAGTCCCCGGGCAGGCACGGACTTGACGAGGGGAAAGCTGCGCGGGAACAGCCACAGAAACGAAAGATTACGGATTCTCTTTCTATTCCTTTCTTGATTTCCTGTTCTGAGATGGGCGAAGCAGCCTGATTTATTTTTGACAAACGTATCTGCATTATGAATTATATTGGGGATAGAATTGTTACATTAAATCAATGTTAATTTTTGACTTCTGTTCAAGGCGCCATAAATAATCAACTCCAGGGTGAGGTTATGGACTGAAGTCGCCCAAATTATGCTAATGAGGATGATTAAATTTTTGAATTCTAAGTTTCTGTAAGAATAGCAATCAGTTAGCATTTACATTTCTGCCATGCCCTAGGATTTGCAGCTTTTTCTGAAGCTGCTATTAAATATAAATAACAATACCAGTTTTTAAAGCCAAGTTGGGCCCTTTGGGGCATATTCTATTCTCTTTCCTGATGCTCTGCTTCTGAGGCTATGGAGAGGGGCTTAGGTTCCGTGTCTGAGGCTAGCAGAGATGGAAGGGAGGATGCCACAGAGTGCCACAGGAGCCGGGCAATTTGCATTTGACTTAGAACTGCAAAGGCACGTTCAAGTTCTAAAAGAGACAATAGTTCAGTTTTGCATTGGTCCATTTGGTGAGGAATGCCGGGAAGCCCCAACGGGCTTTAGAAGTGCTACCCCCAGTGAGCAATGATTTCGGAGGGATCTGAACTTAGGATGGGGGACCAGTGCTTAGCCTTTCCTGCCTGTGTGCTGTGGGTCTTTGGGGCTACTCCATTCGCTTTTCGTGCTTTGTTGTCCCTCCACAGGCTCTAGGGACCTTTCCTAGGATGCCACTCGATCCCCTAGTTTAGCTCAAGAAAGGGCAAAAAGAGCTAGTTGATTTCCAGCGTCCTGTTTAGCCACCTGTTATGAAAGCTGCCCAGAGATGCTCATCCCCTGATGTCTGCGTGAGGCCCAGGTGGCTACCATCGTAATGACGGGCCAGCTCTTAGGTTAGGCTGCTGGCTGAGTGGCTATTGTTTATCCCAGTTTCAATTTCATTGTCATGGCAACCCACACAAGTCACCGTCTGAACCGATGCCTCTCGCGAAGGTATGTGAGAAACGATCCTCTGGCTCGCCCCGCCTGTGGACCAGGACCCATCTCTGCCCTCCGGGGGCGGCTCCTTCCTTTCCTCCATGTACACAGGGTGATCTTATTTTCTCCACCACTTACCCAGAAATTGTCTTTGAAAAGTGTCTCATTTCAACAGAATTTGGTCTAGAGTGATTGGGAACACTGCTAGGCAGGGTTTGTGGCCCAACCCTTCACGCGAGCATTCTCACCGCCATCCTTATTCCCACGGGTTTCTAGAACTGCTGTGGCCACTGGTGGGAGGGGTGTTGGCCGTGGGTGGGAAGTCTGCCCACTTGACACTCATGGCATCAGAGGGAAGGCCTCTTGAAAGTTCTGTCCCATAACCTGGTGTGATGTATCTCAGACGTGAAACCTGCCTCAATGCATCTTCCCAGCTAAGGGGTGCCCCCTCCTTGATAGTTTCAAGAGACAGATGGCTGGAGCTTCTGTTTTGCGCTATTGCTCTGAGAAATCCTCGTGTCTGTGTGGGGCTGTTTAGGCACCAGCTCTTGATGTTAACGTCAGTGAGGCTCGAAAGAACTGCCTTGGCGGAATGGGACTGTCTGGTGAATTTCTCTTCCGTGTCTACAAGTACTTTACGATTCTGAAAGCATACACGTCTTTGACTGAGTCTCAAAGAGGGGCTCTTCTTCGAGCTGGCTCTGTGGTGAGTGTGTAGAGAGGAGGTCTTGGCCAGGGCTGCCCACTGCGAGGGTTACGAGGGAGGCCCAGCACCAGGAGGAATGTTGCCTCCCCGTCAAGCCCTCTGCTGGGTGTGCCTCAGGATCACCTATTTTGGCCAAACCAATGGCTTATTTCCCTAAATAAAATAACGAGGGATTTTCTCTCTTTCTTTCTTTCTCTTTCTCCCTTTCTTACTCTCTTTCTCTCTTTCTCTTTCTTTCATTCTTTCTTTCCTTCTTTCTTTCTTTCTTCTTTCTTTCTTTCTTTCTTTCTTTCTTTCTTTCTTTCTTTCTTTCTTTCTTTCTTTCTTTCTTTTTCTTTCTTTCTTTCTTTCTCCCTTCCTTCCTCCCTCTCTTCCTCACTCCCTCCCCTTCCTTCCTTCCTTCCTTCCTTCTTTCCTTCCCTCCCTCCCTTCCTTCCTTCTTTCTCTCTCTCTCTCTCTTTCTTTCTCCCTCTCTCTCTCTTAGATATTGGGGTTTCTCTGCCTGAAACAGAGAAGCGATGAGGGACTGGAGAGCTAATTAAAAGTCTCCAAATCAAGGGAGATTGTTATAGACACAAGTGAATCCACTGGTCTGGGAAATGCTGAGGTTACTTCCACACGTCTTGGCCCCTCTGTTGTCATCGGCATGGGTCAAAGTTGAGCCGGGCAATGGGAGAGGCAGAAGGCATGTAGGGAGGTCAGGAGCCAGGGCTGAGGCAAGCAAGCCTAGGGCAGGAGTCCTGTTAGAAGGTGGTGGGATTTGGGGCGAATAGTCTCCACCTTCTTCCCCTTCATTCATTCCACAAACCTATTTGGAGTATTTACTCTGTGTCTGGCTCTATTCTAGCTCCTCATGAGCCAGTGGTGAGTGAAACAGACAAAAATGCCGACACTGCTAGAGTTTTACTTTCTACTGGGGGCCCCAGATAGTAAGCAGATCATTGAAGCACTTGGTGTGTCAGATGGTAATAAGGGCTACATTAGGAAAGGGGCAGAGGGAGTGTGGAGGTGCTGCAGTTTAAGACAGATGGGCAGGGCAGGCTTTTGATGATGCTTCAGTGAAAAAGTAAAGGAGTGAGGGCTGGAGCCATGGGGATGCTTGGGAGAGGAAGACCCAGGCAGAGGGAACAGCAAGCCCAGAGCCCATGGGCCTGGTGTGCTGGGAGAACCGGGGTGGGGGTCTGCATCACTGGAATGGGGTGAAGGAGGGGAGAACCACAGAGGACAAGGTCCAAGAAGTAACCAGGAGCCTGATCGCCCTGGGCTTTGCAGCCACTGTAGGGGTTTTCTGGGTGCAATGGGAAGGCATGGGGAGGTTTGACAGGGGAGGGATATACTCTATAGGCTCTTACAGGATCCTTCTGGCTGCTGTGCTGAGAATATTTTAAATTTTAGACCTTGTCTCCTTAGATTAGGTCCTCACTCGTCACTGGACTGGAGACGGTCTGCATGACTATCAGATTAAACTCTACTAGGATTGGAATATTTCTAGGAAAACAGTGAATTGAATATGTCATAAATTTGTACCAATGAGCAAAGTTAAAGAGAGACCGATTTGGCCCAATCTGGATTGGCCATGTGGGTCTCAATGCTATGAGAGGGGCTGGGCCCACGTGACCCAGGATCCGTCCCCCTATAGCATTAAATGAATATGCATAATGTCAGTCACTGGTGACCAGTGAATGGGAACTCACTCTCCTGCTTTACAGGGATGGGTCCGGAGATGTACTTAGGGATGCTCCTAACTGCATTTCTTCCACACCACTGATGACAAGACTTTGTGAGTTACCGACTGAGGAGAGATCTGAGCTGGCAGAATCAAAGGCAGTGGGTTTAGGAAAGGGTCCAAATTACATTGAGGAAGATCTCACTGCTGTTCCAAGCACTCTAATGCCGCCTTTTGATTGAATAGGCTTGTTATTAAAAATGCATTTTGAAAAATGAAATCGAAGCAAATCCCTTCAAATAAGATTTCAGCCTTGTCTCAAATCCAGGGGTTTATTTGGAAGTTCTATCTTCTCACACTTTGTACAGAGCTGTGTTGGAAAGATCATAGCCTCCAGTGCCCTGAGTGTGATGAATCAGGAAGGTCGATATCCATCAGGTTTCCCGAGATGGCTGTGCAATGTCCCTTTGCTGCTTATTTTCTGGGCTACTTACATGGGGCAGGTGGTCACTTGAACTGTGTTAAATGTTGCTCCACCCAAATTCCTCATTTCCCTAGAGGACTGAACCTGAGTTGATTTGGAATCTGTGACTCAGGAGTAGTTTCCTACTAACTCCTACCCCCAGGAGGCTTCTGCTCCTCTGTCTACTCCCTCCCCTAAACTCGGGCCACATTGTTGCTTCCTGCATGTCGGCCAGATTGGGGACCTCCCCACTAAGCTACATTCATAGGAAGCTATTCTTTATTGTATTAGGAAAAACACCACATTGCTTCCCTATGACCTGTCCCCTCTCTTCATCTGCTACCCTGTGAAAGAAAGGGATGGGGCCAGGGAGGTATGCCAGCCAGGACAGCGTTAACTTTAATCCTATTTAATTCTAATTCCATGATGAAAGGCTCACTTTGAGACTTGATTGAGGTGAGTTTCGGTCAAATAAGAGGAGGTTTCATTCAGCTCCACAGTCAGTTATTCATCAAACAATCGGAGCCAGGCTCAGAGCTTGGGGCCGGGGGTCAGAGGAACCATACTTGGTCCCTGCCCTTTAGAGAGACAAACAGAAACAAATAGGAAATAACAAGATGTGCCATCAGTTCTGAAGTAAATGTATGTACGAATGCTGCAGAGAACAGATGAGAGCCCGTTGGGACTCTGGAGCAGGGGATCAGGGACGAAACTGACTCTTACGGTGGGTTTTGAAGGCTGAGTGATAAACTCATGGAGATAGAATTATGG
The DNA here is from genome assembly GCF_003031525.2 of Neophocaena asiaeorientalis asiaeorientalis. Lineage (NCBI taxonomy): Eukaryota > Metazoa > Chordata > Mammalia > Artiodactyla > Phocoenidae > Neophocaena > Neophocaena asiaeorientalis. Next base: position 923,323 of record NW_020175012.1, read on the forward strand.
AGCTCATTACCTCCTGGAGAGATTACTAGCAGGAATTGTACACGGATTCTGATAGACGGGAGAGCATATGTGGTTATTATGAGAGGGAAGCCTAGACTTGACACCTGGAGGTGAGTGTCCGGGATGTGATACCTAGTAAGTTACTCACCATCTTTGTGCCTCAACTTCCTCATTTATAAAATGGGAAATGAAATAACGATGCCTGTCCTGACAACCTCATGGGGCTGCTGGGAGGATCAAGAGTACCAGTGCATATGAACATGCTAGAAAACGGTCAAGTGCAAGGCAAATGGAAAGCCATTTTTAAGCATTATATTTGGAAAGAATTGCAAACTCGCAAAAAGTTGCAAAACTAAAAATCACACAAAGAACATCTGTATACACTGTACCCAGATTTACCTACTGTTTACAGTTTACCCCATCTACTTTATGATGTATTTTCTCTCTCATACACACAGTTATGGATGTCTATACATAATTTTTTTCTGAACATTGCAATAAGTTATATACATCAGAGCTCTTTATCCCTAAACACTTCAGTGTATATTTCCTAAGAATAGGAATATTCTCTTACATACCACGGTAGAGTTATCAACTTGATTGATGTACATTATCTAAACTGTCAGCCATATTACAATTTTTTCACTTGATCTAATAAGAGAAGTTTTCGCTCCAGTGTAGGATCCGGTCTAGCGTAAGGTAGAGCGTTTCGATTTCATGTCTCTTTAGCCTCCTTTAATCTGAAACATTCCCACAGCCTTTCCTTTGTCTTACACGATATTGATATTTTTGAAGAATACAATGCTCCATTTTTAAAATAGAATGTTTCTCATTTTGTGTTTGTGTGATGTTTCTTTATGATTAGAGTGGGGTTATGCATTCTCAGTAACAATACAACGTAGGTGATGATGTATACTTCTTGGGGTATCACATCTGGAGGCATGTAATGTCCATCTGTCCCTCGCAGGTGATCTTAATTTTGTTTGTCCAGTCAAGGTGTTACCTGCTTTCTCCACTGTTAATTACCATTTTCTCCCTCCACTGCAACTAGTAAGCAGTTTGTGGGGAGACAGCTTACCATGTGTCATCAAAATTTTCTGCTAGATTTAATATCCATTGATGATTCTTGACTGACCCAATCTTTACCATGATGCTAATCTCCCGACTCCAGCATTTACCAGTTTGCCCTCAGCATTCTAAGCAAGAGCCCTCCTTTCATATCTGTTTATCTATCTATCATCTATCTACCTATCTATCTATCTAAATATATAGTTTTGCTATGGGCTCATAAATTCCTATGTTTTCAGTGGTTTATAATCCATTATTCTAGCTCATTATTTTGTTGTTTAAATTATCCCAGATTGGGCCATTGGGAACCCCTTCAATGTGGTTCCTCTGTTCTGTGACATGCCCCATTATTATTATCATTATTATTATTGGAGCAATCCTTTACTTTGTGGCATAAGATGTTCCAGGCTTGTCTTGTAGCTACTCTGCCCTCGTCCTGGAATCAGCTACTTCTCTGGGGAGTCATGGTTCCTTTTAGTGGAAAATAGTATTAGAGACCAAGATCAGGGGGCTAGGTGTGCTCATTGCTACAGGGGTATCTTTGCTTCTTGGCTATTTCAGTGGTTGAACTAGGAAATATATGCATGTGTATACAAACGCACATACACACGTACCTAGATTATACACGTGCATGTGAACATTCATATACGTACATACTTTAGAAATCAGGAGTTCACACCAATACTTCCCATTCAAGTCTATTTCCACGGGGTTCTTGCCTTACCCCTTCCGTATTTGCACATCCCTTTTTCATCAGTAAGAACCCTGCAGTTCATTCCACTACAATAAACAAATCTCCTCTAAAGAATCCAGGATTTGTCTGCACTTCCTCCCCTCCCATCCTTCCCCCACCCCAATACACGCATACATATATACACGCCCTATCTTACCCCAGACTGAGGGTATGTGGTCAAATACTACTTTCCTAAGTCACTTGGATTAGTTCTTTCCCTCCCCCACTTCTGTGTGGTTATAATCCTCACTTGAAATATATAGTTTCATTTGTTTCAGTTTACTTTCCATCTTTTCTCTGTCTCCAGTCTTACCAATTTAATTTGTTTTTAGAATTTATAGAGTATTGACTTGCTTACAAAAGTCAAAATTATTTTAAAAAGATATACTCAGAGAAGTCCCACTTCTTCACATATCCCTTCCACCCCATGTGTCCCTGTCTGTTCAGGTTACTATAACAAAATAGCATAGGCTGAGTGGTTTATAAACAATAGAAATTTATTTCTCACAATTCTAGAGGCTAGAAGTCCAAGATCAAGGCCCTGGCAGATTCAGTGTCTGCTGAGGGCTTGCTTCCTGGTTCACAGACAGCTTTCTTTTGGCTGTAATGTCACATGACAGAAGGGGAAAAGTGAGCTCTGTAGGTCCTGTTATAAGGGCACTAACCCCATTCATGAGGGCTCCACCCTCATGACCTAATTACCACCCCAGAGGCCCTCCTCTTCCAAATACTACTCCGTTAGAGATTAGATTTCAACATATGAATTTGAGGGGACACAAATATTCAGTGTATACCAATTTACCCTTGACCCCCCAAATTCATTTCCTTCTCACATGCAACATACGTTCATTCCATCCCAACAGCCTCCAAAGTCTTAACTCCTTCCAGTATCAACTGTAAAGTCTGAGTCCAAAGTCTCACCTAAGTATCATCTAAGTCAGGTATGGGTGAGACTCGAGGTACAATTCATCCCGAGGCAAATTGCTCTCCAGCTGTGAATGTGTAAACCCGAACAGGTTATATCCTTCCAAAATACAATGGTGGGACAGGACAGGCATTCCCATTCCAAAACGGAGAGATAGGAAAGAAGGAAGGAGTGACTGGTCCTGAGCAAGTCCAAAACCCAACAGGGAAAACCCCATTAGCCCTTAAGGCATGAGAACATTCTACTGCACACACTGGGGCAGGGGTCCTGCCTCTGCAGCTTTGCTAGACAGAGGTTCAGCACCTGATGTTCTGGGTAGCCCTGCCCCACCACTCCACTGGGCATTGCCCTTGTCCCTGCAGTGGTTCTGTCTGGGCCCTGTTCCTGCAGGCTGGGATCCCAAGCAGTGGCTCTCCTGGGGTGGGGTTCTGAACCTATGGCTCTGCCAGGTAACCTTAGAAATCTAGGTGGGGGAAGCCATGCCTCCACGGTTCGTGTACTCAGTGTGTAGGCCCCAGATGGTCCTGTAGGGAATCTGCCAAACTCTGTATCTAGTGCCCTCCAAGAAGTGCAGCCACCAAGGCTGAGCTGTACCAGGGCCTAAATCACCCTGGAGGTTAAGGGGTTCATTCTTCCACTCTCCTGAGCTGACTAATCTCCTTATCAAATGGTCATTTGGCCACCTTCTTAGTGTTGTCTCCCTAACAGCCTTTCTCATTCTTTTCAGTATGGATAGGCTGAGAATATTACACATCTTTAAATTCTGCTTACATTTTGATTAACAAATGGATGTCTTTTTTCTTTCTTTTTTAAATTGAGATATAATTGACATATAACAGTGTATTAGTTTTAGGTGTATAACATAATAATTTGCTATATGTGTATATTGTGAAACGATTACCAAAATAAGTTTAGTTAACATCCATCGCCACACAGAGGTACAGTGTTTTTTTCTTGTGATGAGAACTTTTCAGATCTACTGCCTTAGACACTTTCATATGTGTACTACAGTATTATCGACTATAGTCACTTCACATACGTACATATGTTTGTAACATCCCCAGGACTTATAACCGGAAGTTTGTACCTCTGGAAGCCACCAGTCTGTTCTTGGTATCTGCGGGTTTGGTTTTTGTTTTTTAAGAATCCATATGTAAGTGAGATCATACAGTACTTGTTTTTTCTCTGTCTGACTTGTTTCACTTTGCATAACGCCCTCAAGGTCCAACCATGTTGCAAATAGCAGGATTTCCTTCTTTTTTTATGTCTGAATAATGTCCCATTTGTGTGTGTATGTGTATAAATAATATAGATAATAATTTCTCTTTTCTTATATTTCACGGTAAGCGGTAACGAGGAACCAGGCTGTTCCTTCAACGTTTTGCTTAGATATTGCCTCAGCCAGATATCACATTTCATCGCTCACAAGTTCTACCTTCCACAGAACACAATCCAGCCAAGTTCTTTGCCACTTTATAACAAGGATCTCTTTTCCTCTACTGTGCCAGAACATGTTCCTCATTTCTTTCTGGGACCTCAGGAGAATGGCCTTTACCGGCCGTGTTTCTACCAACACTCTGCTCAGGGTTACTTAGGTATTCTCTAGAAGATTGAGACTTTCTCTATAGCTCTCCTCTTTTCTTTCTGAGCTCCTGCCAGGATGAGTCTCTAATGGTCCATTTACGGCAATGCAGGCTTTTTTTCAGCATGTGCTTCAAACTCTCACAGCCTCTACCCTTTACCCAGTTCCAAAGCCACGTCAACATTTAAAAGTGTGTTTGTTACAGCAGCGCCCCCACATCTGGGTACGAATTTCCATCCCAGTCTGTTTGGGCTCGCATAACAAAGCACCATAGGCTGTGTGGCTTATAAACAACAGAAATTTATTTCTCACAGTTCTGGAGGCTGAGAAGTCCAAGTGCCCTGGCAGAGTTTGATGTCTGGAGAGAAGCCACTTCCTGGTTCATAGACTGCAATCTTCTTTCTCGTGTCCTCACATAACAGAGGGACGAGGGAGCTCTCTGGGGCCTCTGTTATAAGGGCACTGACCCCAATCACGAGGGCTCCACCCTCGTGACCTAATTACCCAAAGGCCTTACTTCCCAGCACCATCACGTTGGGTTTAAACATATGAATTCTGGGGGGATACAAATATTCCAGTCTAAAACACCATTTCTTCCTACTCCTTGTAGATAACCGTCATTATTTTTTGCTTTATCTTTCCTGTGTTTCTATTTGTAATCACAAGCTGATATAGGTACATTTTATTATTTTCCCTTATTTCTTACACAAAAGATAGCATGCCATCTGTGCTCTCTTGTACTTGCCTTTTTCACTTAATAACATCTGGAAATCATTCCATATCAGTTCACAGTGACTTCCTCTTTTTTTTTTTTTTTTACAGTTGCATCGTGCTGTGTGTATGTACCAGAGTGTATGGAAGCAATTGCTTCTAAAGATATTTTATTTTTCAAGATGTTGACACTTTCTCCACCTTTGCAAGCTAAGTGCACATTATGTGGCACAGGACGTTCTGAGCATCTTGGTTTAAGCTAGGAGTCAGTCCCACCACCCCTCATATTAAGGTCGGGTGTTTCTGCTAATTGGAGTTGTTGAGCAGTACCTCTCCCAGTGTGTATGCTGATTTGCGTGAGGAACAGGGAGCTGTCTGGGATTATAAGACAAATCTTGGGTACTGTTGGGGCATAGACACGTCTGATGGAGGGGGAGCTGGAGGGAGCAGTGGGTGGGATGAGAGCCAAAGGAAAGCAGATAACATGGGAGAATGACGAGGGCACACAAAATGCACTCACCTAAGTGAGAAAGGCGTCTAGAATAGGAAACCTGGCCCAGTCACTGACTGCACTCTTCATAGGGGAGTGTTTGCACCCCATCTTCCTGTCCCAGCCCCTTGGTGACTTGTGTGGTTTGAGATAAAGGGGCTTTGTGTGCCTGTGAACTGAAAAATCTGGAACATGTAGCTAATCAAAACTCTTTGCTGTGTGACACCCTTGTCTGCGTGAGATGAAGCATTCTCCTTGGTTGCAAAGTCAGAGTTGCCCTTGGGGTAGAAGCAGGGGGTGGTTCATTGGAGTCTGGACTGTGAAAGCTCTGGCCATGGTGGAGGCCCACACCCAGCCTGTTTGGGGGAGGAGAAGAGCTGTTGACCAACTGAATAGCATTTCAGGTACCAGCCTTTTTTTCACTCTCTGTGCTCTGAGCATTTCCCTTTTACTTTGCAAGAGCGACAACACCAGTAGTGGCAAACTCATAGACACAGCCTTCCCAGTCACTGACTTTGGGCTTCACTATAGAGTCATGGACCTGGCAGTGGCAAAATACTGGCAGTACAATGAGGTCCTAGAAGTGATACATCAGGGATGCTGTTGGGCCTGGTACTTGGTTGGTGGGAGTAAACAACAGGGCAGGGAGGCTTTGTGTCACCTGGGACCTCCCTGAAGCATCTCAGGAATAGACAGAAGTTACTCCCTAAAAAACTGGACTTCTTGCCACCACACAGCTGGGCACTTGCAGCACCAAGGTTTAGGCACAAATGTTAGTGAGACCAGCTTTTCACCTTCCAGCTGGGGAAGCCTGGGACACTCAGGATGTACTTGTGATAGAACTGCCGTGGAGACCACTGCTGCTCCCTCCGGCCCCAGCAGCCTGCCTGACAGATGGTCAGTGTGCTTCATGCTAATTGTCATTTGTTGTTCTGTTTCTGTGTGCACGCCTCATGCCCTTCCTAGTGTTCTCATCCTATCCCCCTGAAGGCAGTGGCTGTCTCTTCTCTGTCCCTGTGTCCCCACACTGTGCCTCTAAACTAGGAGACAGGTCCTTTTTGCTCATCACTCCGAGTGACGGGTGCTCAGATCTGGCCTGACACCTGAGCTGGGGAGGTAGGCAATGGGGTACTTGGCAACTAGTTCCCTCCTTACAGAGACCTGCGCTGACCCCCCCCCCCATCGAAACAGCACCCCTGGTGCCATCCACCTTCTTAGCTGACTTAGGTTTCTCCATAGCACTTTTCACTCCCATATTTTCCTGTTTGTTTATGATCTCTCTCCCCCATTAGCACTGAGCTCTACAAAGGCAGGAGTTTCTGTTTTGTTCGCTTCGAGTTGTCCATGCCCAGAACAGTGCCGGGCACATAACAGGCCCTCGACAGGTAATTGTTGAATAAATAGAACACTGGTGCCGTAGATAAAGATGCTGATGGTGAAAGATTCCTGAGTCGTTTTAGGCCCTCGCTGCCAGAAACAAAGAAATACAGGCATTTGGCCTTCTCAGTCTTCAAAAAATCAATCCAAAAGTTTTTCTGTGATTTGAAATTCACTGGGAAGATGCCCCTCCTCCTGTTCTCACCCAGGTCCGACTCTCGGGAGGAGGGGCTTCTTAAGAGGCCACGTGGTTGTCAAATCTGGGGCCTCACCTGGAACTCTGTGTGGTTCAGTGCTCTCAACAGTGTTCTTGAGAGGAGAAACCCAGTGTGACCTGGACGGGTCTGGCTCCAGGCCTCAGCGTCCTTCCAAGTCCTGACACAGCCCCCCTCACATGAATCCTGACCCCAGCTGGAGGGAATTAATAGTTCCACCTTGGTGCCCAGGGATTCTGCTTCAAGTTATGCTGGCTGCCAATGAGGCCCTAGCCTGCCCCTCAGATCTGAGAACCAGGCACTTGCTGTGGCATGTGTTCAAATCTCATGCTTGGCATGGCACACGGAGTCATGCCAGTTTCACTCTTTCCATGACCCAGTCACGGTGCCTGGCCCCTGGAGGCCACCTCCGAGTCCCAGTGCCTGGGCTGGACTACAGGGTAGCATAGGAACTGGTGTTGGAGGCCCTGTGGTGAAGTGGCAAGGCCATAAGTTCAAATCCCACCTCTCTAGCTGAGAGACCTTAGACAAATATTAATTAACTTCCTGAGCTCATCTTGAAGAGTTGTTGGGGACATAAAAAGAGAAACATTGAAACAAAAATGCTGAACAGTAGCTTTTGTTATTGACAATGGCTGGCTTCCTTGACACTGGACTGCTTGCTTGTCCCACTTTTCTCCTGGGTGCCATGTCCCATCAAAGCCCTCTCCCCCACCCTCAGTCACCAACTCTTCTGTGTGTCTCCACTGCTCCTCACCCACCACTTTGGGCTCCTCAGCCCAAATCAGGGCTCTTGCCCTCCCAAGGCTCTTTTGATTTCTAACAAAAACTCACTCAAGCTCCTGCCAGAGTGTATACCGTCATTTCTAATGCACGTTGCTGTGGTTATTCACCTTGGCTAATAAAGAAGGGCAATTAACCATCAGCTCATACCTATAATGCGAGTATTACCATTTAAAACAAAGTACAAATAACACATGTGTTTTGGTTGGCAAGACCTGAAAATTAGAGTGTTTTGGGTCCTTGTGTGTCCCAACTTTGTCTTCCAGAGGAAGATAAAGCAGTTGAGCCAAAAATAGTTAGGTCCTCACATCTAAAGAGGGGATTAAAGGGGAAAAAACTGTGGTGTGGTAAGGTGGGGCAGTGGTAGTGGTCATCCCAGATGCCAGCAATAGGATGCATGCTGTCTGCAGAGAATTTAGAAACACCAACACCAAATAAAAATCAGTCAGCTTTCTAGTACCATCATGCAGTGGAAATTCTAAACATTGGTGATAAAATACTCCCTGGGAAGTCTCCTGTTGACTTAAGTTCTAAATAATTTCAACAGTTACATTTGAGTGTTAATAATGTATATGTAAGCCTCAGAGTAGCCAAAGCAATCTTGAGAAAGAAGAACAAAGCTAGAGGCATCATGCTTTCTGATTTCAAACTATATTACAATGCTATAGTAATCAAAACAGTATGGTATTGGCATAAAAACAGACATATAGATCAATGAAACATCATAAAGAACCCAGAAATAAACCCATGTGTATATGGTCAATTAATTTATGACAAAAAAAGCCAAGAATATACAATAGGGAAAGGATAGTCTCTTTAATAAATGGTGTTGGGGAAACTGGATAGTCATATGTGAAAGAATGAAACTGGGTCACTCTCTTAAACCATACACAAAATTTAACTCAAAATAGGTTAAAGACTTGAACCTAAGATCTGAGACCATAAAACTCTTAGGAAAAAAACGTATGGGGTGAGCTCTTTTTTTTTTTTTTTTTTTGCAGTACGCGGGCCTCTCACTGTTGTGGCCTCTCCCGTTGTGGAGCACAGGCTCCGAACGCCCAGGCTCCGGGGCCCAGCCGCTCTGTGGCACGTGGGATCTTCCCGGACCGGGGCACGAACCCGTGTCCCCTGCATCGGCAGGTGGACTCTCGACCACTGCGCCACCAGGGAAGCCCGGGGTAAGCTCTTTGCCATAGGTCTTGGCAATGATTTTGGGGGTTTGACACCAAAAACAAAGGCAACAAAAGCAAAAATAAACAAGTGGGACTACACCAAACTGAAAAGCTTCTGCACAGCAAAGGGAATCATCAACAAAATGAAAAGGCAACTATGGAATGGGAGAAAAAATCTTCATTTTTCCAAAGAAGACATTCAAATGGCCAACAGGTACATGTAAAGGTGCTCAACATCACTAATCATCAGGGAAATGCAAATCAAAACCACAATGAGATATCACCTCACACCTGTTAGAATGGCCATTATTAAAAAGACAAGAAATAATAAGTGTTGGTGAGGATGTGGAGTAAAGGAAGCCCTTGTGCACTGTGGGTGGGAATATGAAACAGTATGGAGGTTCCTCAAAAAATTAAAAATAGAACTACCACATGATACAGCAATTCCATTTTTGGGTGTTTATCTGACGGAAGTGAAATCACTATCTCCAAAAGATATCTGCACTCCTATGTTCATTGCAGCATTATTTACCACAGCTAAACATGCAAACAAGTGTTCATTGATGGATGATTGAATTTAAAATGTATAAGCATGTATTATCCATATATATATATATTATTCAACCATTACAAAAGGAGAGAAATCCTGCCCTTTGCTACAACACGAATGGATCTTGAGAGCATTATGTTAAGTGAAATAAGCCAGACAGAAAAAGAGAAATACTGTATGATCTTACTTATAAATGGAATCTGAAAAATATGAACTCATAGAAATAGAGAACAGACTGGTGATTATCAGAGTCCTGGGGCTGGGGGGTTGGACAAAATGGGTGAAGGTGGTCAAAAAGTATGAACCTTCAGATATAAGATAAATAAATCTGGGGATGTAATGTGCAACATGGTGTCCATAATTAACAATATTATATTGCATATTTGAAAGTTGCTAAGAGAGTAGATCTTAAAATTTCCCCAACAAGAAAAAAATGTACAACTATGTATGGTGATGGATGTTAATGCAACTTATTCTGATAATCATTTTGCAATATATATATATATACATCAATTCATTATGTTGTACACCTAAAACTAATACTCTGTTATATGTCAGTTATATCTAAATAAATAAATAAATGTAAGCTTCGAATTAGCACAATTTTATGATTTATTCTTTAATAAACATTGTATGCACATGGAAGTTAATTTGGAGAATTTCTAGTGTTCAGTCGCCTCTTGACACACATGGACTCAGTTTTACAGGTCAGTTCGTAATTGTTTGGGATTGAGTTTGCTTCAGGTGGAGTTTGTCTCCAACCCCTGGGGTATGACATATTCCTGCACTTAAACGGTAGACTCTCAATCAACAGTGACAGCACAGCAATTTTACAGAAGAGCCCAGATCTTGAGTTATTTCAGTTTATGTGACCACTTGGAATTTTTATTTGTGTTTAAAATTTAAAACAATGAGACAAAGTGCAAGTCATGAATTGTAACGTTTTTGTTCGGCTAAGTGCAAATTTTCGTTCACATGTGAAATATTTTGCTTAATTTAAATAATATCTTTAAAATTAAAATTTATTTTTCTTTTAAAAGTACTAATTGTTTTAACGCTAAAGAATGATTCCAAGATATAAAATATAATATCATTGGTGCGATTTAATATTGCCTAAATTGTGCCATTTGCAAATGCTTGGGTTTTATTAAAATTCAATTATTAATCATTAGAAAATTATTTACCTAAAATATTATTTTTTTATTGGCATGCTTATATATATATGAGGTTTAATAAAAGAACATTTTCACTGTGTTTCTTTTCTGGCCATTATTATTATTTGTTTATTTCATGATTATTACTGAAAATAACCTTGTTGAATAGAGGAAAGGACTTTTTAAAAAATGCACTCTGAGTGTGGAGTATGCTAGGATGCCACCGCATAAGCCAGTGGGAGCCAGCACCTGCTTCTGATGTCCTGCCCCTCACAACAAGCACCTGTGAGGTGCAGGACCTGCTCTCATGGACAGAAGGGATGTGTGGGAATCTTCTAGAGGGGTGGGGTTGAGCCTTGCCATAAAGTAGGACAACTGTGCTGAACATACCACTGGTTGAAAATTGCACTAAAACCCTACAGTTAAGATATGGATTCAGCTGCAGTAATGCTATAACAAAATCCAAAATAAGAGTGGCTTATACAAAAGAGTTTATTTCTCTCTCCTGCAACTGGGCTGGAATAGTAGCTCCATGGTGTAGGAACCCAGGCCCCTCTACCTTGCTGCTCTGGCATCGCTGGAGTTGCCCTTCATGATGATTAATTTTATGTGTCAACTTGACTGGGCCATGGGGTGCCCAGATATTCGGTCAACAATATTCTCGGTGTTTCTGTGGCAGTGCTTTGCGTGAGTTTAGCATTTAAATTGACAGACCGAGTAAAGCCAATTGCTCTTCCAAATGTGTGTGGGCTTCATCTAACCAGTTGAAGGCTCGACTAGAACAAAAGGGCTGACCCTCCCCCCAATAAGGGAATTCCTCCTGCCTGACTGCCTTCAAGCTGGAACATTAGTCTTTTCCTACCTTCAGATTTGAACTGGGCCTTGAACTTGCTGGCCTTTGGACTAGAATTACATCATTGGCTCTCCTAGTTCTCAGGCCTTCAGATTCGAACCGGAACTGTACCATCAGCTCTCCTGGGTCTCCAGCTTGCCAATTGCAGATCTTCAGACTTGTCAACATCCATAATAGTGTGTCAAGTCCTTATATCTCTGTATATATAAAGGTCAGCATGTAAATATATAAAATAAATATATAATATATACATATCACACACACACACACACACACACACACACACACACACACACACACACATCCTATTGGTTCTGTTTCTCTGGAGAAACCTTGTTGGTGTGGTCCAAGATGTCTCACCACCAGCTCTGCATTCCAACCAGTATAGAAAGGGGAAAAAGGGGTAGAAAGGGCACACGCCTTTTCCATAAGCCCTGATCTATAAGTTGTGTACATTACTTTTGCTCACATCCCATTGGCCACAACTTAGTCACATGGCCACATCTAGCTGCAAGGGAGGCTGCAAAATACATTCTTTATTTTGGGCTGCTATGTGTCCAGCTAAAAATTCTATTACCACAGAAGAAGAGAAAAATGAATATCTGGGAACAGCCAGGGTTAATGCAGTGGTTTCTACCACTGAAGATGATAGCCCAGCAGGAGTTAATTCAATTCCTTATATCTCTGTATATATAAAGGTGAGCATGTAAATATATAAAATAAATATATAATATATACATATCACACACACACACACACACACACACACACACATCCTATTGGTTCTGTTTCTCTGGAGAAACCTTGTTGGTGTGGTCCAAGATGTCTCACCACCAGCTCTGCATTCCAACCAGTATAGAAAGGGGAAAAAGGGGTAGAAAGGGCACACGCCTTTTCCATAAGCCCTGATCTATAAGTTGTGTACATTACTTTTGCTCACATCCCATTGGCCACAACTTAGTCACATGGCCACATCTAGCTGCAAGGGAGGCTGCAAAATACATTCTTTATTTTGGGCTGCTATGTGTCCAACTAAAAATTCTATTACCACAGAAGAAGAGAAAAATGAATATCTGGGAACAGCCAGGGTTAATGCAGTGGTTTCTACCACTGAAGATGATAGCCCAGCAGGAGTTAATTCAAGGTCCTGGAAGTGTCACTGATACCATATCCATCCTGAGGGAAACTGTTCCAACTGTTAGAATATCTTATCTTGGGGCTGGGATGAATGGAGGGGATAAGAAATTTGTGTAGCTGCCTTTTCTGCCTGGCTGTACCCCAAAATGGGCATTTTCCCTCTTTTTTTTAAGCAATGTGGTGCTGCAAATTCAATTCACCTGACTCACACAGAAGAAACAGGAGGATGGGAGTAAACCAGGGTCTCCTTAACTTGCCATAAGTCCACCCTGGGTGTTTGTAAAAAGTGCCTATCCCGGCCCACCGTGGAGATACAGATTCAGTGGTCTGGGAAGGAACCCAGGGGTCTGTAGGTTTAACTGCCTGTGTGATTTTTAATCAGGTAAATTTAGGACACACCGTGCTGTTTCCCCAGCGTCTCAGGAGCCTGTCCAGAACATGGAGATTTATTGCAAGGATATTCATGATTACATCTCAGGACAGAAGCTGTGGCATGGGGCTTAGACAGGAAGATGGGGTGAGGTGGGAGTCCAAGGTAGCTCTCAGGATGTGGTTCTCCGAGGACCCACAGCAGCCAGCGTTTGTGACTCTTCCCTCCAGACGCTACCACCAACAGGACTCATCTGTCTTCTCTTCTGTGGCTTCTTACTTCTCCTGTGCCTGCCAGTGGCTTTATTCTTTCCTTTTCCAAAAAGAGAGAGAGCCTGATTGGTTGAGCTAATTGCTTTCTGTACCTGGTCATTTCAGAGGCCGCTGGTCAGCCTATGAACTTGTTGCCCTTGTCTGGTGCCCAACCCCATGTTCAACCAGGTCATGTGGTTCTAAACAGGGGACAGCCTGAGGCCAAGCCCCAGCCCATTCTATCCTGACTCCAGTCCCCCAGCTTACCATCTTGCCTTCCAGACCCGTCACCATCTCAGCTGTCCATCACAGAGCCCTGGGGGGTGGGGGATAGGGGTGGGAGTTGCTCCCTCCTTTCTGAAGTCAGGCAGCTGGGTACACAGGCCACAAGGCAGCCCTCCGAGCACCCATGTCAATGCTGAGATTGGCAACAAGTAGCAGACCCTTCCTCTGGTCAGGATCTGTCTTTCCCAGTCCATTAACGTAGCACATGCAGAGCAAGGTTAATGGAACTGAGACAGAGCTACCAGGAGAGGGACAGCCCTTGGCGACCATGCAGCCCACCTCCTGTCACTCAGCCTACTCTTTCCTCCTTCTCACCTCTGGGCACATCCGGGAAATGTGTCCACCTGGGCACCTTTGCTTCAGAGAGACATAGGGGAGGAGGGGAAAGGGGCACAGAGGCAAGGGGGTCAACATTCTCCAGCACTCTTACCCACGGAGCCCTGAGGGAGGGCCGCCATCAGCTCAGTTAAGGGAGTCATTAGGAGAGAAAATCCATTTTGCTGCTCATAGGCAAGGTGGCGTGATTGAACTGTGGGTGTGTACAGAGGCAGGCTGCAAATCTCGGAGTGCTGGAGCCTCTGTGTGTGCTAGGTGAGGTCCTGAAAGGCCGAGAGAGAAGGAGCACGACCCCCCCTCCCTGGGGTGAGTGTGCTGTTCCCATCAGCCCAGCTCCCTGGAACCATCATTAACTCTTAAGTGGAAGGAAATGGCTCCGAGAGATGCAGATGGGTCTGAGGTCTGCCAGCATATAAGATGCACATTCAATTGGAGGGAAGAGGTGAGAAAGTTCCCCATCTTCAGGGAGGATATGAGGTCAGTGGGTGCAAATTTCACAGGTAAAAATGACACATTTCATAACCCAAGTTCTGGGTGGATTTTCACACCCATTCATTTGAAAAACAGTCAGAGCTGCTCAGATGACCTTCCTTCTGATGAGGAAACTGGAGAGACACTTCTGGCAGTCTGGCTCCACTCTGTGACTTTTGGGGTAACGGGGGTGCTCCCAGAATCCTGCCTTCCTCCACCTTACCAAGCTCAGGTCCACTTACAACTTAAACTGTAGCTGTTTCAGAAAGAATGCAGGTGGATGTAAGGAAGGACTTGGCAAGCAGCTGTGAGACAAGGGCAGCTGTTCCTTGGGAGAGCAGCAGAGTTCTTTTTCCTGAGGACATTTGCAAATAGGACTGTTACTGACACCATCCGAGAAGTTACGCTATAGCTCACCTTTGCATAGGAGCTGGCAGGTTAAAAGCATTTTCAATCCATTCCCATTTGTTCCAGTAAGGTATCAGATTCCATTATACTCATTGTACAGGCAAGGGAATGAAGCTCATTGGTTAAGTGACTTGACCACGGTCACACAGCCAGTAACTGGGGAGTTGGAGCCACAGCTGAGCTCTCTGGACCCCATTTCTTCTCCATCTACCTCATGCTGTGTCTGGCATTGCACGTGAAACACTGCTGTGGATGCCTCTGGAAGGTTCTGCCCAGCAGAGAGGATGGGAAACCTGTCTCAGAGCTTCCCCACCTCCTTTGGATCTATATTCTTAGCCCAGGGCCCTCCCACCGAAACCAAAATTAAACCCAAACTCAAGAGGTAGGCCTGGAGCCAGCTAAAAGAGGATGCTGCTGGCTTCCTAGGGCAGGAGGGGCACTTTGTCTCTGTCCTCCTGGTTCTGGCAAATTCTTCCTAGACTCCTTTTTGGGCCATTTCCCAGCAGATGCTAAATGGAGAAGGTGGAAAAGTGCTCCCTAACTCTTGATTCATGGGGGTATTTCAGTCTTCAGGGCTTGGAGAGGTATTGAAACCAGTGGGGTGTATGTATATGTGTACGTACGTATGTGTGTGGTTTGGGAACAAGCAACTTCTCCTTCATAATGAAAAAATAAAAGCTTGAAAGGGATTTGTTAAATCAACTAAAAGGGGGCCCTGGGATCTCTGTCTCTCTTATGCACAAACCCTTTCCCAATGTACAAATGAATCAGGACTACATGGATCAGATTTCACTCAGAGACTGTGCTGGTTCATAAATTCCAAAGAGGAAAATCATCAAAGGCCACCTTTGTTTTCATCTCTCTGTCCACACGCTCCCAGAGGCTTGTTCTGGTCTCTCCACCCTCTGGGGAGATGGGATGTTTGCCTATTTGGGTAGGAAGAGGATGGAGAGAGGTTCTCATCATGCATTTCTTGAGTCCAGGCCAGGTGAGCTCCTGGAAAAACTGCAACTAGGGGCTGTGGGTCCTGCTTTTGAGACACAAAAATTCAGCCTGGAAAATGGAGGGGAACAGATGTTTACATCCTCGATGAAGGGGCTCAGCGAAGATGGGAGAGTATCTTTGTCCTCCTTTCTGTCTCTCCAGGTCTTTCTCTAAGGGCCTGCTTACCAAGGTGGTGTGCAGGATGGGGCTGGCCAGAAAACAGCCCACTCGAAGGAAGCCTGGGGTCCGCGGAGTGGCCCACAGATGTGCATTGGGGAGATCTTGGAGAAACCCAAGCTCAGCCCACACTTGGTCCTCCCTCTAAGGACTGCAGGGTGATGATGCTGCAAGATGCCTGTGGTCTAATAAAAAGACATATCTGATCTTTGCACCAGGTTCTTAGCAAAGTGTTCCTAAAACCCAGAGTATCTCCTGAGTGATGAGTGTCTTGTGTGCTAATTGAATGACTCTAGTTCGGTTGGATGTGGGGTGGGGAGGGGGACAGATAGCTTTAGGATGAGGGTAGATGGCCAGAAATACCCAGTCTGTATCATCAGATTAGAACTTTCAGTTCTATCCTGATAACCTCCAGGGAGGAGAGAGGGGCCGGTAATTAAACTCAATAGCCAATACCCAATGGTTTCATCGATAGCTCCTAGATGAAGAAGTCTCCACCAAAACCTGCAATCCATAGGGTTTGGAGAGCATCTAGGTTGGTGAATATAGTGGTGTGCTTGGAAGTTGGCACACCTCAGGAGGCATGGAAGCCCTGCCACCCACCCCTCCCCCCATAACTTTCCCTATGCATCTCTTCCATTTGGCTGTTCCTGAGTTGTGTCCTTTATAATAAATAGGTAAACATAAATAAAATGTTTTTCTGAGTTCTACAAGTCATTCTATGGAATTATCGCGCCTGAGAGGAGGTTGGGAGAACCCCTGATTTATAGCCAGGCAGTTGGAAGTACGGGAGGCCCCCAGGACTCGTGATTGGGATCGGAAGTGGGGGCAGTCTCGTGCAACTACACCCTTAGAACTGTGGGGTCTGATGCTAACTCCGGGCACTTAGTGTCAGAACAGAACTGAACTGTAGGACAATCTTGGTATCAGAACTGCAGCATTGGTTGCGGTGTGGGAAAACACACATTTGGCATCAGAAAAAAGACCCTACATCGCAATAGAAAACTAATACATATATTTGTTCCAATAAATCGTTCAAGAAATATGTATTGAGCTTACCATGCCAGTATTGGAGATGGAATCATGATCAGGCAGATGGGTCTCTGTCTCAGGGAATTTTAGCGATTGGTTGTCGTACTTTCCAAGTCAGACTCCTTGAAAGGCAGGGTCAAAATCTTATCTTCTTACTTATCTCCCATAGTACCTAGTACAAGGCTGGTGCTCAATTCACTCTCACACATTGCTTAAATTGTGAGCCCCCTGAAAGCAGAAACAGTGCTGTTTTACAGTTGCATGACCCTGAGCAAGCTACTTCTCACCTTATGCCTCGGTTTCCTCATCTGTAGAACAGGAATGATAATAGTACCTGCATCTTAGGGTTTTTGCGAGAATTAAACACGATAATTAATATGTGTGAAATGCTTAGAGCAGTGCCTGGTCCACAGGAAGCTCTGAATAAGTGTTGTCTTTTGTTATTCCCTCCTCTTTCTCACCCCAGAGTGCTGGGAACAAACCACGGTGAAGCAAGGACTCTGTCCTTGGCATTGTTGTCACTGACTTACAGGCGGAGGTTGGGAGCTAGTGTAATGGGCTGGGGTCTGACTGGGCCTCTTCTTGGTCTGCAGGGACTGTAGGGGGAGGGCTAGCTCACCCCATGTAGCAAAGGGTCTCTGCCACCCAGGGGGAAACAAGCATACCCTCACCTTAGTTTCCAGGCGTCCAGACCACCCTGCCCTGAGCAAACCTTCTGATTTGGGGGAGAGAAGCCTTGGTGACCATCTTCCCCTGTAGACTCCATCCCCATTTCTCAAGCCCTATTCCAAGGGCTCCCAAATTGAAGCCCAGACAAGCCACGCAGCTTGCCCAAGATCACACAGCGTATAGTGGCCGTTTCTGGGCACAGATGCAGGTCTCCTATTTCCTGGAAAAGTGTTGAAGCTAAAGGCCAGGCTGCTTCTCCCCTCTCTAGGGGAACATGGGTTGTCCTGGCGCCTCCACTGCTTCCCATTTCCCCAGCTGCTTGGGTGCCTGGGTCCTCTGAACTTCTCAAGGAGTTACTTGGCTTCATGATGCCGAAAGAAAACTCCAAAATCAAAATTAATACGTGTTTGATTACATGTCTGTAGAACATGTCAACTAGCCAAGTGCCACTTAATTTAACTCCTAGTCATATCTAAATTATAGTTAATGTAAAATGTGTATGCAATTTGAGATGATGACGTTCCGTGTGGCCCCCAACTGTCAGACTGAATAGAGTATGGTGATCATAGAGTGACCCCGTCCTTCCCCATCTCTGCTTGTGAATCAGAAAGCTGAAGAGGGACAGGAGACAGGGAGCTCCCGAGGCAGGAGCCCAGCTCTGCTCCTGACTCAGGGGCTCCTGGACCAAGGAAGGGAAATCTAGTTCATGGGCCTCCCTCTCCATTAAACTTTAAATAGCTCCCCATTTTCCATCTTCCTGGACAACAGAGCTATATAGTTAATTCAAAATGAAGGCCAATCCAAACAGCATTTGAAGTTGGCTTAGGGCAGTATCACACCGAATACCCCTGAGTTGGACCCCTAACTTTTTTAGACTCAGTCCACCTGCAAATGACCGGGGGTACCAGTGGGGTGGTGAATAGTCCATATTTATTCAAAATGTTCAATAAATTCTTGTGCCAGGCATTATGTCAAAAGCAGGGTGTGCAGAAGTGAGCAAAACAGACCCCCTTCTCTCATGGAGGTTAGTGTCTAACGCGTACCATTGCCAGTTTTGTACCATAACCTTTTCTTTTTCTTTTTTTTTTAACATCTTTATTGGAGTATAACTGCTTTACAGTGGTGTGTTAGTTTCCGCTCTATAACAAAGTGAATCAGCTATACATATACATATGTTCCCATATCTCTTCCCTCTTGCATCTCCCTGCCTCCCACCCTCCCTATCCCACCCCTCTAGGTGGTCACAAAGCACCCAGTTGATCTCCCTGTGCTATGCGGCTGCTTCCCACTAGCTATCTACCTTATGTTTGGTAGTGTATAGATGTCCATGCCACTCTCTCACTTTGTCACAGCTTACCCTTCCCCATCCCCATCCCCATATCCTCAAGTCCATTCTTTAGTAGGTCTGTGTCTTTATTCCTGTCTTACCCCTAGGTTCTTCATGATATTTTTTTTTCTTAGATTCCATATATATATGTGTTAGCATACGGTATTTGTCTTTCTCTTTCTGACTTACTTCACTCTGTATGACAGACTCTAGGTCCATCCACCTCACTACAAATAACTCAATTTCGTTTCTTGTTATGGCTGAGTAATATTCCATTGTATATATGTGCCACATCTTCTTTATCCATTCATCCGATGGTGGACACTTAGGTTGTTTCCATCTCCTGGCTATTGTAAATAGGGCTGCAATGAACATTTTGGTACATGACTCTTTGAATTATGGTTTTCTCAGGGTACATGCCCAGTAATGTAATGGGATTGCTGGGTCATATGGTAGTTCTATTTGTAGTTTTTTAAGGAACCTCCATACTGTCCTCCATAGTGGCTGTACCAATTCACATTCCCACCAGCAGTGCAAGAGTGTTCCCTTTTCTCCACACCCTCTCCAGCATTTATTGTTTCTAGATTTTTTGATGATGGCCATTCTGACTGGTGTGAGATGATATCTCATTGTAGTTTTGATTTGCATTTCTCTAATGATTAATGATGTTGAGCATCCTTTCATGTGTTTGTTGGCAATCTGTATATCTTCTTTGGAGAAATGTCTATTTAGGTCTTCTGCCCATTTTTGGATTGGGTTTTTATTATTGAGCTGCATGAGCTGCTTGTAAATTTTGGAGATGAATCCTTTGTCAGTTGCTTCATTTGTAAATATTTTCTCCCATTCTGAGGGTTGTCTTTTGGTCTTGTTTATGGTTTCCTTTGCTGTACAAAAGCTTTGAAGTTTCATTAGGTCCCATTTGTTTATTTTTGTTTTTATTTCCATTTCTCTAGGAGGTGGGTCAAAAAGTATCTTGCTGTGATTTATGTCATAGAGTGTTCTACCTATGTTTTCCTCTAAGAGTTTGATAGTTTCTGGCCTTACATTTAGGTCTTTAATCCATTTTGAGCTTATTTTTGTGTATGGTGTTAGGGAGTGTTCTAATCTCATACTTCTACATGTACCTGTCCAGTTTTCCCAGCACCACTTATTGAAGAGGCTGTCCTTTCTCCACTGTACATTCCTGCCTCCTTTATCAAAGATAAGGTGACCATATGTGCGTGGGTTTATCTCTGGGCTTTCTATCCTGTTCCATTGATCTATATTTGTTTTTGTGCCAGTGCCATACTGTCTTGACTACTGTAGCTTTGTAGGATAGTCTGAAGTCAGGGAGCCTGATTCCTCCAGCTCCGTTTTTCATTCTCAAGATTGCTTTGGCTATTCTGGGTCTTTTGTGTTTCCATACAAATTGTGAACTTTTTTGTTCTAGTTCTGTGAAAAATGTGAAAAAAAACCCTTTTCTCATTTGATTCTTGAAAAAGCCCTGGGACCAGTCAGGGTAGGATTAGTTTGGTTTTATCACCTTTTATAGTTGAGAAAACTGGCGCTCAGAGAAGCCAATCAAGCTGTTTAAGGCGGCAGCGACAAAGCCTGGACTGAATCCCTCAGGGGCTGTTTCCAGATGCCTAGTTCTTTCCCTAGTGCCACCAGGCCTCCCAGTGATGGTCATGGGGGCCGTCCAGACAGCTAAGGAGCAGCTGTAGTCTGCGCAGGCTGCTGTCTGAGGCTTCTGGCTTTGGGACTGACTCTGGGGCTGAGCCCGATGACACCCTGCACATGCGAGAGGGCTTGTCCAGCAGCAGCGAGGTGGCTGCGTGCCCACCGCGCTGCTCCGCGCGCTCTCTGAGCTTCCGATGCTATTTGGAACCAATTAGCCATTTATTTCAGCCAATTCATTATGTTCTCTTTGAACCACATTTCCTTTTCCCGGAGAAAATCTGCCTTGAACTTTGAATGTTGCGGGCAAAATGTGGTCGCGGGCTTTCATTCCGGAGCCAGCTCCGCACGTCTCCACGCTGTCGCTGGGCCCTCGGCCGGGATGGATGGGCTCAGCCCCGCGGCTCCGTCCCCCGAAGCACCGGTCCTGCCGCTCCGGTTTTCCAAGGTGCTAAATCACCCCTCCGCCCCCGCCCCCGGGGCCGCGGCCGGCTATCTCCTGCATCGAAGTGTCCCCTGTGCTCCATGAGGCTCTGCAGCAAATCCTTCGTCTCTGGCTTCAATCCCTCCCGAGCCGCTCTCAGCGCCCGGTGTAGCGCTGCTCTAGCCCTCCCCGTGGGCTCTTTCACCCGCCCTCACCCTGCCCTGATCATGCCATCTGCTCCACCAGCGCCCCCTCTCCCACCGCAGCCATCCCAGGGGAACATCGACTGCCTGGTGTCACTCCCGCTGGTCTCTTTCCCCACCCGCCCGCTCTCACATCAGATTTTGCCACCCAGCGTGATTGGCTGGCCCATCCTAGCCACTTTCTGACTCTGGGTGAGGACAGGACGTCAGGGTTGTGGGAAGGTGGGAGGGATGGGCGGGGGGGGCTTTCTTCCTTTCAGCTCCAGACTCTCCTCAGGTGCTGGTCACGGTGGGGTCAACTCAGCAAAGCAAGCTGGGAAAATCCCCAGGAGCCTTGGGTCACTGTGGCCTGCCGCTCCTCCCAGCTTCTCCCCAGCCTCAAACAGTCAAAACCCCAAAGAGTATGGTTTCACTCTAGGACACTGTCTCCTGGTAAATGCGGTAGTCTCACCTTGGGGCTGTGCCATCTGGCCTTGGGAGAAACAGAGCCATCTTGAGAACGTATGTTGTCAGCAGCTCCCCAAGATCACCGCGGGGGGCCCCCATGTGCCCTGCCAGGGAATCTGGTTGCTATGGCAACAGGAAGGCAGCCCCCACAGCTGCAGAGGGTAGGGGCCTGCAGAGTGCAGGGGGACATAACACTTGACCACTGTGGCTGTCTGTGTTGTGCTTTCCTCCCCCATCTCAAGGGAAGTGGCCCTCCAGGAGCACAAGTGGGCAAGTGTCCTGCGGGGGCTGGGAGTGGGGGGGCGAAGGATGCTGCCTTGTGGCAGAACTGGCAAGGGAGCAGTAGAGGGGTGCCACTGCAAATTCAGCCTGTCGTCCTGGGGGATATGGGGGACCCATGGGATGTGGAGCACAGAAATAGAAGAATTATCCTCTAAGTCCAAACCCGTGATACATCTGTCTGGCCAGAGCTCGCCTGTGACAGTTTTTCCCAGACCACTTCACGGGAAAGGCTTTATCCTAGAAGCTATCAACATCAGAGTCATGTCCCAACACCTGCCACTTCCCTAACAGCCCGTTGAGAGCTAGCGTTCATGAGTGTCCTAAACCCTTCCCTAACCTATTTGTATTTTCATACTGTGACACTTCTTAGGGACCTGAGCTCCCTGAATTTATTCCCAGCTGGTCTGAGGAGTGTTCCCCTCTGATCTGCCCTGTAACCATCTGACGTAGGTGTCAAAGGGATCTCCCAGGTTCAGGATTTGGAGATTTGGTGAATTACTCTTCATCCCACCCTTCCAACCCTCATGATACTATATACTTTAATTTCAAAGATGAATATTTCGGAGTGCCTGCCGTGTTCCAGGTGACTTTAAAATATTACCTCATTTATCCCTCAAGACCTTATGAGGTAGGAATTATAATCCTCATTTCAAAGACGAGAAAACCAACGCAGAGACAAGAGTCGACTTGTCCACCAGTTAGCACAAGGCAGAGGTGGATTGGAACAGGTCTGACGACGCGCTCAGCGTTTTTCCCATGAGGACCCAGCTACTTTTGAGCCCATTGGTCCCGGAAGGGTGACTATAAATTAAACTAAGAGATTTAATCCTCTTAAGGGAATTAAGGGAGGAGAGAGACATCCTTCCCCCTCCTTTTAATTTCAGAATTTTTTTCTCTGTCCTTTTCAAATGTACATAAATCTTTATAATGGTTAAGTAAGTTTCTAACCAGTCTCACAATGCAGGTATTTCCTCAAGGACCCAAGACCATCTTTTTGAAATGTAAACAACCAGAGAGATAGCGCCCTCTGTCCCAGTTCCCATGGGAGGGTAGGCACCTAACTTTGGTGGGAGCCTTTCTCCCATTGGCAAAGCTTCCTCCTGTCATAGTTATGAGTTTGTTTTTCCTCTAGATAAAGCCAGTAAGCTAAAGCAGATGTCACCCCAGTTGCCAGGTAAAGGCAGGATGAACTCTGTGTGACAAACAGTGCTGACAAGACCTCTCAGGCAGGGGCTAGTTCTTGCTTATCTTGATGTACAAACAATGGCTATGCCTGTAATGGATTATATCCGCTTGGCTATCAAGGGCGGGGCCAGAATATGTCACCCCAAAATATGCCTTTTTGGCATATGGATCATTTTTGAGCTGAAAGCCTTCGAGGAACAACAGATGCAGGAAAAGCTCTAAAAACAGAGCATAGGTTTCCCTTTTGTCAAGGCAATTTCCATTTGTAAAAGTGTCTCCCTCCAGTAGCAAGGAAGAGGAGACTCTTGACGGCTCTTATCAAAGGAGAAGGCGCTGACTTCAATCTGCATAACAAGTCTTACTAAACAACCCTAGTTTACCCTACACTCATTTGTCACCTTCCCATAACTTTCACCTCCACGCCCCCCAACCCCAAACCCCTTTTCCTTTTTCTAGCCTCAAATAATATATAAGCCCCTAAATTCTGGCTGCCTCTTTAAGCCACACTTTCTTGGTGAGTTTCTGTGCGTGTGTGTGTCATTAAAACTTTTTTCTCTTGTTAATCTGTCTCTTATCAGTTTGATTCTCAGGCCCCAGCCATTGAACGTAGGAGGGTGGAGGGAAGGAGGGTTATCTCCCGTCCTCTGTGTAAGGGGGTGAGATTTCATTCTGTCTGTGCCATCTCTTAGCGGATTGCCTATGATGCCCATCGCATTCTGGTTTAACGCTCATCCAATGAGAAAACTGTTTTCTGTCTCCACTACCTTCATGGAGAGGTTTTCTGTGTTGGGAGAAGATCCCTTTTTCTAATTCTATTTTCCCAACAGTCCCCTTGCCTTGCCTGGTCTTTCCAATCATAGATTTCTGCCTTTTGACTCCATTCTTCTCACCCCTGACTCCTCCAAGACTCCAGACTCCCGCTGACCCCCATTTTCCTATTCTGTGGGGTGTGGCCTCTGATCTGCATTAAGACTTGCTGGTGTGTTAATAGATGTCAGACCACAGCTAAGGGTGTTCCCACCGGGCCTTCTTAGGAAACCGTTAGGCCAGTCCACATTTTAAGGGAGGTTTCAGCAGCTATAGCTTTAGCCCCCAGAGCTGCCCCCACTGATGTTACTTAAAAACATTTGAGGTCTAGGAGGTAAGGTCACAACTTAGTCATGTAGGGACCCCAGAGGCTGACTCAAGCCTACCTTTCCTGCCATACCTTCTGCTGCTCTTCCAGTTTTATCTCTCGGATCCTCCACCCCGCAACCCCCATAGTCCACTCACAATGCATTCACTAAACTGACCTCATTCCCTCTGGCCTGAAATGTTTCCTCTCTGCTTTCCACCCAGGCAAAGTCTGTCTATTCTTCAAGGACCTCTACTGCACACCTCCCACTGCAGCAAGCCCAGGGCCATACCTGGATGCATGAATGAGCTTCCAGGCAGCCCCAGCCTTGGTGGGTCCTGCAATCTCAGGCCTTGGGCTGCGCGGTGCAGGGTTTCCAAAGAGGAGCTGTTAAGGGAGTTACACTTGTTCCTCTGCAGTCTGAGGGTCACTGACTCTCTCTCAGCTAACCAGCGGGTGGCAATGTAGCCATCCCACCTGGGCCACCCAGCGCACAAGACCTTCTTGCTCCCCTTCTCTCTCCAGAGTAATAAACAGAGTCGTTACCAGGTGCCTCTTGCAGCCTCCTGTGTTGGCAGGTTATTTATATGTAAATTTGCCTGTCTGTGGTTGTGGCGGTTCAGAAACGCGATAACAGAAGCCTCTGTAGGAGCTGGGATGTGAGGGAGCGGGGGCGGGGGGTGGGGGGAGGCCCTGTAGCTTCTTCGGGGAGAGTTAATATGAGATTAGCTACAACCAATTAGATGGTATCAAACCCAAAAGGATATAGCTGTTTAGCTAAACTGAAGATCCGCTGAAGGAGGGGGCTGTGGCTATCAGGAAGGCATCCGGCATTGGCAGAGCCATCCCCCAGGAAGCCAGGCTTTGGGGCAGAGCCCAGGCCTCTTGGGAAGGGGCTAGGGGCGGAAGGGCATCACCTTGATCTTACACTGGTCCTGGCATCCACAGGTTGGGGGCGGGGTGTGGGAGGGGAAGCATCCCTGCCCAGGAGGTGCAAAGGCATTCATTCAGCCCATTCAGGCTGCATGCTGTCACGCTCAGGTACCTTCACACACACTGACCCCTACTCTGCCTGGTAGACTGCAACTCATCCTCTGGGACCCCCTGAGATGTCACTTCTCCTGGAAAGCCTTGCTTAGCCCGTCCCTGCTCTGAGGTCCTGTGAGACTTTGTACATGACTGGAGTACCACTCATCTCACTGTTCAGTTTATGTGTCTGTCTTCTGTCCATCCTGCAGGTGCTTGAAGGGCACACATAGCTTCATTGTCTTTGACTCCGCAGGGACGTAACAGTGTTTGGCACAAAGTAGATGGTCAATAAATAGATTCTGAGAGACTGGAAGGGAAATACAAAGAAAGCCAAGGATATTTGGGCTTAAATGCTGACTTGTGGTTGAATATACCACCTCATAATATGCCTCTTTGGCATAGGGTTTATTAAAGAGTTAAGATCCATTAAGAATCAGCAGATGCAGGAAAAACTCTAGAAACAGGGAACAAGTTTTCCTTTTGGAAAGGAAATTTCCACTTGTAAAAATGTCTCCCTCTCCTATAGCAGGAAGAGGAGACTTAACAGCTCTTATTATTCAGTGGAGAAGGCACTGACTTACTGCATCACTAACGTCACTAAACTCTGCTTACCATATTGTTGCTGGCCACCTTCCCATAACTTGCCTCCTCCCACTCCCCCTGAAGCCCCCTTTTCCTTTGTGTAACCTAAGATGGTATAGAAGCCCAAGTTCTAATCACCCCTGAGGGTTACTCATCATTGGGTGCTCCCACGTATGCATGCATATTGTACACATTAATTCACTTGTTTTTCTCTTGTCAATCTGTCTTTGGCCAGTCTAATTATGGGGACCCAGCAGCTGGAGAACTAATGGGTAGAGAAAAGTATTTTTTTTCTTTCCTACGTACTGCTTTTGTGATCTTGGGCAAGTTATTTCACTCTTTGAGACTCAGTTTCCTCATCTGTAAAATGGGGATAACAGTCCCTCATATGCTATCCTATGTATGGAGATTGTAAAGCCTGGCCCTTGAGAGTTTGCTCAAAAGTTAGTTACACTTCTCTTGTCATTAACTTCTTCCCTTCCCATCCCTCCAGGGCGTCAGACCACAGGTCAAATAGTCTCTTTTCTCTCAGGGGAGTTCAGTCCCTGGGGAAGGTAATCAGAAAAGAATTCAGCAATCAGGAAAGCAAAGACTTGTGGATAATAGAGCAGGGAGGGAGAGGAGAATTGGTTGGGAAAGGGAACGGAAAATGAGCCACAGCCTCTGAAAGTGTCTTTTTATTGTAAGGGTATCCCTGAGAAGTGGCGGGAAGCATGGAAGAAGCTGTGGGCTCAGAGTAAGGGGTATTAACACTGGTCTGCTTTCTGGGTCAGTAGCGAGCAGGAACTAGAGCCTGCCCCATGCCAGGCAGCCCTCCTACACCCAGCAGAGGAGATGAAGGAGGCAGTGGAGAGAACGGAGGCTGCCCTCAATTTACTTACAATCCAGGGACCCATGGCCAGGCTTCAAGCTCGCCCTCTAAGAATCCTTCCCTGCTGACCCTGGGAGCTGGGGGTGGGGGTGGGGGTGGGGGGTGTCTGGTCACGTCCCCAGGCAGCTCCGTGCATTCTGCTCCATCTGGCACTGGAGCATCCACACAGCCTCACAGAATGTGCTGGCCAGAAGGAGCTGCGTGGAACATCAGGTCCAAAGCACTTGTCTTACCAACAAGGAGAAGGAGGCCTGAGAGTCCATGGGATGCGCTCCATCTCACACTGCACCTGAGTCCCAGGGAGCTCTCTCGGCTGTTTCCCATTGGTGCAAGGAGGGGTCAGCTCCCTTCAGCACTGGCCTTGGAGGTCCTCTTACTGGTCAATGGCCTGCCCAGGCAGGAGAAAACAAGAGGGCCGTGGAAGCACGGCAGCCACGAGATTTCCTCCCTCCCCAGGGTTGTCGGCTCCCAGTTGAAGCGGGAGTCTAGGCTCTGTGCTGGTCACCAAACACAAGTTCATGTGTCCAATGCACAGTGCGGCCAAACAAAATGAAATGTTGGAGTTTGGAGCAGAGAAAGGTTGATTGCAGGGCCAAGCAAGGAGAATGGGTGGCTTGTGCTCCAAAAATGCGAACTCCCTGATGGTTTTCAGGGAAAAGTTTTTACAGGCAAAATTTGGGGTGAGGGCTGCAGAGTGTGTGACTTTCTTCTGATTGGTTGGTAGTGAGGCCACAGGGTGGTGCTCCAGGAATCTTGTGCTTAGCCTGAAGTTACCATCCTCCACCTAGGGGGGGGACATAAGTTCCTGTAGAAGAACTCAGAGATATAGTTATGTATATCCCTTGATGAGGTACCAAGATCCTGCTTTAACTCCCTGCACTGTAGTTTATGGATTGTTCCTTCTTTGTTTCTGCATTCCCTTATTTCCCTGAGTAGCCACTGTTTGAATCTGCTCGTTGGGACTCAGAGAGGTCTAGGGAGCTAAAGATTTTATCCTGCAAATAAGAACCAGGGGACACAGAAAGGCTTTTGTTCCCAGGAGGGCCCCACAGGGTCCTGCTCAGTTACATGCTTATAGCTGTTTGCTGCCCAGATCTTTGGGGATACCTTCCTCTCCACCCAGTGACTAGTCCCACCATCCATCTTTCTATTAGTCCTGCTGGAATCCTGGGAGACTGTCGTGGTTCCATCCTCTCCTAGCCCCCATACCCAAGGGCTAGAGACCTCGGCTTCTCTGGAAGACCCCACACATCCCATAACTTCTCTGAATCTAGCTGTTTCCCTCCTTAACTCTCAGCACAACCTCGACATTCCCCGGCTTGACCAAAGCCTTCTAAAACAAACAGGCAGATTGACCTGGCAACCTGGTTTTTCTGCCATAAAACACACAGATATTGTCAGTTCTCCCTGTGCGTATGAAAAGCCCAGGCCTCAAAGGTACGATGGCTTGGCTTCCCTGCTGTGGTGGGAGCGAGGAGGAAGAGGGGTGGAAATACCTTTCATTCTTTACCAAGGAGCCTACAATGGAGAAAACAAGACACAGCTAGTCTCTCAATAGGCTATTCTGCCACATTACATTCTTAACAAACCACCCTGCTACATTTCTAAGACAAATCTGATCATGTCTGCTCTCTGCTTAAAATATTTCAGTGGCTCCCCACCGCCCTCTGGATAAAACCCAAGCCTCCCCCACCACATAAGAACATCACGATCTCGGCTAGATCTTACTTCTCCAGCTGGTACTACCGCTCTCCTCCCCGCTCCGCTGTGGCCAGACTGATCTAAAATTTGACTGCGTGTTTAACCCTGCTGGCCTGGCCTAGAATGCTCTCTCTCACTTGGTTCCTTGGACCTGCTGTTCCTTCAGCCTGGAACACCTTCCCCATCTTCCTTTATTCCTCTTCATCCTCCAAGATTCAGCGGGTGGGCCTGGTGCAGATGTGGATATGCTCACTAAGGGTGAAGTGAATCCCACCCTCTGAGATGCCCCCAAAATTCAGGATCGACCACACAAGTGTATCCAAGGTATCATATGGCTAGTTTATACTTGATGATTTAGCTTAAATATCAGGACCTGCTCAACTCTTTTTTATGAGATTCATAGTTTCCTATTTTATCTTTAAAATGATTTGATGGAGGATGTGTCAATTCAGAGGCAGCTGGATCTGTAGCCTTTGTTCCTAGTGAGGAGGTGG
This sequence comes from Neophocaena asiaeorientalis asiaeorientalis, assembly GCF_003031525.2. Taxonomy (NCBI): domain Eukaryota; kingdom Metazoa; phylum Chordata; class Mammalia; order Artiodactyla; family Phocoenidae; genus Neophocaena; species Neophocaena asiaeorientalis. Next base: position 952,371 of record NW_020175012.1, read on the forward strand.
GTGGATGCCCCCGTTACTGTCTCTAGTGAGAAACATCATGGAAGCCCAGGGGCTCTCTTAACCCCCAAGGGAGGCCTCCCCAGCATCCACAGTCCACTGCAGTCCCCGGCTCTGGAGAGCACCGGGTCCAGCCTGAGGCCAGGCCCAGATTTGCTGGGAACGTGGTGTTCCTGCCTCCTGGCGCCCAGATTCATCCAGGTCCAAGGGAACAGTTTCCCAAATTCTTTTCATCATCTTTGTCTTGCAATCCAAACCCATCCAACCCATGAGGACCCTGAGAGAGAAGCAGACATGGAGCATCTGCAGGGAGGGCGCTGAGGGGCAGTCCTGTTTCACATAGGCGATAAGCCAAGTGGACCAGAATCCTGCAGGGAGGCCCTTGGGGGTAGGGCACAGTGGAGGGTCATTATTTAGTTACACTGTTGCCGTTGAGATTAGCACCCTCCTTCCTCAAGTGCTTAAAGAAATCCACTACATTCTCTTTCTTTATCACATTTCTTGATGCTGGGAGGTGGGCAAGAGATGAAGGCCATGTCCATGGCTGAGTATGGTTCCAGCAAATGCTGACTGTCAGCCGTGTGTGGTTGCCTTGGAGATGAGCTGCACTGTGGCCCTGCTGTGTCCTGCTTCAATGCCAGTTGATAGGACCTTTGCTGCTGGCCACATCACAGAGCTGACCCTGCATGGGAAGGAGCAGCTCATTTTGCCCTCAGCGACAACCTCATAGCCCCCGTGCACCAGATTAAAGTTGGTTTGGCCGGTCAGAGGGTCTTTAGGACACCATCCATCCAGTCATGAACACATCCTTGGCACTGCGGGGAAGGGGGGTGTGGCACTATGAACTTGAGAGCTCATATGCCTAGGTGTGTGGGAGGAGCCTGGGATAGAAGACCAGGCACTTTGGGATTGCCATTCTCACAGCACCTTCTCCAGAAAGCATTCCTGAACAACCCCACCAGACACACTTTACCCAAAGGAACCTCACCAGACAGTGGTCTTAATAGCACTTCCCTTCTCCCAGCTTCCAGGGCCCAAAACCTTGGAGTCAGTTTTCTCTTCTTTTCCATGTCTCCTTATTGAGTTGGTCACTAGGTCATTTCCATTTCTCCTAAGCAATGTGTTTGAGGCCATTCTTACTCTGGTCAACCTGGTCTGGGTTTACATCCTAGCGGGCCTTCAGACTTCAGGCTCTGGTCCCTCTAATCTACTTTACATACAAATGTCCGAACGAATCTTCTTTGCATTCAGCTGTCATCCGTGCCTCCCCTATTATTAATCTTTCATGGCTCCCTCTTTTCTAGTACATAGAAGCCAGTGTATTATCTAATTTTCTTCTCTCTCAGCTGATTACCAATGATCTTCCCATATACAAATCAATGGTTCCTTTTCAGTCCTTACATTTGCTGAAACTCTCTTCACCCCAGACTTCCTTAAGACTACTCTATCCCATTTCTCCTCCTACCTCCCCTCAATTCCTGCCCAGTTTCTCAGATCGTTCCTGCTTATTTCTTTCCGTCCAACTCTTAAATATTGATGTTTCCCAATTTTCCATCCTTGGTGCTTTCTTCTCTCTCCACGTCCATACTCTCCTTATGTGATTTTATCCAACTGCAGAGCTTCAGCCACTACTTATTTGCTGTTGATTTATAAATCTAGATCCTTAGTCTAGACTGGTGGCCTGCAAGAAGATATGTGCTACACGATCTCTTGAGGTATAAGAAGAAAATATTGTTTTAATTTTTATCTAAAAAGTAAGAAAGAGGGCTTCCCTGGTGGCGCAATGGTTGAGAGTCGGCCTGCCGATGCAGGGGACACGGGTTCGTGCCCCGGCCCGGGAGGATCCCACATGCCGCAGAGCGGCTGGGCCCGTGAGCCATGGCTGCTGAGCCTGCGCGTCCGGAGCCTGTGCTCTGCAACGGGAGAGGTCACATCTGTGAGAGACCCGCGTACCGTAAAAAAAAATAATAAATAAAAAAAATAAAAAGTAAGAAAGAAAATAAGCTTTATAAGTATATAATATACATATTGACATACATGCTAATTATATATGTTACTACATAATTTTGAAAAGAAATTATGTACAAATACACATATATTGGGGGGGTATGTACTCAAAAATGTTTTACTAATGGGGTATGTGGCAGAGATTCCTAGCCATCCAAGAATATATGTTTTCCCCTTCTTCCGTAGTAACAATAAACTGTGCACACGGCTGCCTGGAATAATATGCTGCCCAGCCTCCCTTTAACCCTGATGTGGGACCAGTTCCTGGGATGTGAGCAGAGTCGTGTGTGCATCTCGCAGGGTTTTGTCCCTAAAAGGAAGGGGCTTGCCCTCCCCTTGCCCAGTGCCCCTTTTCCGCTGGCTGGAATGCAGATGGTAGTGAGTCATCTTGGACAATGCACATACAAGACAGGGGGAGCCGGGTCCCTGACCCCTTCGGGCTCCACATCAGCCCTGGATTGCTAATGCTTATGAGAGAGAGTGAAACCTCACCCTATTTAAGCCACTTTTATTTTGGGTTTGGTAACAGTGGTTGAATCTGTACCCTATCAAATATAAGACACATGGTCTAGATTTCTCTTCTGAGCTCCAAACCTGCACACGCACCTGGTATCTATGGCATGGTGAGCTCAAGAAGTCTGAGTCAGAACACATTAGATCCCCCTCTTACCACCATCTACTCCTCCCCTTCCCTGTTTGGGTCCATGCACCTCTGTGACCTGGAGCAGGGCTCCCAGGCCACTCCAGGCTAGGTGCAGGGCTCAGCTACTTAGATGTTTGGAGGACTGGGGCCCCTGGGGATATTAATTCTCCCTAAGCTTTTTGTTTTTATGCTAATAGAGGATGAGAGAAGTTCTTTTTAAAAATGAGTCTTCAGAGAGGTTGAGGGGACAAGTGGAAGGAGGTGATTGGGACAATTGTGGGGAGGATGGGTTAGTGGGAGTGGGAACTGGGATGGTGAGAGGGTTAAGGCCTGAGGCTGAGGGAGCTGCTTCCATAAGCACAATGGTTTTTGAAGCAGCAAACCCTGCTCCGGTGTCTCAAAGACAGATGGTGGGGAGCATCAGGAGATTGACCTTTGTGTGGACATTGGTGCTCTCATGATGGGGACCACTGGTAGGGCCAACTAGGAAGGGGCCTACGGCAGAAACGATGCTATAAAGGCACCCAGCCCCCTAGCAGGTGATACCATTTTTCTAAGAATGTGGACAGAGTGATGTGCTCCACTCCTAGGCCTCACCTCCCTCTCATTAAATTTAGTTTCTACACTCTCTTTCTTCTGCTGACTGTACGATGCTGGGGTGACTGTGAAGCCACAGAATGGTGGCAGCGTACGGCCACAGAACCACTAAGAGGAGAACCTCCCAGGAGAGCTGCCCAGTCGGGAACGTCCCAAATGCGTGTGGTGAGCAGAAAGTAATTTTTATTATGTAAAGACACTGGGATTTGCAAGTGGTTTTGTTCTAGCAGCAACCATTAATTATCCTAGCTAACAGAGTTCTCTAGTGGCTTTGTGAGTGAAGGACACTGACAAAGGGCAAGTGAAGACCAAGAGAGGAAACAGGGACATTGTATATGACTGGAGGTGGCAGACAGATGTCCAAGTGTGAACGTGATGCCCTTTACAGGGACATCAGGGAGGTGAGAGTTTATTAACCCCTAAGTCCAGACAATCTTTCCCGTAATCCTTTTCTACTTTCCGTCACTTTGGAACTTGCAGAAACCCATGCATACTTCTGTCTTTGTGTATGCGTGTGTGTGTGTGTATAAATATAGACATTATATATATATATATATATATATATATATATATATATACACACACATATACAGATAATTTACACTTTTTAAAAAGCCCATATAATCTTTGGAGTTTGCACTATGAAATTATAAACAGCATGGGATTTAAAAAAATTAACTTTTTTATTCTGAGATAATTGTACATTCACATGCAGTAACAAGAAATAACACAGAGAGATCCTATGTACACTTGTCCCCTTTACCTGGGTTCCCCTGATGGTAACAAATCTTCCCAGACCGGGACACAAACCCGTGTCCCCTGCATCGGCAGGCGGACTCTCAACCACTACGCCACCAGGGAAGCCCCCAAAATTCCTAATTTTGATGAAGATCAGTTTATCAGTTTTTTTTTTAGTGAGTTGTACTTCTGGTATCAAGTCTTCAATCTCTGCTTAGGCATAGATCCTAAAGATTTCTGTCTACGATATTTTCTAAAAGGTTTATATTTTTACATTTTATATTTTAGTCCATGATACATTTTGAGTTGATTTTTGTATAAGGTGTGAGACTTAGGTCAATGTTCAGTTTTTTGCCTATGGATGTCATTTGCTCTAGTACCACTTGTTGAAAGGTTATTCTTTCTCCATTTAATTGCTCTCACATTTTTGTCAAAATCAGTTGGAGATAATTGTGTAGGTCTAATTCTGGCTTCTCTGTTCTGTTCCATTGATCTATGTGTCTATGCCTTTGCTAGTATCACAAAGTCTTAATTATTATAGCTCTATAGTAAGTCTTGATATTGGGTACATTGATTCTTTCCACTTTATTTTTTCTGAAAATCGTTTTTGGGGAGAACTGACATCTTTATTCTGTTGAGTCTTCCAACTCATGAATATAGTACGTCTTTCCATTTAGTTGGATCTTTGATTTCTTTCATCAGTGTTGTGTAGTTTTCAGCATACAAGTCCTGTGCATGTTTTGTTAGCTTTACAGGCAAGTAATTTTTTTTGAGTTATTGTAAATAGTATTGTATTTAAAATTTTGATGTCTACATGTGCATTGCTAGTATACAGAAATACAGTTGATTTTTTGGTATGTTTTTCTTATATCCTGCAATATTTCTAAATTCATTTATTAGTTTTAGGAGGTGTTTTTGGTAGATTCCTTGGGACTTTCTACATAGACAGGTCACCTGCCAATGGGGATAGTTTTATTTCTTTCTTTCTGATCTTATTCTTTTCATTTACTTATCTCATTGCATTGGCTAGCTCTTCCAGCGCTGTGTTGAGCAAGAGTGGTGAGAAACCACAAGCTTGCCTTGTTCCCAATTCTAGGGAGAAAGCATTCAGTCTTCTATGGTTAAGTATAATGTCAGCTGTAGGTTTTTTTTTTTTTTTGGCTGTGTTGGGTCTTTGTTGCTGCTCACAGGCTTTCTCTAGTTGTGGTGAGCGGGGGCTATTCTTCATTGCAGTGCGCAGGCTTCTCATTGTGGTGGCTTCTCTTGTTGCAGAGCACAGGCTCTAGGTGTGTGGGCTTCAGTAGTTGCAGCACATGGGCTCAGTAGTTGCGGCACATGGGCTTAGTTGCTCTGCAGCATGTGGGATCTTCCTGGACAAGGGATCGAACCCATGTCCCATGCATTGGCAGACAGATTCTTAACCACTGCACCACCAGGGAAGTCCCAGCTTTAGGTTTTTTGTAGATGCTCTTTATCAAGTTGATTAATATGTCACCTGATTTTTCTTCTTTATTCTGTTAATATGGTCGATCATATTAATTTTCAAACATTGAACCAGCTTTGCTCCCTCTAAAATATCCCCAATTAGATCAGCTAGGTGCTTTGTGACCACCTAGAGGGGTGAGATAGGGAGGGTGGGAGGGAGACGCAAGAGGGAGGAGATATGGGGATATATGTATATGTATGGCTGATTCACTTTGTTATACAGCAGAAACTAACACACCATTGTAAAGCAATTGTACTCCAATAAAGATGTTAAAATAAATAAAATATCCCCAATTTATGGCAATTCCTTTTATTTATTGCTGAATTCTATTTCCTAATATTTTGTTAAGGATTTTTATGTCTGCACTCATGATTGATATTGTTCTATAGTTTTCTTTCTTTCTTTCTTTCTTTCTTTTTGGTATGGTTTTTGCCTGATATCAGGATAATACTAGCTTCAAAAAATAAATTGGAAAGTATTTTCTCCTCATCTATTTTCTGGAAGAGATTCTATAAAATTGGTATTAATTCTTCTTTAAGTATTTGGTAGAATTCTCCCATGAAGCCATCTAGACCTAGATATTTCTTTTTTTGGAGTTTTAAAATTATGAATTCAGTTTTCTTAGTAGTTACAGGGCTATTCAGTGAAATTCTACTTCATATTGGGTAAATACTGGTAGTTTGTCCTTTTCAAAGAATTGGTTCATTCTGCTTAAGTTGTCAAATTTATGTGTGTAGAGTTGTTCATAATATTCCCTTATTATCTTTTTGAAGTCTGTAGGATCTTCAATGATATTGCCTGTTGCATTCCTCATGTTGGTAATTTGTGATTTCTCTCTCTCTCTCTCTCTTTTAATATGACAGTCTTACTAGAGGTCTGTCAATTTTATTGATCTTTCCAAAATACTTTTTGTTTCATTGACTTTGTCTATTATTTTTCTCTTTTCAGTGTTAATGACTTCTCTTATCTGCGTTATTTGCTCTCTTCTTGTTTACAGTTTATTTTGCTTTCCTTTTTCTAGATTCGTGAGGTGGGGGCTTAGACTATTGATTGAGCTTTTCCCTCTTTTCTAATGTATGCATTTTAGTGGTATGAATTTCCCTCTCAGACTGCTTTAGCTGCATCTCATAATTTTTTCTATGTTGTATTTACAGTTTTCATACAGCTCAATATACTTTTAAAATTAGCTTTGAGACTTCCTTTATTGCTTAGAAGAGTGTTGTTTAGTTTCCATCTGTTTGGTGATGTTCCTGCTCTCTTTCTGTTGTTGATTTCTATTTTGATTCCAGTGTTGTTGGAGAATACATTGTATGATTTCAATTCTCTTAAATTATGTTTAAGAGAATTGAAATCATATTCTGTTAACTTTGTCTTATGGCTTAAGTTACGGTCTATCTTGGTATATGTTCTATGGGCACTTGAAAAAAATATGTTTTCTGCTGTTGTTGGGTGGAATGCTCTATAAATGTAGATTTACATCACTTTACCCTCTCCCATTTATAGTATAATTGTCTTAAATATTTTATTTACATACATGCAGAACCACATCAGTGTTATAATTTTTGCTTCAACCATAAAACAATTTAGAAAACTCAAGAAAAAAAGGAAAACCTACCCATGTCTACCCATGCTTATCATGTTCTTTCTTCTTTCCTGATCTTCCAAGGTTCCTTCTTTTATCATTTCCTTTCTGTTTAGAGAACTTCCTTTAGCCATTCTCTTAGGTGGCTGCTGCTGACAAATTCTCTTACTTTTCTCTCATGTGAGAATGTCTTGATTTCCTTTTTATTCCTGAAGGATAGCTTTCCTTGCTGTAGGATTCTGGGTTGCACTTCTTTTCTTTCAGCACTTCAAAAATATTATGCCACTTCCTTCTGGCCTCCATGGTTTCTGATGAGAAATTTGCTGTTATTCAAATGATTTTACCCTATAGATAAAGTGTCATTTATTTTTTCTGGCTGCTTTCAAGAATTTTTGTCTTTAGTTTTCAAAAATTTAATTATGATGTGTTTGCATCATAATTGCTTTAAGTTTATCCTGTTTGGGATTCACTCAGCTTCTTGAATTTTTAGGTTGATATCTTTTGTTAAATTTGGAAAGTTTTTAGTCGTTACTTCTCCTAGTACTTTTCAGCCCTGTCCTCTTTCTCCTTTCCTTCTGGCACTCCAATGACATGAATGTTAGATCTTTTGTTATAGTCCCACAGGTCCCTGAAGCTCCATTCATTTTTAGTTTAAATCATTTTCTCTGTTGTCTGTAATGGGTAATTTCTATCTCCCAGTTCACTGATTCTTTCCTCTGTCCCCTCCATTCTTCACTGAGCCCATCACTGAGCCTTTTATTTGGATTATTATATTTTTCTGTTCAAAAATTTCCATTTGGTTATTCTTTATATCTTTGATTTCTTTACTGAGACTTCTAATTTATTTGTTTCAAGTGTGTTTTTAATTGCTCATTGAGGCATTTTTATCAGGGCTACTTTAAAATATTGGTCAGATAAGTCTAACATCTCTTTCATCTTAATTTTGACATTTATTAGTCCCCTTTTTTCATTCAGTATGAGATCATCCTGGCTCTTAGTGTAACAAGTGGTTTTCAACTGAAACCTGGGTATTTTCACATTATGAGATTCTGGATCTTATTTAAACCTTCTGTTTCTCTGTCTGCTACTGCCACATGGAAGCAGAAGTCCAGGTTCCCCACTCAGCCTTTGTCGACACCTGATATGGGTGGGGGGAGGGGGGAGGAGCTCCTTGTTACTGGTGGTTGGGGTTGAGATTTACACATCCCCACACAGTCTTCATCAACACCATGGTGGGTATGGCCTTGTTACCAGCAGGCAATGGTGAATGTGCTGACTCTCCAGTAGACCTCTTCTAGCAGGGGAGGGGAAGGGCACCTCAGTACTCCTGGGTGGGGGTGGAAGTGCAGGCTCCCATGTCATCTCCACTGACATTGCATGTGGTGGTGGTTGGGGGATGGGGTGTTTGTTACCAGCTGGTGGGATGAAAGTCCCAGCTTCCTACTCCGTCTTCTCTGGCTCAACCCCAGCAGGTGTGCTGGGACACCTTGTTACAGTCTTGCAAAGGTGGAAGTCTAGGTTCCCCACTCGGCCTCTGCTGGCATGAGTGAGTGTGGGCCCACAGTGGTTTTTTGTGTGTGTATGTGTGGTATTTGGAGTAGAGCAGTTATTATTATTTTTTTTATAAATCTATTTATTTTATTTATTTATTTTTGGCTGCATTAGGTCCTCGTTGTTGCGTGCAGGCTTTCTCTAGTAGCGGCGAGTGGGGGCTATTCTTCATTGTGGTGCACGGGCTTTTCATTGTGGCGACGTCTCTTGTCGCGGAGCACGGGCTCTAGGCACATGGACTTCAGTAGTTTTGGCACACGGGCTCTAGAGTGCAGGCTCGGGAGTTGTGGTGCACAGGCTTAATTGTTCTGCGGCATGTGGGATCTTCCAGAACCAGGGTTAGAACCCGTGTCCCCTGCATTGGCAGGTGGATTCTTAACCACTGCGCCACCAGGGAAGCCCATGGAGTAGAGCAGTTATTGTCTAAAAGTTTTCTTTTAGAAAGAGCAGGCTTCTGTTGTTGTTTTTGTTATTATTATTGCTGTTGTTGTTTTGGTCTGTGGGCATTGGTGTTTCCAGTTTGTCAGCCTCTTCATCTCCAAGAATATATAAGATAACCCAGAGAACTCACCATTGTGTGTCATTCCTTGGGTCCTGAGGTCCCTAGCAAGTCTGTCTTCTCTCCACCTTTTGGAGTCTGCTTATGTTTGTTTTATACATAATGCCCAGGGTTTTCAGTTGTACTTAATGTGAAGAATAGAGAGAAGCTCATCTATATTTACTCTATCTTCCCAGAAGCAAAAATCCCCCTATTATACTTTTTAGCAACTTGACATTTAATTCACATGCCATACAACTCAGCCATTTCAAGTATACAGCTCAGTGGTTTAAAATACATATAGTTGTGCGATCATTCGTACGACTAATTTTAGAACATTTTTGTTGCCTCTAAAAGACACCATGTACCCTTAGCCATTAACTCCCGTTCCCTTCCCCATGCCCCACTCTTCTAGCTCTGGTAACCACTAATCTGCTTTATGTCTCTGTAGGTTTGCCTAGGCTGGGCATTTCATTTAAATGAAACCATACAATATATAGCTCTATGGGACTTGCTTCTTTTGCTTAGCATAATACTCTCATGGTTTATGTCATAGCACGTACCAATACTTATTACTTTTTCTTTATACCAGTATGTTACAAGGGAATTAGAAGAGGAGAAAATGATAGACCAATCTGTCTCACAGATATAGATGCAAAACTCATTACATAAATATTAACAAACGGAATCTAGTAAATATATAATCACCAGTGGAATTTATTACCGAAACACAGGCTAGATAGAATCAGTGTATTTCATGTGATTAACAGATTTAAAAAAAAAAGAGAAAATCTTTTTATGTTCCCTGAAAGATGAAGGGAAAAAATACTTATTTTTTATTGCTGAGTAACATTCCATTGTATGGATATATCACATTTTATATATCCATTCATCAGTTGATGGACGTTTGGTTTGTTTATACCTTTTGATTTGTGTGAATAATGCCACTATAAACATTTCTATGGGAGTTTTTTTGCTGTTGTTTTGGATATATGCTTTCATTTCTCTTGCATATTTACCTAGGAGTGGAATTGTTGGACCATACAGTTAATCACTGAATGAATTGTCAGATTGTTTTCCAAAGTGGATGCACCTTTTTACATTCCCACCAGCAATGCGTGAAGGTTGCAATTTCTCCACATCCTTGCTAATACTTGTTATTACCTGTTTTTTTTTGTTGTTGTTTTTTGTTTGTTTTTTTATTATAGCCCTCTTAATGGATGTAAAGTTGTATCACATAGTGGTTTTGATTTGCATTTCCCTGATGACTAATGATGTTGAGTATCCTTCCGGTGTTTATTGGCCATTTGTATATCTTCTTTTTTGGGGGGGGGCGGATAATTGCTTTACAATGTTGTGTTAGTTTCTGCTGTACAGCGAAGTGGAGTTCCCTGTGCTATACAGCAGGTTCTCATTAGTTATCTCTTTTATACATATTAGTGTATATATGTCAATCTCAATCTCCCAATTCATCCCACCCCCCCAACCCCCCTTGGTGTCCATACCTTTGCTCTCTATGTCTGTGTCTCTATTTCTGCCTTGCAAACATGTTCATCTGTACCATTTTTCTAGATTCCACATATGTATTAATATACAATATTTGTTTTTCTCTTTCTGACTTACTTCTCTCTGTATGATAGTCTCTAGGTTCATCCACATCTCTACAAATGACCCAATATCATTCCTTTTTATGGCTGAGTAATATTCCATTGCATATATGTACCAAATCTTTTTTATCTGTTCATCTGTTGATGGGCATTTAGGCTGCTTCCATGACCTGGATATTGTAAATAGTGCTGCAATGAACATTGGGGTGCATGTGTCTTTTTGAATTATGGTTTTCTCTGGGTTTATGCCCAGTAGTGGGATTGCTGGGTCATATGGTAATTCTATTTTCAGTTTTTTAAGGAACCTCTATACTGTTATCCATAGTGTCTGTTTCAATTTACATTCCCACCAACAGTGCAGGAGGGCTCCCTTTTCTCCACACCCTCTCCAGTATTTATTGTTTGTAGATTTTTTGATGATGGCCTTTCTGACTGGTATGAGGAGATACCTCATTGTAGTTTTGATTTGCATTTCTCTAATAATTAGCGATGTTGAGCATCTTTTCATGTGCCTCTTGTATATCTTCTTTGGGGAACTATCCACATTCTTTACCGATTTTTAAATTGGATTGTGTTTTTGTTATTGAGTTGTAATAGCTCTTTATATATTCTAGATACAAGTCCCTTATTAGATATATGATTTGCAAAGATTTTCTTCTGTGGGCATCTTTGTACTTTCTTGATGGTGTCCTTTGAAACACAAAAGTTTAAAATTTTGATAATGTCCAATTTATCTATTTTGCTCTTTTTAAAATAAATTTATTTATTTATTTTTGGCTGCATTAGGTCTTCATTGCTACGTGCGGGCTTTCCCTAGTTGCTGTGAGTGGTGGCTACTCTTCGTTGCAGTGTGTGGGCCTCTCATTGTGGTGGCCTCTCCTGGAGCACAGGCTCCAGGCGCACAGGCTTCAGCAGTTGCGGCACATGGGCTCTAGAGTGCAAGCTAAGTAGTTGTGGCACATGGGCTCAGCTGCTCCATGGCATGTGGGATCTCCTGGACCAGGGCTCAAACCCTTGTCCCCTGCACTGGCAGCTGGACTCTCAACCACTGTGCTACCAGGGAAGCTCTCTTTTTTTTTTTTTTTTTTGTGCTGTATAAGAAACCATTGTCTAAGCCAAGGTCATGAAGATTTACGCCTGTATTTTATTCTAAGAGTTTTATAGTTTCAGCTCTTTCATTTAGGTATTTGATTTATTTTGAGTTAACATGGTATGAGGTAGTAATCTGACTTCATCCATTATAGATATCCAGTTGTTTCTGTACCATTTGTTGAAAAGAATGTTCTTTCTCATTGAATTGTCACCCTCGTTGAAACTCAATTGACTATAAATGTGAGGGTCTGTCTCTGGACTGTCAATTTTATTCCACTAATCTATATGTTCCTTATTATATTTTGAGCTCCTTTAAAAGATGCCTATTCACTTTCATATTCCTGGCATATGTTAGGGTCTGTAGGTAAATCTAAGTACTGTCTGTTGAACTGAATAGAAAGCAGGAGTGTTTGCCTGGCATCTGGTGACAGATGAGAGGCAGAAGGATGAGGCTGCCCCAGCTGAGCATGCCTGGCAAGTATGGGTCAGTCTGAGAAGTTAGCCAGACTTCCTCAGGTCGAGAGAGGGCCTGGCAAGGGACAAGAGGGCAGTGTGGGCTGTTCTCTTCCTGTGTAAGTGATGTTTGCGAGAGACAGAAGCAGACATGAGGGTTAACCTGTGAGAGGATGGAGAGACGTGTGTATGGGTATGCTTGAATGGAGAGTGTGTGCAGGGGATATTACTCCCTATCCCCAGAGAGAGCCAAGAGGCATGATAATTGTCTCTCCTACAGTGATTTCTGCTTGTTGTTGCTAAACAGTTATTGTGAACATTTGTGGGACAGATACAACAGCTAAGCCTTGGCTGGACACACACACACACACACACACACAGCGCCTCCCTACACAGGTGCAGGCCCCTTTGCTGGGAAGTGCTTATAGTATAAGGATACTTGGCATCTTTCTCTGAGGCATCCCTGGGTTTCTCTTAGGCTTTCACACGTTGTCCATTCTCTGCTCTGCTGTGGGGGTAGAGCAGTGGGGTCTTGTGAAAACCCCTCCCTGAGATGCAGCTTCATCATCTTTATCATAGAGATGTGAAATGCTTGCCCCCAACTTTTTAACCCATGGGCTTTTAGAAAACTTTGACATCCAGTGTCAATGGGAGAACAAGAAGGATAGATGAGGGCGATTGCTAGGGAAGGAGGGCTGAGACCAAGCAGAAGGAGAAGAATGGGAGCAATCATGTGTAAGGAGCTTCCAGTGCCCCCCAAATTGGGCCCAAGGTCTTGTTATTATTTCTGGTGGAGGCCCAGATAGCCTTCTTGCAACGCAATAATATCAAAAGGCTCATGAGTAAGCAATTGTAATGGTTTTCATTGATCAGGCCTTTAAGCTCACTCATTGCCTTTCAGGAAGTTCAAGTTAGAGTTGGGAATAGGTTCAGGCAGAAGGAGAGAAGGCTGGGAAGTGAACTCAGAAGTCAGTGCATTCCGAGTGGAAAGCGGGCATGACCTGGGCATGGGGGGCTGTGTGGACATGAAGCCAGTCTTCCTTCTGCAGGATTCAGATATGCCAGTTAATTTCATCCCCTCTGGGCTGTAGAGATGGGCTTCAGGCCTGGAGTCTCAGAGTCCCAGAGGCTGGAATGGATCAGAGGAACGTGAATTTACCATCTCCTGCCTCCTTGGGGAGGTTGGGAGGTTTTCAGCCCAGTTTCTTCCGCCCTCCCAGGCTGCAACGCTGAGGCTTTTACAACTTTCTTCCAATTAACAACACTCAGCTGTGAAGATGTTTAAACCACAGATTCCTTCTCCACCTCCCTGTTTTCCTGTGGGCATGTGGTTTCTGGGCCACAGGGCCTAGTAATGCCATCTTGCATGTCTCCAGGGCTCTCTGCCTTTCACTGCCCCTGCATGGAGCATGTCCTCCCAGGCCTCATGGCAAACTTGCATGCCTAGGCACAGAGAAGCAGGTCACTGTTCTATAGAGCAAACTGGTAAGGCCATTAGGACCAGAACTCAGGGGTCTGGATGCCCAGTTTCTGCTTTTTCCAGTACATCTCATTTCCTAAACAGAATAAGTGCTCAAGTAATCCCTGCCCATTTTATCTCACTATTCTCCTTCACCTCCCTCCTCATCCATGGGGTCTAGCGGAGATTTCTAAGAATGGTGGGTGGACTGCTGGAGAGAGCCCCATTTGTAAACATTTCCTTAGGACTTGGAATTCTGCTGGGAAGGACTCCTGCTGGCAAAATCTGGGACAAGCTGAACATTGAAAAGAATAATGAGTACTACTGATTGTAAAACATTGAACAAATAGATATCCATCAGACCATGGTAGATAGATAGATAAGCAAGTAAATAACTAAATAAATAACTGTCTGAGTTGAGAAATAGAAACTCATTTACCACCATTGAAGGTGACTACTGAACCAATTCTTTATTCAGGAAATTCATAATTAAAAAGGAGGAACTAAGCATTTACCGGACTTTTTAGGAGGAATTGTTCTTAATTCCTGCTGATGAGGGAAAACTCTTCTTTGTGAATAACATGAACCAGTGAATATGAAAAGAATGATATAATTTTTAAAAACCATCATTTTTCAATATTTAAAGGAATAATTGACTCAGGCCAAGAGCATCGGTAAAGGTTAAATGCATCAGGTGACAGAGTTGAAGAACGAGGTATTCCAGGGGCTCAAGGTATTGTCCTGCAGATTACTTGCTGACTGTAAAAAGGGAAAATAGGGCTTCCCTGGTGGCACAGTGGTTGAGAGTCCGCCTGCCGATGCAGGGGACGAGGGTTCGTGCCACGGCCCGGGGAAGTTCCCACATGCCGTGGAGCGGCTGGGGCCGTGGGCCATGGACACCTGGCTTGCGCGTCCGGAGCCTGTGCTCTGCGGCGGGGGGGGCCACAGCGATGAGAGGCCCGCGTACCGCAAATAAATAAATAAATAAATAAAAAGTAAATAAAGGGAAAATAAACCTTTTCAATGGATTTGCAGGGGCCACCTTAACCAAATGATGAACATTAGTGGGACAGCTTGGCAGTATATGCCTTCTGATGTGATGAAACATGACGTTGATAGCATCCCCTATGAAGCTGTATTAATTATCTGTTGATTTATATATTAGTCTGCCCAGAGCGCCATAGCAAAATACCATAGACCAGGTGGCTTAAGCAACAGATATTTATTTCTCACAGTTTTGGCTGCTGAAGTCCAAGATCAAGGTGCCGGCTGATTCAGTTTCTGGTGAGAGCTCTCTTCCTGACTTGGAGACGATCACCTTCTTGCTGTGTCGTCACGTGGTGTGGAGAGAAAGATCTCTCCTGTTCCTCTTCTTACAAGGCCACAGTCCTATTGGATTGGGGCCCTGCTTATGAACTTATTTAATCTTAATTACTCCCTAAAGATCCTATCTCCAGATACAGTCACATTAGGGGTTAGGGCTTTAATATATGAATTTGGGGCAGGGGGACACAATCTAGTCCGTGGCAGTGCATAACAAAATATCCCCAGACCTAGTAGCCTAAAACAACAAATGTTTATCATCTCACCGTTTCTGTGGGTCAGGAATGCAGGCATAGCTTAGCTGGCTCAAGGCCTCTCATGAGGTTGCAGTCAAGCTGTCACCTGGGGCTGTGGTCTCACCTGAAGGCTTAATGGGGTGGGGGGAGACCTGCTTCCAAGCTCACTCACGCGGTTGTTGGCAGGCCTCAGACCCTAGCCACATGGACCCCTCCACAGGGTGCCCCATGGCATGGCACCTGGCTTTCCCCAGGATGGGGGATCCGAGAGAGAGAGAGAGAGAGAGAGAGCAGCCATGACAGAAGCCACAGTTTTTCATAATCTAATCTCAGAAGTGACATCTCATTATTTCTGCCATATTCTATTTATTAGAAGTGAGTCACAAAGTCCAGCCCATGCTCAAGGAGAGAGGACTACACAGGGTGTGAATGCCAGGAGGCAGGGATCGATGGGGGCCATCTCAGAAGCTTTGACCACTGACGGTTTCTTACCCGAAATCTTTAACTTGAATCTAATCAAGCTGAGGATCTAATGTGTAGTTTACAGGAAACACAGGGAATCAAGTGACCAGTTGAATAGCACCGTGAGGAAATAACCAGGCGAGCTTGAAGAGTGGGACATTTTGCAAGATCATCAGCTCAATCACTTCAAAAAGTTGATGTCGTGGCAAAAAGAGGGCTGGTGTAGCGGCAAGGGGGCTGCTATTTTAGATAGAAGACTAAACAGACATAACAACTAAATGCCGCGTTTGACCTTTGGAGTCTGCTGTGAAAATACAGCTATAAAAGACATTTCTGGGACAACTGGAAATTTGAATATGGGCTGGATATTAAATAATATTAGGAAGTTATTAATCTTTCTTAGGTGTGATAATGACATCTTGGTTACGGAGGAGAACGTCCGTTTTAAGAGATACAGGCTGAAGCATTTAGGAGTGTGCTGTCTTGATGTCTGCAGCTTGCACTCAAACCGTCGAGAAAAACACATAGATAAAGCAAAACTGACTAACTGTTAACTGGAAAATGTAGATTTTGGTGTATGGGCTATTATTATCTTATTCTTTGAGATTTGCTATACGGATGAAATCTTTTTGTAGTAAAAAGTTGAGAGGAAAGGTATTCAGTCTTCTGAATGCACGTATTCAACCCACAGAGATGAGCCCCATTACATTCCTCAGGCCTCGTGAAAAATGTCTCCGTTTTTCTCATCTAGACATTTAGAGTTTGCCTGGTTCCTGTCCTATCTTGTTACGGAAGAAATTTAAGGTAACTTCTCGCCCCACCTCCAGCCCTCGCCTGGCTTCCTGGAGGAAGGAAGCAGAGGATCTGGGCCAGAGCTGGCTCTGCCTGGGTATCTGGTCACTCGGGGGCAGATGGCTGGGAGCAAACTCAGGCAGACCCGGACGGGATTGTTGGGCAAGATTCTTTTTTTTTTTTTTTTTTTTTTTTTTGGCTGTGG
>NW_020175012.1:969533-1050008 GCF_003031525.2 Neophocaena asiaeorientalis asiaeorientalis
CCCATGTCCCCTGCATCGGCAGGCGGACTCTCAACCACTGCGCCACCAGGGAAGCCCTGGGCAAGCTTCTTAACTGCTCTGAGCCTCCCTTGCCTGAGTTGTCTGAGAGGAGAATAACCTGTCCCAGGGTTGAGAGAGGGGTTAGAAGCAGGACATAGCAGGCAGCTCAGGGAAGGCTGGTTGAGAAGCAGATGAAAAAGATCCAGGAGCGTGAGGTTTCCAGGTCCCGGCATCCCGAATGCTCTCGATGGGATGTCAGGCAGGGCAGAAACTCTCTGAGGCCCCTGAAGACCACAGGAGGGAGGGGGCCAGAGAGCGTGTTTTAGGGATACTGTAAGTGTGGGGAATGAGGGGTATTCAATAAGCAGGTGCCCTAGGGCTCTGGGCCCTGGGCCCTTATGTATGTATGACCCATAAGCAGACCCTGGGCCCAGGAAATAGCTCTTCTTTTCCCCTTGCTCACCAGCACCTTTCCTTGGGACCCATCACTTGGAAAACATTTGCACGGCCTTTTCCACCCGGCATAGCTTGGGGTCACAGTGGACATCCGTCTCCCGTTCATCATGCATATGCCCCTCTCTTTCTGACCAGTCCAGCTCCCGTAGGAATGGGGCTTGGCTGGGTTACCAACATCACCTGCCTGCCCACCACTGTCTCAGGAGCAAAGTCTCTCTTTTGTCCCAGGAAACTCGATGGCCAGGGAGATTATCTGCAGAAGGAGGGAGCAGGCGAGATGCACCAATACAGCCATCAGTTCAAAACCCCCAGAAGTGAATTTGCTCCCCTCCACCCCAGAAGTCTCCTGGAGACCCCAGCCAGGGGCGGCCACTGGTCTGACGAAGACCCCCGAGAGGCTGCTGAATGAGGCTGTCAGGTTCCCTAGCTTTGCCCATGATCGAGAAATCTGTAGGTTGCAGAGTCACAGATGAATGGAGCCTGGGCTTGTGTGCAGCTGACAGGCGGGGGAGAGGAGGGGAGGCGGGGAGGCGAGTGGCTCCTTGGTCAAGGGGAAGCACCGGATCCACAAGGAAGCAGTGAGGAGGCTGGCGAGCCCTCAGAGGGAGTAAGTGGTCTCAGGGCCCCTCTGAATGGTGTGGTCAGGACGGGAAGGCCAGGAGCCCCTCCTGAGCAGGCGGAGCCCTGACCGCTGGTGACCTGAGAAGGCTCAAAACCCCACCCTTTACCTGTTATTCCTCTGGTTAAGCATTGCCTTCAAAACAGAAAATATCCTTAAAAGAGTAAGGAAGGAAGTCACCGAAGCAGCCCCTCGATAGACTATATCCACAGACACAGTCAGCCCTCAGCATCCACGGGTTTCCCATCAGGCTGTGGTAGAAATTGGGAGCCAGTGTTTTGTTCTGTGACTGCCTGAGGCTGAGGCCAGGTGGGGAGAGGGTGCCCGATGGGGAGGGGGGAAGGGAGCAGGCAGCAGAGGGCTGGGGTGCCCAGGGGCCACCTGTGTCATTTTACCTCTGTGCTGAGGGCTGACGGGGCCAAGCTGGTGTGGAGAAGACAACCTTCGCCATGGACAGGCTAAGGAAGCACCGGGCTAGAAGTCAGAGGACTGGTCTCTAGGCCGGCCTCCTTCACCAGGGGTCTGGGGCGGTCACTTCTCCTCTGATTTGAGTTCTCATCTGTCCAATGGTGGTAGGACCCACCATCACAGAGGTTCTCAACCTTTGGGTTGCCTGGCCAACCCTAGACTCACCCAACCCCATCTATAGGGGCGGAGCCTGGGCATCTCCTTACCCAAACATCTCCTAGGTGATTCTGCCCACAGACAGGGCAGCTGAGGCTCAGGAAGGCAGCAGGGGATGGCGAGCGAGGAGGGAATCCAGGGAGACAGAAGCTTCTTCAAAGCTCTGAAACCCCAGGACTTCTTTAGTGAAAGCTTTCGAGTTCAGAAGGCGACCTGAGGACATTCAGACCTCCTGCTTACGGGTTAGACGGGATAGGTGATGTTGCCAGGCCCACGGCATTTAGTCTGAACTCAGTCACTGTGCATTTTCCCCGCTCTCACTTCAGCGCATCCCTACTTGAGCGGCTGGGGCAGAAGAAACCACCTGAGAACTGAGAAATACGGCAAAACATTGTGAAATATATTCCAGGAAGTGCGGGGGCCGTGGTGGGGGAAGGAATTCACAAAAATCCCCATGGGGTCTCTAGACTTCTTTTCTTTGAGGCCAGTGACAGAACTGGTTTGCCGGATCTGGAGTAAAGAGGCCTTTGATGGGGTGACCCCCTACCCCACCCCCAGCATCAGAGAAGACTTCAGAATGACACTGAAGGTCTCAAGGGCCACCTTGGTTTCAAGGCTCCACCTCTCACTGGAGGAACAAGGGCCACCCAGAGGAGGACAGGACTTCCAGCTTCCCCCGAACTTGAAAGGACAAAGCAAGGAGGCAGCTCTCCAGCGGGGTTCCTGGCCAGGGCCATCCCACTGCTGTCTGGAGGACAGCCAATCAATCTGAGGCCTTGCTCCACTCGCTTTAGGGTGTGGAGTCTCGATGCTTCTTTTTTGTCAGTTTTGGGCCCTAATTTCCTACTCTGGGGTCGTAGCAAGAGTCCCACTCAATGCTCTTTAGACTTGAGCCCAAATATCTGAGACCGCTGGCTCCGCACAGCACAGGCATGGCCCGGCTCAGGCTCTGCCTGGACTCAGCTCTCCCGCCCCTACCGAGCAACAAAGGGGTCCCTGATTTTCCACCCTCCTCGGATGAGCAGTGAGGCCTGGGTAGGTCAGAGATGTCTGAAAAGCCAGATGCTGCCAGTGTAGCCAGTGTGTCCATCAGCCCTGCTGCCCTGGCCTGGGCTCATCCTCCTGCCCCAGCCTTCTGTGAGTTTTCTGCCAGGGCCACGCTCTGTTCTTGGCCTCCAAGACTTTCCTCCCATCCTCAATCACACACCCATTACTTTCCAGAGCTCCCCGCTGCCGTCCTTCTCCCTCAGCGGCTTCTCTTCCCCCCCAGACCTGAGCTCCCTCTGGCAAACTGTCCCATCCAGTTGAACCCAGGCTTGGTCAAGCTATTTCCCTGAGGGACCAAGGTGTGGGTGTGGAGAGGCTGCTTTGTACAGCTGAGGCTCCGTGCTGTGGAGCACATACCCAGCCCGTCTGGATGACGGTCCTTCGTCTGATGTACCAGAGGCTGGTGACCAGCCTGGCTACGCCGGCACCAAGCTCAGCACGCTCTCTCTCACACAAACACACAGACGTACACAGAGGAGGCAATACGTGGGGATGGTGTAGACGGGGGGAGGTTTGTTTGGAAAGCAGTAAAGAGGGGATCTCTTTTTCTAAATTAATTAATTTATTTTTGGCTGCGTTGGGTCCTCGTTGCTGGGTGCGGGCTTTCTGTAGTTGCGGCGAGAGGGGGCTACTCTTCGTTGCGGTGTGCGGGCTTCTCATTGCGGTGGCTTCTCTTGTTGCGGAGCACAGGCTCTAGGAGTGCGGGCTTCAGTAGTTGTGGCACGTGGGCTCAGTAGTTGTGGCTCACGGGCTCTAGAGAGCTGGCTCAGTAGTTGTGGCACAGGGGCTTAGTTGCTCCGTGGCATGTGGGATCTTCTCGGACCAGGGCTCGAACCCATGTCCCCTGCATTGGCAAGCGGATTCTTAACACTGTGTCACCAGGGAAGTCCAAGAGGGGATTTCAATTTCCTTTGAAAATCGCAGCACAATTGTCCCATGGTGGCTTTTGCAGGAGCCATGAGATTCTGCTCTCGGAGCCAGAGACTCAGGACATCAGGAGTCAGGGGAGGTTGTCAAGAGGGTCGTGTGAGGAGCTTCAGGCATTAGTGAGGCTACCTAGAGGATGCAGGTGGTTGGAGGGAGGGCTGGAAGGCTCTGTGTGGGAAGGGTCAGGAAAAGTTGCAGTGGGGGCAGCGTGGGGAGGACTTGAGGGATGGCAAGATGATGGGGACATGCTCGCACACTGTCCCACAGGCCTGGACAAGGTGAGGCCAGCGAGGCACCTCGGCTATAGAATGTAAGAAGCATCACTCTCAGGTTTGTGCAAGTGGATCCTGATTTGCACAGGGTGTTGGCTGGGATTCGTACCTAGGGGGCACTATGGACTTAGGGTCTCGCAGTCCCCCAATGGCCAGGTGATGCAGATGAGAGATGGAGGGACGATGGACAGACAACAGGCAGCAGAGCACAGCAAGTGTGTTTAGTAACAAGGTGGTGTCCTGTCCAGGAAGGTAAGGTTCAGGAACAGATAACTCTCCTCTATTTCTCTGGGAAGACTTCCTGGAGGAGGAGGTAAGGATGGTTTGGGGAACTATTTGATTTTTGGCAGAGGGGAGGGGGTGTTGCTTCTGTGTGTGTGTGTGTGTGTGTGTGAGAGAGAGAGAGAGAGAGATACTCTGCCTGTGGACTACGGCATGCACCTGCTGCTGGAATGCATGGATATACAAGCCTGCAAGGTCAAGCTCAGCTGATGGGGGGTCGGTTCTCCTGGGAGCTGGTTTTCGGGAGATTCATGGCAGCATTTTGAGGAGCTTTCCCCACTCCCTTTTGCTTCATGCTCCTGCCTCAACAAATACCTGTTTGCTGGCTGATGAAATGGAACATTAAGTGTGGAGAACACCGAGAGCGTTAACTGAGTGTACAAGCAGGGGCCTGGCTCTGCTGCCAGTGAGATGTGTGGCCTTGGCAAATCTTGACCTTCTTTCTCTTGTGACAATAGCTTACATTTTTATAGCTCTCTAGGTGACAGGTAGTCTTTTATTTACTGCTCACCAACTCCTGAAGGGTAGCTGTGGATAAGCCCATTTTACAGATAGAGACACTGAGGTACAGAGGAATGGTCAATATTACAGTTTACTCCTGTATAAAATGAGAACGTGGGGCTGGGTGATCTCTAATGATTCCTTTCAGTGCCCAGATTTTATGATCCTGGGGAAATCTGCCACCAGAGTAGACTCCTAAATGGGCAATGTTCTTGTTTTACCTCGTGTGTTAATGTCATCTCGTTGCCGTAACTAATGATCACAAGCTGAGTGGCTTAAAACAACACAGATTTATTCTCTTAGAGTTCCTGAGGCCACAAGTCCAAGACCAGCGTCACTGGGTTCAAGTCAAGCTGTCAGCTGAGCTGCATTCCTTCTGCAGAGGCTTCTGACGGGAAAATCCACCTCCCTGCCTTTTCTAGAGGAGAGGCTGCCATCATTCCCTGGCTCATTTTCTCCATCTTCAAAGCCAGCAATGGAGCATCTTCAGATCTCTCTCTGACCTCTGCTTTCATCGTCACACTCCTGCATTCCTCTTCTAAGGACGCTTGTTAACCCTGATAATAACCCTTTATTGGGTCCACCCAAATAATCCAAGATAATCTTCCCATCTCGAGAGCCTTATTTTAACCACATTTGCCAAGTCCCCTTTACCGTGTAGGGTAACAATTCACAGGGTCTGGGAGTGAGGATGTGGATTCCCTTGGGGGGGGCATTATTCTGTCTACCACATAATCCTCTCCCCTCTTCTCCCCTTCCTTCTTCCCCCACGTGTGCTAAAACCAACATTAAAAGTGTATCTGGGGGCTTCCCTGGTGGCGCAGTGGTTGAGAGTCCGCCTGCCGATGCAGGGGACGCGGGTTCGTGCCCCGGACTGGGAGGATCCCACATGCCGCGACAACATAAAAAGTGTATCTGGAAAAGGCAGTGGGCTGAGCAAACATCTGTCCACTAGTGAATGAAGCTTATTGTAAAGGTGGACTCTGAGAGAGAAGAAGTGGGTTTACGTTACAAATCAAGGGCATGAATATAGATGTCAGAAAGCACTTATACAGAGGACTGTCTAACAGAATTGGGGCAGCCACAGCTGAAAGGCAAAGATTACAGCTTGGTGGTTAACGGCACTGACGGTCAAGCCAGACAGACTGGAGTTTGAAACCCAGCCCCTGCTACCTTTTAGCTGTGTGACCTTGGACTTCTGTGGGCCTCCTCTCTAAGATACCAATAAAACTATGAATTGCATCAGTTTTTTTGTGAGAATTATGAGGTAACATTAGGAAGTGCTGAGATTCTCATGACATCAGAAGGTATGGTCCTGCCCAGAGAGAGGGGTTGGAAGAGATGACCTTGGAGTAACTTGGGGGCTCCTTGAAGGTGGGGCTGAGTCTATATGTGTTGAGGCCCTGAGTATATATGCAACCAACTTTTGGCCCTCCTGTCTCTGGCTTCTGCAGACCAGCAGAGCAAATCTGTGGCCTGTGGAAGGGCCCTACAGGGATGTAGATAAATCACCTGCTTACCCTGTGGGCCTAAGGAGCTGGGTGGGGTCGCTGGCCTTGGGCCCCTGGAGGGGCCAGGACTCCTGAAGATGGAGAGCAGGGCAGGGCCCTTCCCCTCTCGGCAGTGGAAAAGCACCTGCCCCTTTGCCAGTGCACATGCTGGCCTCACTCTGTGTCAATATGCTTAATGATTTGTGACGTGATTGATACAGAGAGCGAACTTGCTATAATCCATCTGTTGAGGACGAAGCTGTGGCAGAGCCAGACATTCAGGGGAAATCAGGACGTTGTGCCCTGCTTGTCGCTTGGGCCCTGGGCGAACAGGAGGGCCATTTCCGGCAAGTCACACTGTCTCCAGCCTGGAGCTGTCTCGGGAAGATGGAACCAAGGGAAGACCACACACCAGGAAGGGACTGAGGTGGCAGAGCTGGAGGCAAACATCTCAAAGTTAGGAACCTGGGAGCTGGAAGCCCTCACTTCCTCTGTGCCTGCACCCGATCTGTGCTTTTGCACCTTTAGTGGACACAGGCGGTGCCTTGCCCCGGTCCCTTCGTGTCCCTCTCATGATCTATGTGTGTGCTTCCCTGCTCAGGGATTGATCAGACAGCCTTCAGAGGATTGCTCCAGGGCTCCTGGAGCCACCTGACCAGTACGTGCCTGGGAGGTGCCAACCCCGGTCACCTTCACCCACCATTTCTGGGGGTACAAGAGCCCAGTACCTTTGCCGCAAGATGGGGAAAAAATGTCTGCAGTGTCAATGACACTGCAGAGCTTTCCACGGGACCAGGCAGAGGCTGAGACTTCACATGAAATCACACCCTTCCTTGGTTTCTTCCCCTTCTCTGTTCCAATGGGCCTGCTACCTGATCAGTTTCTCCAGCTAGCACCCCCCTCATAAATAAATAAATACCCTGCACAGGCTTCTTCTTCTCATGATCTGCTTCTAGCGAACCCAACCTCAGACAGCCCCTGAGCAAAGCCGGAAGAGGTCAACAGGAAGCTGCAGGCGGTCCGCACATTGTTTAGTTTTATATCAGGTGCGAAAGTGTGATCGCCCCGCCAGGACTGTCAAGTCCCGAGTATCCATACCAGTGGCTGGAGGTGGCGAAGCGGATCATCCCAAAGCACGTATGAGGTGTGTACTCACGTGCGTGGATGAGTACATCCAACTACTTAGGTCTGGCGCTGGAGGACCTGTAAGATCTCCCACCCCAGCCCCACTGCCTGCCTGCTCCTGCCGAAAGTGGATTTGCTTTCCTATGTCTTGGACAGATGTTAAAATGAACTCACATCCCTGAGCACACGCAGTGTGATGCCTGGAATATGGTAGTCTGAGCCAGCTCGGGCTTCCCTAGCTAAATATCATGGAGGGGCTGGCTTAAGTAACAGACATGTATTTCTCACAGCTCTGCAGTCTGGGAAGTCCAAGATCAAGGTGCTGGCAGGGTTCAGCTCCTGCTAACAGAGGTCTTCCTTGCCTTCTTGTTATGTGCTCACATGGCCTTTCCTTGATGTATGTCTGGAGACAACAAGCTCTGGTCTCTCTTCCTCTTCTTATAAGGACACTAATCCTATTACATCAGGGCACTACCCTTCTGATTCCATTTAACCTTAATTACATCCATAAAGGTCTTACCTGTACATACAGTCACATTAGGGTCTAAGGCTCCAACATGTGAATTTTAGGAGGACACAATACTGTCTATAGCAATGGGATAAAGCCTTTTTGTTTGAAGGGAACTTGAAAGTAATTTAGTTTGGCCTCTGAGTTCTGCTTGGAACCCTGCAGCGCCAGGGGCTCTGGCCTAGGGTTAAACCTGTGACCTGGATAATCCAGACAGAATCTACCACATATTGCTAACTGGGAATTCACTGTTAACGTAAAAAGATTCTCAGAACACACTGTTACTTTTTGCTGGCTTAGACTTCCTTGAGTGAGGAAGAAGAAACCTGTGTGCTTTCTTTCCAGAATACTTTCCCACTCCTGTTCAGAGGGTCAGTCCCTCATTTGTTCATTCACAGGGTAAATACTTACCGAGCATCCGTCGTATGGACTTCTGTTGTTTTGGTCTCCCACGCACGTGACCAGGCCTGGCCAATCAGAGCGCTGCATCTCCAGGGAGATGTAATTAGTTCAAGGATGGACAGATGACCAATCTGGTCCAGCGAGAGTGAACTCAGGGTTTTTGTTTGACTGTTGGAGAAGAAACAGTCTAGCTTTAACCTGCTGGACATAAATTGGTGAGGATATAGGTCTGGAACTGTAGGCAAGCATGTTGCTAACCACAGGGAACTTGAGACAAAACTAACGTGGGTGAGAACAGACCGAAGAAACAGAGACCGGGTCCTGATGATGTTGTTTTAGGCCCCGAGTCTGGTTGTGCCTGAAGCCAGACCCTGGACTTTAAGACCTGCGAGTCGACACATTTCTTTTCATTGAAGATAGTTGTATTTCTTTTCATTGAAGATAGTTGTGTTTCTTTTGTTACTTTTTTTTTTTTTTTTTTTTTTTTACCCCCAGCCGCTCTGCGGCATGTGGGATCTTCCCAGGCCGGGGCACGAACCGGGGCACGAACCTGCATCGGCAGGTGGACTCTCAACCACTGCGCCACCAACAAAACTGATGTTAGTTCCAGTAGTGGGGATGTGCAGGTGACAGGCCACACTGAGTGGAGGGAGCGTGCGGGGCAGTGAGGACGCGTGTACCCTGGGCTGAAAGGTCAGAGTCCTTGTTACACGGAAGAGACGTGCTGCAATTTCCTGTTAGAAAGTGACAAGCTTGGGTTGAAACTGGCTTGCTTGAAAGCAGAGGGCTAAAAGCCCTAAAAAGCCCCTCGAGCTTGATGAAGAGAGCTACTTCCTGCCCATGACCTGAAATCCGAAACGGCCGAGAATCCAGAAATCCGGAGGCCTGCAGGACTGGAACGCTAAAGTATCCTTTCCAACTAAAACTAGTGTGAATAAAGACAGGAAAGTGGGAAAGTGCAGAAATCAGACAGGGACCTGGGAACATTCTGGTCCCCTAGGCCCTTCGCCATCACCTCCAGTGATGAGCTCCTGCTCAATGAAAGCGATGCAGCCAGGGCCAAGGAGCCAAATAATCCCCTCCCACCCCCAGGCCATTGTTTCAAACGACCTTAGGGATGCAGGGTCCGGGATGGAGGTCAGGAAGCTCTTGGCCTGGGGGATGGGCAGAGGACTGGCCAGGCTATGCATTCAAGGACTATGCCTTAGCAAGATTTCTGGCTTCAGGTACTAAGCCCTGGAGCAGACCAGAAGCAAACACCGAGAGCCTACTAAACACCGAAGAGAATGGCTCTACCATAGAAACACCCAATCTAGCCAATGACCTGCATAAGATGCCATCATCTAAGGCCGTCCTCAGGTCCCCAATTCCTCATTGAGTAGAAGACCTCCTTTTTGGATGTTGCATCTTCCCCAGGATCCATCTCAAACATGGCTACAGAAGGCAGTGGGCTAGGGGGACCTCTCAGAAAACACACTGAAGGACAGAGGACCTCGCTCTCCACAGGCATGGAGGGAAGGCTGAGCTATGGGCTGGCATCCTCTGTGCACGCGGTTTCCCAGTCTCTTCTTCACTGCACACATTCTGTTCTCTCCCCACCATTATCCACTGTGGATGTCATAGGGGGCAGCAGGCGATGTTATTGTAACATTTAGGCCAAGACCGTAAGAGGCCACATCTGGAGTGACCAAGAAAAAGGCACTTCTGAAGGGGGCAGAATTATGTAGTGTCTCATGCCCGGGCTCTGGAGACAGACTGCTTCCTATGTTTCCTTACTCCTTCAGTTCACAAGTATGTGATCAGCGTAAGTTACTTAACACCTTTGTATCTAGGTTTCCTCATCCGTATGAGGGGATAATGATGGTACACACATCTTGGATCACCTCTCTGTGGCCACCGTCTTTCTACCACATGGATGTTGAGATGGAGGCCACTGTGCAGAGGGCAGTAGAGCTGGGGGTGGCATGAGATCAGGTGTGGATGACATTGGGTGAACCCCTGACCCAGTCATGCCTGAATCCAGCCTTATGCCTTCCTGGTTACTTATATGGAGAATACACTTCCTTTATACTAAGCTAAGCTGATGGATTATTGTCACTTGCAATCAGAAGGGGCTAGCAGATATACCTGTGTGTGTGTGTTAATCCCTGGGGATACAACCCCCGCCAGCACCCCACTCTCAGGAGTTCTCAGATAAGTAATGCAGTGTGGAAGGTATTGGGATAGCGAAGCATACATGAGGAGTAGCCCACCTAAGTATGAGGGATCAGGGGAAGCTTCCTGGAGTAGGTAACATCTTGACTGAGGCCTGAAGGAATGGTCGGAGCCAGCTGCAGGGGGTAGAGGAGAGAATGCACCATGCCGTAATGGAAGAGTCAATCTCTCACTCACTGCAGGTTCTAAGGATGGGCTGGAGAGCAACTTTCCAGAAATAGAGGATTTGTGCCTTGACTGGGAGGTTAAATCCAATCTTTCTAGCAGGGAATACGGCCCTTGGACACCACCATGGTAGCCTCTAAAGCAGTATCTCAACTGGGTGGCTCTTCAGTGCTTTGGCCTGAGCACGTGTTTTGTCTGGTCCATACCATGTTTAAAATTTTTAAAATTTGTTGCCGGTGTTTAAAATTGAGGCAGTTCACATAAAAGTTTGAATTTGGAGCTTCTATTGAAAGATCACAAGGCCTGACAGCACTGGTCCTGCATTCCCACTTGCTAACAGCGGGCTGGCTCTGAAAAATGGTGCTCCATTCATGTAGGACTCATGTGTTCCTGGGCCCACCGCAGTCCCCACCACTCCATCTTGCCCATTTCTTTACCTTACAGGTAGGTCCCTGTAGGAATTTGAATTTGTGAACCCTGTTACAGAGTAAGGATGTACTGAACATTGAACATGGATTAGGCTGCATGGGGTAGTGGGTGATGCCCTAGGAAATGAAACAGACCTGAGTAAGTGTCTGAGTAGGTGCCCCTTTTTGGGTCCTTTCCTCTGGGTGCTGGTGGGGGTGACTTACAGGGGCAGAGCAGATTTGGAGACTCCGGATTTGAGCACCCGGGGGGGGGGGGGGATAGGAGCACGAAGTTGGAGGAGGGGACTTATTTGGTTTTATACCACTCAAGGCCACCTGGGCCAGCAAATGGAACCTTCCACACGCTCCAGTCTAGCCTCCGAGGCTTCTGCAGTGGGGGCCGGGGACAAAGCCATGGCTGATAAAAAAATTTATTTGTCTTGCTTTCCTTCTCTGTATACATTCCATCTCTTTAAGGGGTCTCCTTAGGGGAAGCTTTCAGGTATTCCTGGGTCCCCAGGTCAGAGCCCATCATAATAGCATCTGTGTGTGTGTGTGTGTTTGTGTGTGTATACACATAAGCCTATCTGTGTGTACGTTCTTTGAATGTTTATTTGACATTTATTCTTTTTATTCTAAGTTTGCATTATATTTCAACGCTATTAACTTAAAGGTGTCATTTAAACCTCAAGTTAAGTTTGTTCATAATAATCTTGTATGTAGCCTTTTCCCCAATTTTAATGAGGTATAATTTATGGTCCTATTTGGAGTGTACAGAGCTCTGTGAGTTTTGACAAATGTTTAGCCACATGTAACCACCACCACAATCAAGATACAGACATTCCCCAAACCCCAAGGTTCCCTGTGCTCCTTCCTAGTCAACCTCCATACCACTCCTGGCCCCAATCGCTGATTTGCCTTCATGTCATTTTAGATTAAATTTCTTTATTTTTCTAGAGTTACATATAAATAGAATTAATGCTATACACTCTTTTGTATCTGTCTTATTTCACCCAGCATAATGTTTTGAGATTCATCCATTTTGTTGCACTTATGAGTAGTTCATTCTTTTTCTTTTTCCTGAGTAATATTCCATCGATTGTATAGTGACACTGTCATTTACTGTTCTAGTCACCTGTTGATGGACATTTGGATTGTTTCCAGCTTGGGGTATTACAAATACATCTGCTATGAACGTATATGTATGGGTCTTTGTGTAGACACATGTTTTCATTTCTTTTGGGCAATACCTAGAAATGGAGTTGTTGGGTCTATGGTAGGTGTATGCTTAACTTCTTAAGAAACTGCCTATTCTTCCAAAGTGGTTGTTGTACCCTTTTATCCTCCCACCGGTAATGGATGAGAGTCCAAGTCGTGGGGCCATGCAGAGTGTACGTGTACTGTTCCACATCCTTCCAACACTTGGAATTTCATTCTCTTAGAGTTTAGCCATTCTAAGGGGTGTGCGGTGGTATTTCATTGTGGTTTTAATTTGCATTTCCCTGATGACTAAAGACGTTGAACGTCTTTTCATGTACTTATTGGCCATTTGTACGTCTTTTTGTACATAATAACATCTTAATACCAACTCAACCTCTAGTAGAGGCAATAGGAGATTATACATAAAATTAGTTCACAGTATAGCAAATCAGTTCTGTGAAAAGAACTGATAAAAGAATGTAGGTGTGAGAGGAAGGAGAGGTAACATCTGATCTCTGAGCTGGAACTGGGATGCTGGGATTTTGACTTTTTCCCAGAACTGAGCAGCTGGGACGAGAGACAGGCAGGGATCTCAGACCTGTTTCTGTGATGGGGATGGTTCAGTGCATGGCTAGTGGCTACCTCTCTGTTGTGCTTCCCTGCTGGGCAAATAACTGTGGGGTGGAGTGCTGATAGATAGAGTAGCAGACCCATGGCCTTGCCTCCTTTTGATAGGTTTGCTTGTTCCTGGATATACGGTCTGAGCCTGCCTGGACTCTCCAATCCATTGAAGCCACGTCTGCCCTTGGAGGCAGGGTCAACCTGAACAAGTCCTGGCCCTTGGTCTCCCCCTAGTGGCAGGGGCAGGGCTGAGCTCTGCCTGCTGGTCAAAGCCCCAGGCAGCTGGGCCGTAGGTGAGTTGGTCCATGCTCACAGGTGGCTGGACCCTGTCCTGTGAGATTTCTACTGCGGGGCGAGCAGATCTAATCCCGACATCACTCAAAGCTTTAACTCAGCCTGGATGAACTGTAGGACCTCAACTCATCGGGTCCATCCACTGACCAGTGTGTTCAGTGCGAAAACTGCTTTGACTGAGTTTTTTCAATGACTAAGCCTGCTGTCTGACTGCACTAATCAAAATGAAATTTGACTCAGCTTAAGGATGGAATGTCTTGTTCTTTGTCAGTTTGGCTTATCTTCTCTTCCAAGAGCTCATGGGTTTGTCATCTGCATCAAAGTGCCCGCGTCTTCTGCCGCTGATTGGCTGTGTTATCAACATGACACAGCGAAAAAGTCAATGGTTTTGGAATGTACTGGAACCCAGGTGTAGTTGCAGCTCTGTCACTTATAAGCAGTGTCACCTTGGGCAAGTCTAAGACCACAGTTTCCTCTGTAATATGGGGATAGTAAAATTTACCTCACTCACTGTAGCGTTTTGATAATTAAATTTGACAACGGACACGGTGCTGAGTTATTTTGTAGCTTGTACTGGCTCTGGGTTTCAAGCTTCTGCCTCTGCAAAACAAGTTAGCGGGAACAGGTAATCTCCCAGGGCCTGACGTATGATTCTCCTATTTACAGAAATCCCAATTTCTGTAAATAGGAGGAAATTTTAACCTTAATGACAGCCGGTTTAACACTTACACAGTACTACCTCCCAGGCTAAACTACTTTCTTCTTCCTGCCCCCGCTCCAGGCAGTGGCACTATCCAGCAGGCCCATACATTTGGGTAAATAATCTACAAAGTCAAAACCAAGTCTCAGATTCAGTGGTCGCTTCTGTCACAGACTTGGAGGGGGTACCTCGTGATACTTCAGTTTCTCTTTCATCCCAGGAGTTCTGCAGGGCTTACTCGTTCCCTCCTGGTGTCAAAGCTGTGATTTACTCTCTCGAATGCCCTCCGGGTCCTCCAATAGGAGTTGGCAGGTTGAGTAGCAAGAATTATTATTAATTAGTGAAAATATGTATAATCACATAATTGGAGTGTATAATTGATGCTTCACTGCTACAGGCAGAAATGGTGGGGATGCATAGATGAAAGCCAGGGAGAAGGAGGCCGCCCTAGATCCCACCTGCTGTCAAGAATGAGAAATATGGAGGGTTTAGTGCTCCTGGCACCTGCAAAAGGTGGACTGACCAAAGGTCATGTGCTGGGGGCTTAACGATCATAGAGGCAGTGCACAAACAAGCCCCTAGTGTTAGTAGCTGATGTAAATAGAGCTGCTTCCCCCAGGAGGTCGTTTTAAGCCCACATTTTGAGCCAGCAGGTCTGTGTTTGTTTTACAGCAGTGTCAGATTTCTAATGAAGAGCTCAGTCGATATCTGCAGTAGCCTAGGAAGAGATGATAGCATCTCACCTGTGGCTGGCTTCTGGACTGTCCCCTGATTTCTCGTAGTTTTGAGCCTTTGTTGCTCTGTCAACACCCAAGCAGAACTTCCAGCCCTTCCCTGGTCCCAAGGGCCTGGCTTATTATAAATGAGTCGTGACGTCTGGGGTCTATTTGTTTCAGGGCTCATTGGTTGGAAGAGGGGGAGTAAGGCAGCAACTGAAGAGTCTCTCCTCGAAAATATGCACTCGTGTTTTCCTCTGCCCCCTGAGGATGTGGAAGGAGGTGTGTGTGTGGAGGTGTGTGGGGATGGGGAGCTGGGACAGGAAGCAGGTGTGGGTCATTCTTGGAAGGAGGAAATAATAATAACAGCAGGCACTGTGTGTTGAGTGCTTCCAGTGTGTCAGGCACTGTGCCGGACGTGTGCTGTCTGCTTTAGTTCATGTCATCGTCATGCACTTCTGTGATGTGGGTGCTGTAATTAGCCCCAGTCACTGGAAGGGAAACAGAAGCCAAGGGAAGAGAAATCACTTGCCCAAGGTCACCCAGCTGATAAGGGATGGAGCCCGGACTCCAATCCAGGTCCTGCTCCGAGCCCACACCTGCATCCGCCACCTCTGCTCCTCCGGGGACACACAGCACTGTCAGGTCTGCTGCTGCCGCCACCTCCACCTGTGTTTCACCCCCAGCGAGCCCCCATCAACCCCACAGGCTCGTCGTCGGGATCAAATGAACTCATGCTTATTAAGTACTGAGAGCAATGTTTGGTCCTTATTATTATTATTTTTCTAAACGCTGTTTTTTCTCTGTGCCAGACACTCTGCCGGGTGCTACAGGGCTACAGAGGTAAATCAAACATGCCTCCCATCCTCCGGAGAGCTCCCATTATAGCTGGGAGGTAGGACAGACACACACCGGTAAGAAAAGGCAATGTCTGAGACATGCCAAACATGGCTCATGAAGAAAAGGCAATAGAAGTCCAGGGTGAGGACGGACGCTGCGTGGGGCGAAGAGGGATGGCTTCATGGGGGAGCTGAGGTAGGACCTACAGCTGAAGGAAGGGCTGGATTTTTCAAGTTTAAGTTGGAGTGGGTGAGGCCAAAGCCTTCAGGTAGAAATAACGTCACCAGAATGTCAGCTTCTCCCCCCAAGAATGAGGGTGGGGATTTTTTTAATTAAAAAAAAAATTGTCATACAATTTTAAAGGTTGCTTTTTCTTGACAGTTATTACAAAATATTGGCCATATTCCCCGTGTGGTACAGTACATCCTTGAGCCTGTCTTACACCCAGTAGTTTGTACCTCCCACTGCTCCACCCCATGACACCCCTGTCCCCCACTGGTAAGCACTAGTTTGTTCTCTATATCTGTGAGTCTGCTTATTTTTTATTATATTCACTAGTTTGTTGTACGTTTTAGATTCCACATATAAGTGATATCATGCAGTATTTGTCTTTCTCTGTCTGACTTATTTCACTTAGCATAATAGGGTAAGGATTTTTGTCTGTTCTGTCTGCTGTGTCCTCAGTGCCCAGAAGAGTGCCTGGCACCGAGTAGCTTCTCAAAAGATATAGGTTGAAAGAATGGATGAGAAAAAGGAACGCTCGCGGGAAGCTGTAAGATCTGTTTGGGTAAGACCGGCAGACTGGTTTGACCAGAATAGAGAGTGGGCGGTGGTGCTTGGAGGAGAGAGGCTGGAGAAGGCATGTAAGTGGATCTTGAAGAATGAGTTCGATTTTGATAGATGGAGAGAAATGAAGGCGCTACAATAAGGCCTGGCGTGCCCTCAGATGAACGCCCGGGAGAACGAGTGAAAAGGTTCAACACGCACAAACCTGGAGTTTTTCCCCACCCTGGGCACCTGGAACAGAGGAGGTAAAACTGAGAGCAGGGAACAGAGCAGAACGCAGCACAGAAATAGCAAACGCAGCACACAGATGCCTGGTCCCATTACCCTGCCCCCCATTAGCATGAATGTCCCCATCACAGTTTGCAGCCCACAGTGATCATCTGCTACAGTTTATGGCAGTGCCTTCACGTGCCAAAGGCTGGTCTCAGCTGACTCCTGAAACTGACTGCTTGGCATCTTTAATCTAAGCGATTGCTCAGTGGACTTGGTGTTCTTACTTTCCAACAGCCTGCCCAGGGGTGGTACAAGAATGGACTGAGCATTTCTTAGTAAGTGCTGGAACAGCTCACATGTATATCCAGCTCCCAGGTTAGGCCTTTTGCTCTTGGAGGAGGAGGATGTGTTTTCTATTTTCTTTGCTCCCAGGTGCCTGACGTTGGCCTGAAATGAGTGATACTAAGAAATTGAACATTTGAAAAAAAGTTCCTGTGGTCGCAGTGGACCCAAGTCAATGCTTTCAAATTGAGAATGCGTAAACTTGGAGAGTAAGAAGTTAGACTTGGAGCAGGGTAATCTACTGGTTGATCCCAGTGACACATGTAAAGGATTAAATGTGGGGGTAGGGAATGATAAAAGCAGAAAAAAACATAATGACAGTCTCATTATTTTCCCATAAAGGGGCAATAGAAAGAAAATTCTTTTAAGTTGACAGATCTGAGTTTAGCCTCTGTTATTTAGGAGTTGAGTGACTCTGGAAAAGTCCCCTAACCCAGTAGTGATTTTTGTCCCCCAGAAGACGGTTGTTGGCTTGGAGTGAGGGTGGGGGGTTAGTCCCTGGCACATTGTAGGTCCTCGCTTTTGTTCCTTCTGTTTCGCTCTCAAGTGCCTTCTTCATTCTGGGTGTGGAGAAGTTGGAGAGAATTCGGAAGCATTGCCAGGGTAATTACAGGGCAGGGAGTAACATTCTAAAGGAACATGAAAAGAACTGGGATTTTTTTTTAGCTTGAAGAAGAAAGGTGGCTCAAAGGTGATTTAGTACTAGTCTTAAAGACTAAGAAGTGCTATTATTTAGGAGAAGATAATCCACTGCTTTCCATCTCCACTGGGGAATGAAAATGGACCACAAGCAGGGTGGAATCAGGCTAGAGAGAAGGCAGAACTTCCCGTCTACAAAGGTCAGCTGAAGAAAGAGCCTTCTGCAGCATCGTAAACCCAAGGACTATCCCACATTGGAATTCATTCAACTAAGATTAATTAACAACTTCCTGTGTGTTGGGAGAGCCGGTGGGAATGGTTGGGGTCAGATGGGTGCAGGGGAGGTGCAACAATGAGGATGGAATCGTCTCTGCCCTCCCATCTGGGGCCAGACGGCGGATGCCCTGGAATGCCAGACCGAGGGGCATGTCCTCAACTTCACAGGGACAGGGCTATGGGCAGGGAGAGTCCCTGGCTCAAGCTATGCTTGGGAAGGTTAATAGGTGAAGGTCTGTAGTTTGGGCTGGAGGCACCCTGGGGGGCAGGGCGGTCAGTTGAGGACCCAAACCTGAGGACTAAGGTCAGGTGGGAGGTAATGAGGGTAGTGGCAGCTGGGAGGGGCTGGAAAAGCCTCTTTTGAGCCCTATTTCCTGGGTGGGCCTCTGGTCTCTCCATTAGGGTGGACTGGTTGGCTCCAAGCTGGGTCACCTGCTGACCTCAGCACCCTAGAATCCATCCTGAGAGCTGGATCCTTTCTTTTCCACTCTGGAAACTTGGAGCGTGGCTGGATGCCCTGCCAGCCATGGGCTCAGCCACTGCTGAGGCTCTGCTTGCGGGGATGCATGAGGCCCACTCAGGCTGGCCCGGATACCTGCTTCCCCTCGGTGGTTTCCTCTGTGTATCCTGTTATTCCCTGCCTGGTCTCACTTCTGGGTGGTGCTCCTGGGTGGAAAGGGCGTGCAGAGGAATGGCAAGCGCTGGAGGGGTCGGGCGCGGGAAGCAGAACCGTCCAGGCCTAGGAGGAGGGCTGCTGACGGAGACCTCCATCCTGCCTGCTGCTTGGCTTGCCTCTGAGTCTGTGCAGAGTCCCCGTACTGCCAGGCCCCTCCCAGGGCCATCCCTGCAGCCTGTGGCAACAGGAAAAACAGCTGCTCCCCCTGGGGTCCCACCCAAGCAGCTGCACAACTTAATAGTCCGTACAGCCCCCGGCAGGAAGCTCCTGCAGGGGGTCTCCACGGGTAAGGGGGCGGGAGGGTTGCATTACAAGGCCTGAAGATTAGGGCTGACCCAAGGGAGGACTTCCTGACCTGAGGTCGTGAGGGGCTGCCAGGCGCAGTGAAGGGAGCTTCAGAAAATGCAGGGGCCTCCCCTCCAGGTCGTGCATGGGAATCACCAGGGGAGACTGGGAAACAGAGAGCTCCCCAGGCTCCAGCCAGACCTACCGAGTCAGGATTCGGGGCCACTGACCAGAGCGACACCTGCCCTCTTCCCAGTGGTGAGGCCTCTCTCCCCTCAGTGTTCGCAGGGGCCTCTGCAGCCCTAGAGAGCTGCCCTGCAGAGCTGCCCTGACCTGAGCAGACCTGGGACTGCAGACACACATGGTTGACAGAGGCAGTGCCGTGTAGCACAAAGAGCTAGGACTTCAGCGTTAGGAGGACCTGGGCTTTGAGTTCCGCCCCTGTGATATTAGTTCTGGGACCATCCACAGGTACAAAGCTCAATTTCTTCATGTTTAATAGGAGGGTGTCGGTACCTGTTTTTAGGGCTGCTTTGAGGAGTAAATGAAATAATATATTGCCTCTATATGGTTGGTTCTCAACAATTAATATTCTTTCCTTTTCTGTGCCTCACGGCCAAGGGCAGAATGAGTCCAGCCAGGCAGCCTGAGGCCTTCTCTGGAGGCATTCATTCTCAGATGCCGGCCTGGGCTTGCAAGAGCCCTAGGGTGGGCACCTCCTTCAATTTTGCACCCTGGGGGCCTCACTGGCTCACCCTAGTCCCAGCCCTGTCCTGCTTGTTAGCTATTTGTCATCTCAGGTGCAGGCTCACTCAGGTTAACAAATCCTGCAGAGGACCCTCAAGGTCCTCAGAATCTCCTGGGTGAGGTGGAGCAGTAAACACAGAAAGTGCATTGTGATAATCAGAGATGGAGATAAACCCGGGGTGATGAGGATGCGAAGGCGACGTCCAACCCAGACTGGTGGGGTTGGGGAGGGGCGCCGAGGAGGGGACAGCAGAGCGGAGGCGGGAGGGTTAACCAGCATCATGGACTCTCCTGCAACGGGATCCCAGCCCAGTTAACCTTGTTCTACTATCAGGAGGACAATTTGGCCCTTGTCCGCTCTGAGATCTTACAGCTGTGCACACAGGACACCAGCAACCTGTACAGAAAGTGTAAAGCCCACCAGATGCTTCTGGGGCTCAGAGGGTTGGCATCACAGAGGCCTGGCCCCCATCGGCCGGCACAAGGCAGCCGCAGAGGGGTCTGGGAATAGCCCCACCGGGAGGCAGATCTCCCCGCCACTCCACAGCAAGGCCACTCGCTTGAGGAGTGAAGGCACTGCGATCATGAATCTCACCATTCCCCAATTATTTTGAAAGGAAGCTTCTGCACTGAAGGAGGAGAATTACAGAGAGCAGTGCCAGCGTTGGGGAAACATGCCCAACTTCCATCGGCAGCCGTCACTTCCTTTCTCTTTGCTCGAGGTGCGTATGACAGGAGCTTCCAAACAGCTTAAGCGCAGGGAACTCTGAGTGTGTGTGTTTGTCTCTGAGCGACTTTCATCCCTCCAGAGGTTCAATCTGTCTGCAAAAGCCCTCCCTTGTCAGCGGCTGTCGAGGCAGCTCAACAATGGAACGAACTAAACTTGTTTCACCGCCTCCAACTGAGAGAAACTCTCCCGGCTCTCTCTCCTTCTAGCACAGAGACTACATCTGTACACGGTAATTGACCCACTGGCTGAAGGTGGGGCGCTCGGTATTGTTTCCCCAGCTTGAGTCCCGCCCCGGGAGAGCTCTTCTCTCCACCTGCCACCACAGAGCCATCCTCCACCTCTGGCTGCAGCCCTGTAGAAATTCCAGCTAGTTCCTGTGAAAATCCCTGTGTGGGTGATAAACTCTCTGTGGGACAGGGCTGCCCAGGGACAGGGAAGTTGTAGAAAATGACCTCTGGAATTTGCTCCAGACTTTATGATGCTGTGATTAGGAGAAGTGTTCCTGGGGGCCTTTGAAGTCCCTTGCTGTTTCAAGCCATTGTCCTCTATGGTAATGACCAGATTCTCCGTGACTGGAAAGACTTTAAAAGTCATCTGGTTCCCTCTCCTCTCCCTCCCCTTCTCTGCCTCCCTCTCCCCACTTTCCATGCTTAAATCTCCTCTGCAAGTTGGCCATCAACCCACTTGCATGCTTCTAGCAACAGGGAACTCAGTATGTCTTAAGGCTCGGGGCCACCTGCATGGTTCCCTGGTTCTTCTTCCATTGAGCTGAAGTCTGTCTGCATTGAGTGGACAGCCACCCCACGGAGCACAGAGATGGAATCTAATCTCTCAGCTCCATCACCCTGGAAGGTGGCTCTCATGTAAACCTGAGGCTTCTCTCCTCCGGGGGAACAGCCCTACTTCCTTAAGCTGCTCCTCTCTTTCATGTCCCTTTGATTGGAAATGAAATCGATTCTGATTCAGACTTTTTCCTTCCCGGATATTTAGTGGGCAGACACGGCCAGCTCTGAGCCCAGTATGTTGGTTTATAAAACTGACATCATATCTGCTACTCCCAGTGTAACTGAGCCCAGCAAACTGTGTCTGCCTGGTGACGCCCAGAGCCCGGGGAGTCTCATTTTGTCCAGAACCCGGGCTTAGAGAGGAGTTCCGAGGAAGGAGGAGGCTCGAGCCGGCTCTATGGGGCTCTCAGAGGAAGGCTGGCTCGACGAAACAGGAGAAAGAGACTTAATGACTTTCGCAAAGGACCCCAGAGAAGTACAGTGAAGAAAGTTCAAATGGTGGAGGAAACGCCCAGGTGTCCCGGTGCCAAAGCTTTTGGGGGAAGCAGGGTCACTATGCAGGAGGGAGCTGAGAGAAAGAGGAAGAGGAAGGCCCTTCCTGGCCAGAGATTCAGTCACATGTGGGGGCTGGAAAGCCTGAGG
This sequence comes from Neophocaena asiaeorientalis asiaeorientalis, assembly GCF_003031525.2. NCBI lineage: Eukaryota > Metazoa > Chordata > Mammalia > Artiodactyla > Phocoenidae > Neophocaena > Neophocaena asiaeorientalis. Next base: position 991,065 of record NW_020175012.1, read on the forward strand.
GAGTTGAAAGGCTGTGCCAGGGGTAATGAGAGCTTAGAGGGCTGAGTTAGAGATGGAGACTTTACAGGCAACTCCAGGAACCTGCGCAGAGGGCTTCACGAGAGGAGCCCTGCACCTGTGAAAACAGTCCTTTAGCAAGGATGCTCCTTTTCTGTTTCCAGTTGCTGAAGCCCCAGGGGACTCTCAAAGGACAGTGGACCCTTTAGATGTGGAACTCAGTGGAGCCCACACCTGCACGCTGGCTTCTTTGCATACGTGTACAGATGTGTCTGAACTCCAGCACTTTCACTGAAGTCAAGATAAATATTTTCAAGGGTACCCAGGCAGCCCTTCACCTTAGCAGGAAATCCTTATATAAGAGAGAGGTGACTGCGTCTGCTAAGCTGATGTTCTCATAGAACAGGAAGAATTCCTGGACAGGAGATGCCTCTGATGCCTCCACTTGGGCCACCTCTTTGCTGGAGCAAAAGCAGTACAGTGGGTTCCCCTTCGCTCCGAGGAAATGCCATTCAGACCTGCTGGATCTCAGGTCCTCTGCAGAAAGACAAGCCCTTTGGGGAGCTGCCTCCCTGTTTGAGAGTGTTCCAATTCCTTCCTACCACCTCTGTGTCTGATTTCTAATTTGTTGGTGTTTTCCATTTCATTTCCCCCTTTTGCTCACCTTTCCTCCCTGTGGAATCTTTTGGGGCCTTGATTTTCCTTTGTCGGAATGAGCATTTCCTTCATATGACAACTGTTCCTCCCTCCTCCCACCCCCATGACACTGTTTAATTCGGCTGCTTCCTGCACCTGGCTTTGCCTCACACCCGCCACGGGGGAAGAATCACAGCCCACAGCCCCTGCTTTTCCTCCCTCCATGTGAGCCCTGGGCCTCTCCAGTTACACTTGCTTCTGCTGGTGTCAGGAAAGAGTGGACTTTAATTACTGGCACTGCTGTGTCTGGAATGGGGGCTTGGCGAAGGCTCCACCCCATCCCTGGTGGTCTGCCCAGTATCGTGGCAACAGGATGCTAGGATATTCCCATAATCCTCTGGCTGGTGGAGATCCAGTCTCTTTCCATGTGCTTCCAGATAGGACTGTCCCACAGCCACTCTGCCAGGTTTGGGGGGTGGGGGTGAGGTGTGGGAGAAGATGTAGCCTCTTATAAGAACTTCAGAAAAGGAAATTCTATTATCTGTCTCCCATGCTCTCCCACTTCTGGGGTCTTCCTGTGGGAATGAATTGCTCTAACCTAAATCCTACCCACTGTCGTTTTAGATTTTTGCCTTTATTAGTGACCAATCTGGCTGTGTTATCTCTCACTCCCCTGATCTCCGAGGTTGGTCTGGTGGGCGAGGTGTTGGGGTCAGGGTGTCCCTGTCTCCTTCATGGCTTTACTCATCTCTCTCCATCTCACCTCCATCTTTGGTTCAGGCTCCACAAATGGCTATTTTCCTGTTAGCGTCTCCTTTGCATCATGCACAATTCCCAGTGGTGATGGCATTGAGACAGAGAAGGCATAGCTCTGTGGGGCAATTGTTTACTGGATGTTGAGACCATCACACCAATCTCACTAGGCCAAGATTTTGATTAACGTACTCCAACCTGTAATCCATGGCCATGGGGGTTTCGAAGTCAGGAAAGGCCCTGGTCTGCTGAAGTAGTCCATTCATCCGTTCATGGAATTATTCATTTAACAAATACTTTCTGACTGTCTTATCCCCAGCCAGTCACTGGGCAGAGCACAAGGAGAATGAGCTAAGAAAACATGGTGCTTCTTTCCAAGGCACTGACAGTCTTGGGGAAGACGTGTGTACCCATGTACATGTTACAGTACCATGTGATGAGTGCTTTACACGTACCAAGTGGCATGGGAACAGAGCGGCTGTGCCTGGGGACTCAGGAAAGGTGTCGAGCAAGAGAAGACTCTTGAGCCGTGCCTTCGAAGGAAATACAGAAGCTCTATGGACAGTCGAGAAAGTGGAGGGAAGACTTGATGTTACATTGTTCAGACAAACAAGGCACTTTCAATCGCATTCCATGGTGTTTGCCTCAAACTTACAGAGACTGTGAAATTATGAACTATATTGTCCATTCTTTTCCTCTGGGACGGTATCTGTTCTCTGGAGCACCTTGCATGTGGCCTTAGCTGCTATTCATAAAGATGAGGGTTACCAGGCCGCACAGAGAGCCCAGGCAGTAGGGCCTGGAACCAGGTCAAGCCTTCCACGCCTCACGGAGGCTAATGCAGACACCTTCCAGGAAAAGCGTAGAGGGCTCTGCTTATAGTCTGAGTCCTGAGTTCCTAGGGGTGCCAAGTGTGCACTAGCTCAAGATTTAGAGGCAGGGAGAGAGTAAATCTGTCCAGCCCCAGGGCCAGGGGAGTTCGGATTTTGGTGTCTGCTCTTTAATCAATAGCATTAGGCTTTCCGATTAAAAGGTCTTAACTTGATAGGCTCCCAGAAGAGTCATCGGTTCTGACGTGGACGTATTACATGGCTTCCTGACTACCAGGGAGATGCGGCCGGCTTCCCAAAAGAGTAGGGATGCTGCTCTTTTTATGTTCTCTTTGGATCAAGAACCAGAAATGAGCTTGGTTTTCATCACAACTTCAAAGATGAATGTTGGAGCAGACCCTGGTTAGTTTAACGCTTCTGGCCCTGAAAAGACCACAAAGGTCCTTGGGGGACCGCATTAACCAGGTGAAAATAGATCCTACTGCCAAAGAGAATCCATGATTTCCCTGCCAGAGGACTCTGAAAGAAAGCCCTCAGTTACATTTAAATAATTCAAGCTGCAGTTTAGATGTTTCCCCAATTGTTCTTCCAGTTTCCTCCACATTTCAGACCTGACAAGCTTATCACTGAGGAGTTAGAGGAAGCTCTCAATGGAAGGTATTCTGGGTGGGTTGGTGGCCGTTGGCATCATTGCTGGGAAGCAAGGGAGTTAATGTGCTCGAGCTGCAGCTGGAAGGAGGAATGGCCTGTGGAATTCATTCACCTCAGTGCCCATGACCTCTCCCCAGAGAGGCCTCCCCGGTCACTGTACACAAAGCACCCCATCCTACTGGCCTCTTTTATTTTCTTCATAGTCCTGCTAGCTGCAATCAGCTTAGTTATTATCCATTTCCCCCTGGAATGTAAGCTCCACAAGGTACAGCATCGTCTCGTTTACTGCTGTATCTCCTGGTGTATTATAGGTGCCCAATGAATATTTGATCAAATAGTTGATTAAAGAATATGAAAAGAAAAGAAAAAAAAAGAATATGAAAAGTTTTTGTGTAGACTCCGAAATACAAGCTAGATACATGTTTTTCTGGACTCACAGTTAAAAGACCAAGTAAATGTAACCCTATGTCACAGGGTCACTGTGAAGACTACATGAGATAATATATGTGGAACTCCTTTCTAAACTTTAAAACATTATATAGAGAGGGAGTTCCCTGGTGGTCCAGTGGTAAAGACTCTGTGCTCCCAATGCAGAGGCCACGGGTTCCATCCCTGGTCAGGGAACTAAGATCCCACATGCTGCACGGCTTGGCCACAAGATAAAAATAAAAAACATTATATAGACAAAAAATGTAGTAGATACATAATGTTTATCTATTCGTCCTCTCTTCCTTTGGGGCCTCCATGGTGCCAATTGGCCTGTTAATCACAACAACAGGTTACAGGGATAGGCACATGATCCGGGCCTGGACAGTCTCACTCCCTTGGGACAGTGATTGGCCCAAGAATTGAGCACATGATCCAAATAGAACCAATTAGAGTTCTTCCCTGAAATTTATATATTTGTACTAAGAGGATAAAGACAAACAAACAAACTATAAATCAGGGCATCTGAAGGCTAATCTTCCTTGTCAAAAGGGAATAAAAGTCTTTCTCCGCTTGAAACAGACAAACAGAAGTGAGATGTGAATGGTGAGATGCAGGTGTCTGATGACCCTGATTCCTAACTCTGGCTCCTGATTGTTGGATCCCTGGAGCTCTTCATTCTTTGAACTGTCTTAGTTATTTTCCATTTCACAAGCCAACATTTTGCCCAATTAGTTTGAGATGGTTTTCCTTTGTACGCAGCTGAAACGAGTTATTCCTGGTCATTCATTTATTGGTGTTTTCATTTATGAATTTAGTCATTAATATATTTAACAAAGATTTATTGACTATAAAACACCATCGTTGTATAACAAAGAATTTGACTGATCTTTGTTTTTGGTTCCTGGGAGGGAGCTTCTAAACCCTTGCAAGGTGTGCCTTCGTTATTCATGGTGGGCCCTGGGACCACACCTGAGTTTGTACTAAGGAGTTGACTCTGGATGGGCGTTGGTCCTGCAAGATAGACAAACCTTGTGATTATAGGGTTAGGCTTTAAGCTACGTGATGTTGGCCTGACCTCCTCCAGAGAAGGGAAGGGGTTGGGAGATTGAGTTCAGTCACATGGCCAAGATGGAATCAATCATGTCTACATAATGAAACCCCAGTAAAAATTCTGGGCACCAACTCCTGGCTGGTGAACACATTGCTGTGTCAGGAGAGCCACATGTCCTGATTCCAGGAAAAGATGGCATGGGGTCTCTGCATTTGGGGTCCCCCAGACCTTGCCTATGTGTCTCTTCATCTGGCTGATCCTGATTTGTATCTTTTATCATAAATTGTAAGTATAGTATCTTCCAGAGTTCTGTGCATTGGTCTAGTGAATTATAAAACCCAAGGAAGTTGTAGGAACCTCTGAATTTGCTGCCAGTTGTTCAGAAGTGCAGGTGGCTTGGGGATCCCCAAACTTGTGGCTGGCATCTGAAGTGAAGGGAGTCTTACTGGGGACTATCCCCTTAATCTCTGGAGTCTGCATCAGTTCAGATGGTTTGTGCAGAATTATATGTGGTATTGTAACCACATATATGACCCAGTCATTCCATTCTAGGTATTTATTCAAGAAAAAATGAAATAAATAATTTTTCACCAAATGAAAGCTTTGTATACAAATGTTTATAGCAGCCTTCTTTGTAATAGTCCCAAACTGGAAGCAACCCAAGTGTCCATCAATAAGTGAATGGATAAACTGTAGTACATCTGATCAATGGAATACTACTCGATGACCAAAAGGAACAGATTATGTACCACGTCTTCTTTATCCATTCATCCATCGATGGACATTTAGGTTGCTTCCATGTCCTGGCTATGTATACAATGGAATACTACTCAGCCATACAAAGGAACAAGAGAATGCCGTTTGCAACGGCATGGATGGACCTAGAGATTGTCGTACTGAGCGAAATAAGTCAGACAGAGAAAGACAAATAACATATGGTATTGCTTATACGTGGAATCTAGAAAAATGGTACAAATGAAGTTATTTACAAAGCAGAAATAGAGTCATAGATGTAGTGAAAACAAACTTATGGTTACCAAGGGGGAACGGGGTGGAGGGAGAGATAAATATCTATACACATGTAAAGATATACGTATCTATAAAATAGATAACTAGTAAGGACCTACTGTACAGCACAGGAAACTGTACTCTGTAATGACCTATATGGGAAAAGAATTTTCTAAAAAAAGAGTGGATGTATGTACACGTAGAGCTGCTTCACTTTGCTGTACCCCTGAAACTAACACAACATTGTAAATCAACTATACTCCAATAAAAATTAATTTTTTAAAAAAGAATGAATTAGTGAAACAGGCAACAACATGGAGAGTCTCAAAATAGTGATACCAAATGAAAGAATCCACACAAAAAAGAGTATACACTGTGCGCTTTCATCTACATAAACCTCTAGAGAACACCAGCTAATCTGTAGTGACAGGTCAGTGGTGGCCTGAGAGAGGAGGTGGGGACGGGTGGGAGAGAAAGGTTGTGATGGGCAGGAGGATACTTTTGGGGTGTGGGTGTGTTCACTATTTTGATTGTGGTGGTAATTTCTCAGGTATAGATCTATGTCAGAACTCATCAAACTGTACATTTTTAAATATAAGTAGTTTATTGTACATCAATTAAACCTTAATAAAGCTGTTACAAATACCATTGTGGCAGGTACTATGAAAGGCTGGAATTTTCCTTCCAACATCTCCCGTACCTCCGACTCAGTACACCCCAGTGGGACTCCTCTTCTGACCTACCTCCAATTTGCTCTTGCTCTCGACATATGCTCTCCCTGTTAAGGACACTACCCACTAGTCAGAACCCAGAAACCTAAGAGCCTTTCTGGACTTCTTCCTTTTCTTCCACCAACAGCCAACTGGAAATTAAGTCCTGGTGATTCTCTTTCCATTTTAACATCTCTTAAATTCGACCCCTCCTCTCCAGCCGAGTTTAGGCCATTATTACCCCACATGTGAAGTCTTACGATCACCTCCTAACTGGGTTTCTAGTTTCCAGTCTTACTGTCCTGCACACAGTCCCAACCCCCCCTTTATAAGGCTCCCACAGTATCCATCCTCTACACTGCTTCCAGTGGGAGCTTTCTAGAACCTATGTGTGATCTCTACAGGGCCTTAATACATGCAGTTTCTTCCAGATAGAAAGTAGAAACTAGGGACTTCCCTGGTGGTGCAGTGGTTAAGAATCCACCTGTCAATGCAGGGGACACGGGTTCGAGCCCTGGTCTGGGAAGATCCCACATGCTGCGGAGCAACAAAGCCCGTGCGCCACGACTACTGAGCCTCCGCTCTAGAGCCTGTGAACCACAACTACTGAGCCCGCGTGCCACAGCTACTGAGCCCGCGTGCCTAGAGCCCGTGCTCTGCAACAAGAAAAGCCACCCCAATGAGAAACCCGTGCACCACAACGAAGAGTAGCCCCCGCTCGCCGCAACAAAAAGAAAGCCGGCGCGCAGCAATGAGGACCCAACACAGCCAAAAATAAATAAATACATAAATTTATTAAAAAAAAATAAAAGTAGAAACTAAATATTTTTCTCCTCTCTTTGCTTAGATAATACTTACTTTAAACTACTGCTTCTTCATAGAGACCTTCTCCACCCCCAGTCTAGTTATGTCTCTGTTAGCACCTGGAACTCCTCCTCGGTAAGAGTCTGTGCTACTCACAAATGCTACATTCATGGTTAATTTACTGTCTGTCATCAGACTGTACTCTTCATGAAAGAATTATGTCCATTCCACAGTGTCTTGCTCAGTGTTTGGTCCAGACAGGAGTTCCATAAATAGCGTTTTACCAATTCAAGGAGAGTTCAGTCTACTAGGAACCTAGTATGACAGGGACACCAATATATATATTAGGCAAATGTTACGTGCCTTAAAGCATGGCCCAAATAAAACACTGCAGTGGATCATAGAGAGGTCTGGTTGTGGAATAATGAAGGGCTTGAAGAAGGAAGGGGCAAAGGGAGCTGGGTCAGGCATTTCATAGGGAATGAACCTGGCAAAGGAGAAGATGCAAGAAAGTCTACAGTGAACGTGGAGACTAGAACAGTCCACTTTATTCGGATTATACATTTATAGAGTGAAAACAGTAGGAAGAAGGAAGGCTGGAAATGCCTTGAGGCCAGAGCTTGGAGGGTGTTAAATATCCAATTGTTTGGTGGCCTAGGGGGACCACTAAGGGTTTTTAAACAGGAGAATGACTTAGCTGTGCTGCTACCAATTTTCTTCTTCTCTCCTCCCCTCCTGTTCCCCCTTCTCTTCCCCTCCCCACCCTCCTTTTTGGTGGGAGGAATCATGGTAGCGACGAATCACAACACAGATTAGAAGGAGATAGAAACCAGAGTTGGACACCTACTACTTGGACTGTTGTCCAAGTACCTGGGTGTTAGCCTTGAAAATAAAGGAGCAGTATCAGATGTGAAAGAAGTGTTAGAAATAGACTTCGTAGGCCTTGGCACTTGATTACTCAGGAGGATGAAAGAAAGAGAACCTTCAGAGGTGAATCAATGGTTTCAACCCCCCTTCGCCTGGAGGATGATGGTATCTTTATCAACCATCACCAAAGAGTTGGTTTGCTGGGGAATCTGACTGGGGTAGAGAGTGGGAAGGTATTGGGAATGCATTTGGCCTGCATAGCCAGATCAATGCAGCTCCTGGCAGTCTTTGATCAAGAAATTCCACAGCCTTCTTCCCTGTTGTGCTCAGTTCGCTGGGGACCTCTGCCAGTCAAGTGGACGGGAGATCCGTCTTCACGAAGAGATTTTTTTTCCCTTAATAAATAACAATGCCAAATTGCAAGTGTGTGTGGGAGTATCAGGACATCGCTCCTCAGTCCTGCTGTTGTGTCCAAGCTCCGGATAATTAGTGTCTGATAGTTTTACATAGATGGGTCTCTCTGGCAGCAGGGATTACAGCTGGAGATCAATCCTGAACAAATGTTATATTAATTTCCCAACTCCCTCTCTCTGTGGACAAGACCTGTTCTTTTCCTCTGAGCGCTGTAATGACGAGAACATTAATCTTAGATCATTTAGAGATGAAACGGGAGTGGTAGAGGAGAAAGAAGGAACTGAGCTTAGGAGCCAAGGAGGAGGTGGATACTGAAAGTTTCACGTGGCTAGATGCAGACTGGAAGCAGGAAAGGACGCTCTGAGAGTACACGGGGGCGGGGCTGCAGGTCTGTCCTGCGTTCCGGCATTCCCCAAATGTTCAGCTTGAGCCTGACATTGGCACCTGCTCTGACAACAGCCTGGGTAGTCTCTGATGTTTATCCAGTCTCTGAGAGGAGACCTGTTCTACATAAATAGGTCTGCAGGGGGCCTGGCTAGACTTCTGACTTTCCAATCAAACCGGGCAATCTACAATTCAAAAACAAACCGGGCTGCCTGGAGTGAGCCTGGGAAGCACAGCCGCTTCTCCTGGACAGTTAAAAGGGAAAATCCCACCACCTACAACCACATCCTTGTGTAATGGCAGGTGATGAGGCCCGTGCTCCTGTTCCCAGCCTCGGGTAAAAGCTAGGCCTGGAAATGTTTAAACCTACAGGCAGTCAGCCCTTGATTATTAACGCTAATGTAATTCCCGAACAATTTCCCTTTGGCTTTGCAGGTTTTTTGTTTGTTTGCCTTTTGTACTTGCATCTGGCCTTACCTACCTAATCATGCTTGGCTCAGGTTGAAACATGAAACTGAGCAGCAACTGGGGTGTTGTGAAGAGAGCAGCGATTTGGAGCTGGTCTGGCCCTGCTCGTGATGAGCCTTGAGGTCAGAGCATCTCAGTTTCCCAAGTCCGTAGAATGGGGACTAAATCAGCCCTCCCCCATAGTGTTGTTGGGAAGGTCAAATACAATGACAAGTGGACCTAAGCATCTGTGAAAGCCCAACCCCAGGTAAGATTATGAAAATATCATCACTGTCCACGCCCTGGATTCCTGAGGATGGGAGGCTTCGAGAAAAAACCCACCTGCAGATGAATGCAGAAAACACTGCTGCAAAGTCCTGGAGAGGAGTCTGTGACCACTGGATATTCCAGAATGCGAATTGGAGGCTGGGCTGGTACAGTTTTATGTGGCGGGGGAGGGGAGGACAGCCGCTAGGAGAAGCCACTGAAGGAGGCAGGGGTGCAATAGGATGGGAGAGTGTGGAGGATTGTGAAGGGTCTGGTATTTTTCCCTACTTGCAAGCTAACAAGTTAGCCTGCCACAGTTTCCGGGATGCTGGCAGAATACATGAGACTTCTGAGTCAGAGACAAAGGTCATCACAGCAATAGCAGTAGCCGGAGTGCTAGCATTTGCACAGTTCCCGGAGCCCCAGTTCGTCCAGGGTGACTGGAAGAGGGCCGGCTGACACCTGCACACTCAGAGGGTTGCTCTACCGGGAGGAGTCCTGAGCTTAGGGAACCTGAATCTTTTTTAGTGAGAAGTAGGCCGTCCTGACCTTTGCCCCAGAAGGAGACATTATTATACTGGACTCTAAGCCAACTTTTCCTTTGCTCCCAAGAGACATTGTCTCTATCATCCAAGGCTGTTTGCTTTACTAACATTCTTAAAAAGATAATTCAGAACAAAGTCAGTTAACAGCAAGACATGCAGAAATGCAAGAGGCCTAGGGAATATTGTCGTCCTGCAGACTTCTCTCTCTCTAACAAGAGCAGAACTCTTTCCGAGCTGAGTCTACCCCTGATTGCAATGGGAAGCGACCGGAGATGCTGGGGTCCCAGCAGCTCCCAACAGGCACGCACTCACTCCACCACAGTCACCCTTTGCCCTGCAGCCAGGTGAGACCTCTGAAGGGCACATCTGACTGCTTCTCAGCTGAAAATGCTTCACTGCTCCCCTTTCTCTTAGAGCCCTCTCCACTTAACATGGCTTGGAACAGAGCAGTGCTGGGACCAGCCAATCAGCATCACCCAGGAGTTTGTGAGAAATGCAGACTCTCAGGCCCCACCCTAGACCCAGCGAATCAGACACTCTGGGTGGGGCCCCAGAGCTGAACAAGCCTTCTCGGTGACCCTGATGTGTGCTCAAACTGGAGAACCACTGGATTGGAAGATCTTTCAGTATCTGGCTCTCGCTTGGTCATGTTCCAAAAGTTCTAGACAATTCGTCAGATCTTCTAAGGCACAGGGTTCTCTCTCAGCTACGAGCTTCAACGTTTATGTTTGCTCTTCCCCTTTCCTAGAGCGTCATTCAGTCTCCGGGGAGTTCTTCGAGATAATTTCTACTTATCCTTCAGTTCTCAGCTAGCGGTCACCTCCTCCAGGAAGTTGTCCTGATCTCCCCCAAGTCTGAGTGAAGTATCCTCATTAGCGTTCCCAAAGCTCCCTCTCTTTCCCCCACCAGAGCACAAACACCCTGAGCTGACATTACTTGTCTAATGTCTGTCTTGTCACCTTTTATCTCTGGTCCAAAGTAAGTACTCAGTTGGTACTTGTTGAAAAATTAGTTAATTATTTCACCTAATTCCAGGTCAGTGGCCATGAGGGATGCCACACGTGGGGCTAGAGGGGCCAGGTGGGAACTCTGAACCTTCTGCTCAGAGGCTTGACCTTGCGGGAACGTTCCTAACGAAACTTGAAGGAGCTTGACCCACCCTTTCTACTATAACCCAGGGGATACTCTTGGGGAAAGAGCAAGGTCCTTAATCTCCCATCCTAGAGATGCATGGGGACACACATCCTACACTGGCCCAGGTCAGCACAGCTTCTAAGAGCCAAGAGCAGTGACCCTGCTTGCAGGAAGCATCATCTCCATTCTAGGAAAGAAATAGGAGAAGGGGAGGGAGGGGTGGAAAGTAACTTTTGCTAAACTCCTAGTACGGCTCAGGTACCTTAGATACATTAGCTCGCTTAACCATTACCTAACAGCCTTGTTTGACTGTTACTTAAAGACATCTTTAAAGACAAGTGGAATACAAGCTCAGAGAGGCTGAGAGGGTCTTCAAGGTCACAGAGCATCTATATGGCAGGGCCAAGATTCAAGAACAGGTCTGTTCACCTGGGTGCTACCACGACTCCTCCTCTCCCCTCTGTCTTGGTCAATGTACTCAGGAAGAGGTTTCCAGAAGCCAAAAGGTTTTGCTGTCCTAGGCCCCCACCTTTCAGTGGCAGAGCTGGAAGTCCTACAGAACCAGAAGCCCCAAGAGAGGCATTATTATATAAAGGATAAGGCCCAGAACTCAGACAAGTGCTCAGCGACACTAGTTAGATCACACCCTGATCTCCTTTGTGTCCTCACCTGTAAAACTGGAGATGGTTGACCTGTATGACTTCCAATATCCCTCCCGTATCTGACATGATCCCAGATGCCAGTGGGCTGTTTCCATACCCTGCAAATCCCGATGCAGACCATCCCAAGATCAGGCTCACTATGCCTGGGGGAAAGAAACAGTGGCATTCTTAACTTGACCTTCATTGTTGGCCATCCCTTCAGCACCTTCAGGTCTAAATTGAGGGGTGGAGGTGAAGGCAGCAGTGGCAAGGGTCTTGAGAAATATGGACACCCTTGACCCAACCCCCCGGCCTCCACATGTCCATTGGTAGGTCTAGCCAATTAGAACAGTGGCTTTGCGCTTTGGTTCTGCAGTGAAATCGCCTGGGGAGCTTTGAAAACTGTTGATACCTGAGATTCCGATTTCATTGGTCTGGGGTGTGGCCTGGACATTGGGATTTTTAAATGCTTCCTGGGTAATTCTAATGTGTAGGCTGAGAACCAGTGAGTTAGAATAAGATTAGCGTCATCCTTCCTCCCTCTCATGGTGATATTTTGAGAAAGTGATAGCCTATACTTTTGATGGGAACAGCTACGCTTTCATTACTCACCCCAAAGAGAGGCTTCAGGATGGCTGTGTGCCCCTGGTCACTCCAGGTTGTACTGTATCCTTGGTGTTGGGTCAAAGCCCTCCCCAGATTTTCATTTTGGCTTTTCCATCTTCCTAGGTGCCAAGTTTGCTGGCTGCAGGGTCGCAACCAAGGAAGACAGAGGTATGTGAGGAGGTGATGTCCAGGCAGGCAACACCTCTTGTTGGTTAAACTTGCCCCATCTCCAGCCCGGCTTAGGGAAACTGGGCCTTGGGCTGCAGGAGCGACAGGTGCAGACCTGACCAGTTCACCCTAAAGAAATGCCGCTGACCTGGACCTGGGTAATCAGTGGGGCAGCTGTTGGGCTGGGCCAGAGCTGGGACTCATCCATTCCAGCGTTGGGGTATTGAGCCCTGCACTTCGCCTTCCAAGCAGGGCTGCGGGAAGTAGTGGTGGAGAGGCCAGTGGTGGAGAGCGGTGGAGAGCGGATGCTGGAGGCTGTCTTAGCTCCGAGGCTCCACTGCAGCTCATCGGCCACTCGAATCCGTGCAACAGAACACAAAAGATTTAAAATCTCAGCCCTCAGCGGCCCAAAGCGTGTCGGTGGGAGAGGACAAACTGAATCCCTATTTTCATTCCATCTGCCAAATGGAGCTCACATAAAGCCTTTAAACTATCAGCTTTTATTTGTTTTTAGTGTCCAATTTAGGGCTTTGCACGGGACTCCCTCCAGGGCTTTCTCAGTGGATTTATATCACAGTCAGATAGCATCTCTGAAAGTTTGTCTGAGCTGGAAAGTAGAGAAACATCCTTCTCCTTTGCCAGGTGACAAGTGACGGCGCCCAGGCAGCCGGCTAGGGTGCACGGGGAACCCATTCTGTATTCCAGGGCTGGGCTGGGCCCTGTCTGGAGAGGGGGCTCCGAATTGCCTTTCCTCTTCTGGGTGCAGAGACTCCAACTCTGAAAGCCTTTCAACAAAGCACTGGCTGTCCTCTGGGCCTGTCACCTGCGGGCACAATGATGTCAGCTCCCTGGCCAACCACCTGGTGCCATTTGCAGAGATGTGTATGTTGGGGTTAGAGGGGAGAGTGCGGAAGCCTTCTCTGGCTGGCCCGGTAGGAAACAACAGCTCTCTTCTCGACGGCTAGGCCGCCTCTTCCAGCTTCCACCAGGAGCTGCATTAACCCCCTCCTCTCTGCCTACCTTCCCTCTCCTAGCTGGGCACTCATTGTTCTTTCTTCCCATACACGTTTATTGAACATCTACTATATGCCAGGCAGTATCAGGTATGGGGGTTCCCATGCCTAAGTTGCTCATGGTGAGTGTGAGAGGCAGAGAGGCAAGTAGGTGATGACAGGGCAGAGATAACTGTGAAGAGAGACGGAAACATGAGGATTTGAGATGGATAGAGGAGGAGCAGAGAGCCGGCCGGAGGGCTCAGGAGACGCGTCCTAGAGCAGAGACCCATGGAGTGGTGAGCATCCCAGGCGAGGGTGTGGGGCAGGAGGCTTCTTTACCCTAAGAGACCGTGGCCCCGATGAGTACTAGTAGGAATCCAGGGCATTCCTGGTTTATACCTGTTGTCCTGGCAACACTTTCATTCTAAAAATGTCACTGGATGACAAACTGTCATAAATCAGAACTGTTCCTGAAAATTCTATGAATACCATATTCACAGGGCAGATGTAACCCAGGATTGAAATCCTATTTTGTGACAGAGTCGGCGTGCCTGGTGTGTCCTTTGTGTGTGTGTGTGTGTGTGTGTGTGTGGCAAAGGGCTGTCAGGAAGAGTGTGTGTGTTGCCTCCATCGAGTCACTAGAAATTTCAAAAAATGGCCGGGGGGTTGGAGAAGGTGGTCATGAGATACAATAGGAACCATTTTAATTCACGTCTACCTTTACAGTTTAGGAGACTGAAGTCCAGAGAGGCGATGGGAGGAGCGAAGAGGAGAGGAGAGCCGTGGTTGTGTGCCTGCTGTGAGCCACACACCTTGCTGCACAGCCTCCCTGTGAATCAGACGTAGGTACATGCCCATTTTCCAGATGAGCATGGAGGCTTGGAGAGATTCTATAACTTGCAGCTACAAGGTTGTTCAGCTCCAAGTAGCACATGACGTTTCCCAACTCGAGGCCAGTGCCCCCTCCGTGACATCTCAACTCATGGAAGAATGGCTTGGATAGCCCTGGCCAGGGCTGTGCTAGCTCCAGCTGGCCTCTTTTCTAGTCTTGCCACTGTCTCCAGTCCCCAAGGGCCTCTCCCACTCCTTGAGAGGCATGTCTTCTGGGAAGCATTGGATGGAGTCTTTCTTAGCCCCTGACCACTCAGCGCTTGCACGTCACATCCTAGGACCCTGAGGGACAGGCAGGAAGAGGGGCCTCAAGCAGGGAGGAGCTGGAGACAGGCTGGGCTCCCGGTGGGATCGGGAACTGTTTCTTCCAGTTGTGTGTCCTTGGGCACCCCTGCCCCTCTGGTCTATGAGGGATGTGCAGTGAATGGCTGGAAAGATCCTCCCAGCTGTGATGTGGCTGTGATTCCAGGGCTGCCGGCCTCATTGTGCCACAGGAACATCCTGATTCTGTGGTTAAACAGTGGGAAAACCGCATCTTCAAAACCCTTTCCACCTTCTCATTGCTGATTGGAAAAGCAGATTTGCTGGCGGTGGTGACGGCTGAAGGAGGGCCCCAGAAGCTCAGAGATGAGGCCGAAGGTGGCCACTGCGGGGAAATCTGACATGAGTGTGCTGTACGGAGTGGCGTCTGCCTGGTCATTGCTTGGTCCTGAGCCCCAGGTCCCTACAAGGGATGTGGGGCTTGGCTGGGAACCCTAAGGGAGATCTTTCCTGGGGCAGAGGTGGGGAGGAGGCTGGGGCTGCTTTTCCAGGCAGTTGAGCAAACAGCCCTGCCCAGACTTGCCTCCAGTAAGTCCCATTGGCATGAACCCCCTTGTCTGGCGTCCTTTCCTACATCAGACTTCTGCCCTGCCCCCTCTGAGAACAGCTCGCTGGCTCCAGGCCTTAGAACACCTGCCCCCTTCCCTCCCCCGACATGGGGGCAATGGTTCCTGCTTATTAGCAAGGGGCTCAGGAGTGGCTGGAAAGGGGAGAAAGCAGTGAAGGATGGAGATCATTTGCACACCCAGACTTGTTCTGCAGAGCTGTTGTCAGGGTGCCCAGAGCGCTGAGCTCCCACCTCGCCTCTCCCAGATGTGAGAGCCGGCGGCGGCCTGCGAAGCCCAGGTGAGGGCTCCACCTCGGTGCTCCAGGCTGGGGGGTGGGATACCACAGGCCATACGAAAGTCAGCCCCTACTGTCTGAGGGCCTCACAAGGGATGGAGGGACCCTGTCCTCCAACTAGTGCAGGACCACTTCCTCCCAGCCTGCCTTCTCCCTACCCCCGACCAATGGGGCCAAGGTCGCTGAGCTTACCTTCAGCGCCCCCTGGCTGGGTCACCAATCTCCTACCAAAGTCCAGGGTCCCAGTTGGGACCGTGAGACTCTCCCCACTTCAGGGACATTTGGTGCATTTCTGTGTATGTCTGTGATGTTTCCTCCTATGACTCCACTCTGACCCTGCCCTGCTCCTTACCCTGGCCCATGAATGCCCTCAGGGTCAGAGGGTGCCTCTCCCAGAACATCCAGGGTCATCCCAGCCCCTAGGAAGGAGCTCCTGTGTAGGGGGTGGAGGAAGGAGCTGTGCCAAGTTTGTACACATGACTTTAATAACTGCATCTATCGAGCATCTTATGTGGTACTTTCCCATCTGTTTGCTAACTCAAGGGTCCTGTTGAGTCCTGTGAGGTGGCAGGGCAAGTGTTACCACCCTTCACCTTGTAAGTGGGGAGTCCCAGGACCTGGGAGGAGCAGGGACTTGCCTGAAGTTAAGAACAGGCCCAGGGTGCAGGCCGGGCCTCCCTGTGCAGCCACCACTGGCTCCCTCCGCGTGTGGGTCTAGCCTGGGGACCAGCTGTGCCCTGAGCCCACAGGGAGAGCTGGGGTGCTGAGCATCCTGTGTTGTGCCAGCCTCTGCCTCCTAGGAGCCTGGAGCTGCGGGGGGCCCTGGAACCCGATGGTTCGCAGCCAGAGGGCCTGGTGGGAGGAGGCTGGTTCAGCAGACAGGCTGCCACCAGGTGTAAAGAGGGAACAAGGAGACTTGGTGAGTGAGCACCGGGGTGGAGGGAGCAGGGTGACGGGATCGTGGTGCCGGCAGAACGAGCCGTTTGTGCAGATGCAACTGTTGACTACGTCCTGCTCTGGTCCTGCCTGCAGGTGCGGGACGTGGACAGAGAGAGAAAGCATGGGCCGCGCGTGGAGCGAAGTGAGCAGGCACTGGCAGGGGTGCGTGAGACAGGCCCACACCGTGGGTCAGTCTGCGTGGCTCCCCTTTCCCAGCTCCTCTACCCCCAGAGACCCCAACGCGCCGCCTGCTGGGATCCATCCCTTCCGACTTCTCACTGGCGTCACGGCTCAGCCGCTTGGAGTCTCTCTCTCTCTGTTTCTCTTGCAGGCAGGCATCTTACCCATCCTGTCCCTGGGCTGTTACATGCCAGCGTCCTCTAATTCTTGCTGCCCACCAGGCCCCCTCCATCTTCCTCCCTTCCGCCCCCTCTCCATCCCCAGCACAGCTGCTCTGCCTGAGGTTCTCCCTTCTAGCATCTCCTTGCCTTCTCAGGGTGTCACGCTCATCCCGGATCCTAACCCAGTCCTGGCCTGCAAGGCCCCGGGGGCCTGCTGCCCTCTCAGCTCGCCTGAAGGGCTCAGTCACCTAAGGTGCTCGCTGAGCCCCTCCCTGCTCCACCCCCAGCAGGTGGGCAAGCAGTCACCTGGTCACCAGGTCCCTCCCAGATCTCCACATCACAACCCAGATTTTCTCCTAATGGTATTGATTTCCTCTGCCACACTACTGGGATCAAAGTGTGCCTCAGCAACTCGGCAGTTCATTAAGTCCTGGAGGTCCCAGGGGACTGGCCGCAGATAAAGATGTGAGCGGGGGGCTCAGGCCAGGGCTGAGGGGCAGGTGTGGTGCGGAGTGCAGGACAGAGCAAGGCATCGGGCTTGGTGTGGATAAAACAGGCAGGAAGGGAGGCCCCAGACAGACCTTGCCGTGGCTGCAGTTGGAGCTAAGGCTTCAGGCCTCTCCTGGGACCAGGAGCGACCCTGTCCCACCTGATGCAGCCCCTGGCTCACGCCCATCCTCCCTGCTATCTTTCTGACTGTCCTTCCAGCAAATACCTAGCAGGCCTTGTTCTGGGCACCCGAGATGAGAGCTTCCCAAGATTATCCCTGCCCTCAAGGAGCTAGAGGAGACAGACTCAGACAGAGCAGGTTGACTGTGTTCATTTCCGAGTGACCCCTGAGCCAGGGACTCGGACAGACCTGGGGCTGGAGCTGAGCTGGGGCAGCTGTTTGACGAGGGCATTTTGGGAAGTTTCCACAGTGCACCATAAGAGTCACTTCCCTTGTTCCAAAGCTGTGTCACTGGCGGTCGGAGTCTACACTCATGCGGACACTCCCCCTCCTCCTCTTCTGGAATCACTCAGTCATCCCATCAGCAGGTGTTTACTGAGCCCCTACTGTGTACCGGCACTGTGCTTGGCCCTGTTCCTACAGTGGCGAGGATACAGACACGTCCCCTTCCCTCTCGAGGACTCTGAGTCTGGAAGTGAACTTTCGTTTGTCAGCCTGGGACCACACCGGAGCTCTGGGATAGGGCACGCTGGCCCAGAGAAGAAACTGAAGTTTGAGTTAGGACTGTCAGGGGGCCCAAACTGAACCTCTCCTCCTCCATTGGGCAAAGGTCGACCATGCCCCTCAAATACCCTTCCCCACGGGGGACTCCAGGGAAGGGGTCTCGGGATAGAGGACAAACACTTGTTCGGTTCCTGGGTGTGTCTCAGTCCTTTCTGGCTGCTCTATCAAAAACACCATAGGCGGGCTTCCCTGGTGGCGCAGTGGTTGAGAGTCCGCCTGCCGATGCAGGGGACACGGGTCCGGGAAGATCCCACATGCCGTGGAGCGGCTGGGCCCGTGAGCCATGGCAGCTGAGCCTGCGCGTCCGGAGCCTGTGCTCCGCAGCGGGAGAGGCCACAACAGTGAGAGGCCTGCGTACAGCAAAAAAGCAAACAAACAAACAAAAAAACACCATAGGCTGGGTGGCTTACAAAACAATTTATTTCTCACAGTTCTGGAAGCTTGGAAGTCTAAGGTAAATATGCTGACAGATTTGGCGTCTGGTGAGAGCCTGCTTCCTGGTTCATAGACAGCTGTTTTCTTGCTGTGTCCTCACATGGCAGAGAGGGCAAGGGAGCTCTCAGGGGTCTCTTTTATAAAAACATGTGTCTCAGTCCCGAGGGCTCCACCCTCAAGTCCTCCCAAAGGCCCCACTTCCTAATACCATCATCTTGGGTGTTGAGTGTCAGGATTTCAAGATATGAATTGAGGGGCAGGGGAAGGGGGAACATAAACATTCTGTCTATGGCACAGTGCTTCACATTTCATATCTTAAGCCTCATCAAAACCCTAAGAGATGGGCTTCCCTTGTGGCGCAGTGGTTGAGAGTCCGCCTGCCGATGCAGGGGACACGGGTTCGTGCCCCCGTCCGGGAAGATCCCACATGCCGCGGAGCGGCTGGGCCCGTGAGCCATGGCCGCTGAGCCTGCGCGTCCGGAGCCTGTGCTCTGCAATGGGAGAGGCCACAACAGTGAAAGGCCCGCGTACCACAAAAAAAAAACCCTAAGAGATAAATATCACAATCCCAATTTACAGACCAGAAAGCTGAGGCTCAAGGGAGCAAATGATCTCATCCAAAGTTTTCATGGGTAGCACAAAACCAGGTCTGGCTCCAGAGCTCATGCTTTTCCTCAGCACCGTGTTGTCTCTGAAACACACAAAACCTCCATCCTCTGCTCCCCTCTGAGCACTGCAGACACACCAACACCCTGACCTCTGGGAGGATTGCTCCCACTCAAGGCTTTGAAGAAAATTATAGGGCAAGCGCCAGAGTGCACACTCGCTTCCCTTCCTTAACTTCTATATCCCTGTGTCTCCCTAGTCCTGGCAATTCCAGTCTCCCTTGTCTACACTGCTCTTGCCCCAGAAAATCCCAAGAAGGCTTCACGTGGCTCTATTTAAATCCCCCTTTCAGCACTCAGAAGCGGCTCTGCTTTCCTGGTGCGCTCTAGGTCTCCATCTGGTTCGGAGGCTATTTTAATTCACCGGATGTAGATTAGCTGTGATCTGGGGCTGAGGTGCTGGAGAGATGCCTTCGTCTACAGAAGGACCATTTAAACACTGACTCAAAGCATAGAGAACAAATAAATAAATTCCTCTTTCTGTCTCCAGCACTCTCCATCTCATTTTTACAGGTAATTGCTGAAGGATTTTGCTTCCCACAGGCTCTTGCTTGTATGGGGTGTGCAGTGCTGCAGCGTGGACCAAGGACAAGCAGCTTCTGGCCAGAAATGCCAGGTGAGGGAGAAGGCTGCTCTAGTGGGGTCAGGAGAGGGCATGTCCCAGCCTGTGGGCATGGAGCAGGGGGTGTGCCCTTCCAAGGCGTGCTCTAATGTAAATGTTCCTGGGGCAGGAATCACCTCCCCCTTCTCTAATCATTGAGAAAGGGGCCTTCAGTTCTGCCCCGGCCAGAGCCCAGAGAAGGGCTGATTAATTACATCAACAATGTCCTAATGTTTCGGGAGTTCGTGACCCCTAAATCTGTTTCTGCATCACCCAGGGTGGTGGGGTGAGCGTGTCCTGGCTTGGGAGGCAAAGAGGGGCCCAGAGGTGGGAGGGGAAATCTTGCAACTCCTGAAAAGCTGTGGATTCAAAGAAGAGGAAGAGAAGAAGTCTGTACCTCTGCCAGTTTCTCGTCTACTCTTCCCAGTGAGCCTTGGAGGAGAGCTGCCCCATCGCCCTTCATAGATGAGAAAACTCTGAGGAGGGACGTCCAGCTTCATGAGGCAAGTGCAGAAGCTTTTCAAACACGCGTCTTCTACGAGAAGTTCCGGGTCTCTCCTCTGCACCACCGCTGCCTCTTGAAGAGTTTCAAAGAGCTGGTGAGGGTTTAAATGAGCAGGGAGGGGATGCAGATGGAGAGAAGGAGAAGGGAGGGGATCTTTTCCTCTCTCCTCCTCCTTTCCTCTCCTTCCCTGATCTCACCTGGGGCAGCTGCCCCCTCCTCTCTGGACTGTACAGGCCCCTTGTCATGGTCAGAGCAGTGTTGTCCACAGTAGGTGACCAGCCTTGATCCAGATCCATGGAGGACGCGTCTGTCCTTTCAGTGACATGGGCTCAGGACGCCACTGAGAGAGAGCATAAGAAAGCAAGAACACCTCAGGAGGGCAGCTCTGGGCTGAGTGTGGGGCAGTGCAGATGGGGAAGGGGGCTTACAGGTGAACCTTGAACTTGCCCTATCCAGACTTGCCCTGTGCCAGCTGGGCGCGTGGCCTCCCCTCAGCCCAAGGTGGTGGTTCAAGGCATTCAAGACCTTGCTTTGATATCCTCGCCTTAGAGGCCACTATTATCTCCCCTCTTTATGGATGCGAAGGTGAGGCTCAGAGATCATACGCATAGCAAGCTGTAGATCCGGCATTTGAACCAGGCCTGCCGCATTCCAAAACTAGAATTTCTACCAGAAAAAAACAATAATTCCAAGTAATGTTTCTGGAGGGCTAACTCTTTCATCCTCTGTGCTGATAACTATGCAGACAGCATCTCACGTAATCCTTAGAGGGTCCCTATCCTTCAGATAAGGAAACTGAATCTGAGAAAGGTCAATACTTCGCCATGAGTGACACACATCTTAAGTTGAGGCCCCAAAGCCTGTGCTCTTCACCTCCAGGAAGCTGCCACTCACAAGTGGACCCCAAATAGACAAGATGGACAGCTCACACTTTATGCAGGGCATGTGTAGGCACTGTTCAAGTTGAAGGGGGAGAGAAGGGAGTTTGCGGAGGGAAGCTATGCAGAGTACTCCCCTTCCTGCCCTGGGACCACCCCCTGGAGCTGGCACTCAGCACCGTGCAGCGTGTACCTTTATCATGTATCTGCCCCATGGCTGGAATAGAGCTCCAAGAGGGCAGGGTGGGGTCATAGCCCTTTTAGTGTCTAGCTGAGGTTTACCAAGTGTTTACAGGCGAGGAAACGGAGCCCAAATGGTTTAGGTGGGCCTGAAACCCAGAACTCTTAAGTTGCCAGTGGTGACAGATCAGGTGTCTCACACAAGTTTGGAGAGGTTGCTACTTTGTAGTCCAAGGACTTTCTTTCTGAAGTCCCTCCAATCACCACACAACCATCCTTCTTTGCTTCCTCTCCATAAGTCAGTTCCGCTCCTGCCCCTGTGTTGATAAGAGCTGGGGAGAGAGGAGAAAGCAAGCTCACACCACCAAGAAGCCCAAGTTGTGACTTCTGTCTCACGATACCCATTTTGCAGGTGTCAAAACTGAGGTTCAGAGAAGGACAATGCTGCAGACTTAGTCCCCTTGAAAGGACAAGCTTCCTAAACAATGAGTGAAAAGACAGTTCCATCCTTCAAGACTTAGACCCTCCCTGGGTTCTTTCCTGTAGGAGTGAGTGGTGTGGGTCTGCAGTTTGACCGGAGGCTGTTAGGTGTCAGGATCACGCTTAAGGAAAGGAGGAGCTGCCTGGGAGAGAAGACTGGAGCTGGTGTGGTCTGTACACTGCTGATGACGCAGGAGATGAATTTAGATGGAAAAATTCTTATTGTTGCCTTCGATTTGTGGCAGGGGCTATGGCTTTCCATATATAGTAATGATGTAAGATTTAGTTTCTAAAAACATCTAAGTAAATAAAGAGAGTCAATTTAAAGGCAAGTATGAAACAATGTGGTTTGACTTTTGAGAAACTGACAAGGGGTCCTGAAAAGGTACTCCTGGCCCTGAATTTCCTCCCAGACAAGCTTGTGGCAATTCATGGACTTGGGACCAGGAATTGCCCATTTTGGGAAACCTCTGTTCAAGCCTCAGGCGGCCGGAGCTAGAAGACATTTGAAGGACCACCTGACCCGACATTTCCTATCAGAGATGAGGAAGTGGACGCCGGGGCTGAGGTTGTAAAAGGTGTGTCAGCACACACTTTCTCAGAAGGAGCTTGTCCTGATTCACTTTCCCTCTGAGACCCCTGGGGTGCAGGGCTGAATGAATGGCCCAGGTTCACACCCCCCAAGAGCAAGGCGGAGAAGCACAGGGTGAGGTTTTGAGTACAGTGGGCTTCAAAATTACCAAAGCAGCTTTGAAAACATACAGATGCCTGGGCCCCATTCCCAGAGATTCTGATTTGGTGCTTTGATTTGGGGGCAGCATTCAGGGAAACTGTTCTTTAAAAATCTCCCCAGCTGCCCACCCTAAACTGGACACCAAGGACCCGACATGACATTCTTACGGAGGACAATCCTTGAGTTACCCTTTCTTCTGCATTTTCTAGGCTCCCCCAATACCTAATGGAGAGCGGGGTAGGAGAAAGGAGAGAGAGAAAAAGGAAGGGAGGGGAAAAGAGAGAGAATGTAAGTGAGCAAGTAATCATGGGCTTTGGACCTAGAGAGGTCTGGCTAACAGTACTGGCTGTACCACTAATATTTACAAGATTGTTACCCAGGGCATATTTCTCAACTTTGAGACTCAGTGACTTCATAGGTAAAATGACGGTAATATTAATCAGTGCCTCAATAAACTGCAGTGAGTTTTCCATGAGATGCATCATTTAAAGGGCTTAGCACAGAGCTGGGCACATGTCGCGAGCCCTCGATGAATGCTAATTCTTAGCCTCATCATCTTTATCATTACAGCCAGAGGCCAGGATGATCCTGTTGTTTAGAGGAGCCAGGGACTCCGCTGGAACATTCTTCAGGGCAGAGAAGGAGTTCATTAAATTGCTCAGAATTAAGATGGGCAGGAGCTAAGGAAGAGCGGGACTTAATTCCCTGGCATACCCAGGGGAAGGGGCTTTTGGAAGAGATTTGCATTGGCTTTAGTTGATTGCAATTACGCTGTCCTTCGCTGTGCTGAAAATAAGATGAAACCCTAACAAAATTCCAGGTTTAATTGAAATTTCCTGGGATCTGTTATTACATCGCCGTGATTGTTCTGTGCCAGTAATGAGCCTGTGCTGATTATCCAAGTGTCTCTCCAGTCACTATTCCATTGTTGCATTATTAAAGATCAGATATGATTGTCACAGCCGGCAGTGTGAACATCAAACAGCAGAGACAAGTCAGAGAGCCTAACAGATGGACAGATAGATGGACAGGGTTGGGTGGGGTGGGGCCAGTGGGCAGAGTGTGCTGGCCAACAACTCGGTACCCGGAGTAGGACAGGGAAGGGTTATGGATGCTAGTGTGGTGAGGAACCAAACTGAGGGATAGGGGCCATGCTGGAGGGGGTGGTGGGCTGGGCATGGTGAGCACTCAGAGGTCAGTATCTGGGAGCTGACGAGGGGAACCGTTGCCTATAAGTTGGTCAGTGGCTCCTAATTCTCCGCTTACCTGGAGTAATAGCCAGTGACTCATGATAAACAAAGAAACAAAAACCATTTCCAGATGAACAAAGTCTTGGGGGACTGGGAAATGGGAAAAGACCAGTGTAAAGGGCAGGGGTGGGGAGAAGGCTGAAAGGGTCATTCTACCTACACAAGCCTGGGTGTTCATTTCAAGGAGCTAATGAGCACCTTTCTCCCCAGGGCAAGGCTTATCTTGCAGTGAGAGGGTTGGTGGACCCTGGAGGGGGCAGTCATTTGTCCTGGACCCTGCAGGGGAGACCTGTCTGGAGACTGGGGCTAAGCAGGATGACCTCAACAGAGCCCTCCCAGCCCAGTTTTTAAGCAGTCACCTCCTGGTACCCCGGAAGTTAGAAGGGAACCTGCATGCTGGTGCTATGAGAGAAAGTTTGAAGGGTTTTCTAGAAACCGCCAGATGCTAATAGTCTTCCCCAGAGATGGTAATGAGCTGGGCTCCAGAGGTCTCCGTGAGCCCCAGGCCCCACCCTGCACGCCCCTCATGCGTGGGCAGTGGCCCATTTAAATCTGGAGAGCCCACAAGGCCCACAGCTGGTTTTCCTGGCCTCTGACCCTGTGCACACCTCCCCCGCCCCCAACTCCCTGCCTTTCAGGAGGCGTCTTTCCCGAAAACACCAGACAGGATGAGGTCACACTAGGCACTTGGTTGTTGCCAAATTTCATTCTTCAAAGATCAGTGTTGCGCGAACATGAAATGTGAGCCAGGAACGGGGGAGAGGAGGGGGATAGACTGACGACACGGAGGGAGAGAAACCCACAAGCAGGAGAGAAGGAATTGACATTTGAACATGGTTGTGTAATCGGAAAATTGATCCCAAGGCCGCCCCCTCCCCCAGTAACAGGCATGGGGGCCGCCGTTTCCCCGAAGCTCGTGGTGGGGCCCCCTGTTCTGTTACCCTCGCTGCCTTCATCTCGCTGTCTCCATGGCAAAGAGGCGAATGGCTGGGGGCTCCAGCAGCCATGGTTTCCCTGGCAACCCTCAGGCGGCAGCCCACCCTAGGTTGCACAGACTCGTTTGTCCCCGTCACTGCTGAGCAGTCCAGTTATTTCCGAGCAACAGGGGCCCTCTGCCCACGTAGCCACCCGTCGTCCCACCAGCACGCACACGGTGCCTTCCGCGTGCTCCTGCCCCCACAGGAGGGTTCCTGGCCGCCCGTCCACCCCCCACACCCATTCTGAACCTGTCCAGCTTGTAGGGGGCTGGGCTGACCGGCCAATCACAGAGACACGCTCTTGGGGTGTGCGTGTGGAAGGCAGGGACCCCTGGGGTAGGCAGAGCCTGAACACCTCCTTCTCAATCCTCAGGGAGGACTAAACAGTAGAGGCAAGACCTCTAACTAGGGGGATGCCCTGCCCCTTCACTTCTCCCTCCAGGACCGTGCGCCAGTCAGTCATAAGGATGATGTTGAACACAGTCATAATAATCCCACCTTGCAGATCTTTCATCCTCCTTAAGGAAGCAAAACAGTTACTGTTATCATCTTCAACTTACAGAAGTGGAGGCTGAGCCCCAGAGAGGAGATGGGCCTGTGACTTCCCCAGCACCTCCTGGACAGGTGATGGAAGAGGGGTAATCGGCCTGGGGCACAGCCTCTGGTAGCGAATGTGCCGACCACATAAACACACTAGAGCCCAGCACTGGCTCCAGAGCAGTGACTGTGCAACCCAACTGGGGGTTCCCAGAGACCAAACCTCCGGCCCCCTCCCCTGCACCAGAGGAGGACCACCCAGGACCCCCCACACCTTTCCTTAGAAAGGAGCATCTGTCTTGTTCTTAACCTTCTCCCAGGAACGAAATTTCACTCGGCACCTGCTTTCCACATCGCCCGGTCTTTGTCAGGAAATTTAGATTTTCCAGAGTCTGTTCTTTGCCAGGTAAAGCAATTTACATATACATTGTCTCAGATGAGCCTCACCACGGACCTGCAGGGCTGGGAGGGCAGGACTAGACCCATTTCACCAGGAACCGGAGGCTCGGGCGCTTGGGCTGAGTCAGTTCCCCACAGGGACCAGCTCCCAAGGGTCAGAGCCAGGATGTGAACCCTTGATTTTAAGTCCTGCCTCCTGTCTCCCCAACAACTGGCCACAGTCCCAACAGCGGTGCAGCCGCTCTCCTGTAAGGGTGAAGTAAACAGTTCTGCAGCCCCTGGAAAACTCTGCAGCCACCCTCTTAGGCCAGGGACCAGCCAGAAGTTCGATGGAGGAGGCCTGGCGCCACTCCACTCGTGCCCCGCCAGCCCACTCACAGGGCCACCCCTTAGTCAGCTGCTCAGCTCACAATAAAAGATATGGAAGATTCCTCAGTCCTTGTCATCTGCCTGTCCCCACCCCTTCTGCTCTGGTCTGAAAATGTTGAGTTGATTATATTCTGTGCCCAATCACCAGAAATAATCAATCTGTAATTACGCGCATCCTCCAGCCCTTTCCGAGCCCCCACCACTGCCACCGCAACCACCACTGCCACCCCTTCACCTCCCCCTCCCACCTGCCTTTTCAGCATGGAATCGTTTTAATGAGATTTCTCTGTTACAAAAGACCAGTTTGTAATAATTATATCTTGTGCGGCAATTGCGGTTTAAAAATGATCTAAAGCAGGGAAGTCTCCAATTTATTAGGCATCAAATTCTCTGTGGTGAACTTTTTAACTGGAAGCAGCCGCACAGACACGGAGGGACCCATCTCTGCTACCCTGGGCTGAGCAATAGTCCTGAAATATGAATGGTTTCAGGATGGAAATGTAGCCGAGGAGATGTAACTTGCATTAAAATAAATGAATCTCGCAACAACAGCTTGGCTGTCCTGGGTGTCCCAGCCCCTCCTGGGTGGCAGAGGGAAGGAGGAATGGGAAGAGGAGAGAGTGAGAGGGGCTACCACCCAAAACAGAGGAGACATGAGGAACGCGAGCTTCTGGACTCCCTGCCTGGAGCATTCCCGTGCCGGACGTCTCCAAGGAGAGTCATCATGGTGTGTTTTTTTTGTTTGTTTTGTTTTGTTTTGTTTTTTGTGGTACGCGGGCCTCTCACTGCTGTGGCCTCTCCCGTTGCGGAGCACAGGCTCCGGATGCGCAGGCTCAGCGGCCATGGCTCACGGGCCCAGCCGCTCCATGGCATGTGGGATCTTCCCGGACCGGGGCACGAACCCATGTCCCCTGCATCGGCAGGCAGACTCTCAACCACTCTCAACCAGGGAAGAAGCCCCATGGTGTGTTTTTTAAATTCTATAAAGAGCTTTGGTGACAGCCAGAGCTGGGGACTGTTTGGGACTTCTGACTTTAGAATGAACCTGGGTTCAAATCTGAAGCTTGCTACTTTCTGCCTGTGTTGCTAGTGCTTTGCAATTATTAACTTACGAGGGCCTCACAACACTGCGTGTCACCTATTGTAGGTATCATCATCCCCATGGGGAAATGAAGGGGTCTGGACAGGTCACGTGCTGCCCCAGAGCTGCACTTTAGGTGCTGGAGGGGGGATCATAGCCCCCAGGCCCCTATCCAGCCCCCAGCACCAGTACCCTTTCCTTGGTATACATCCGTAAGTAGAAGTTCCCTGGAGGAAGCAGGACTGCCATGGTGATTGAAAATAGCAGTGTAGTATTTCAAAATATAGCTAGAAAGGTTCAGGTCTGATATCAGGAAAACCACCTTGGTGCAAAAGGTATTGGAAGAAAGGAGATGGCTGAGGAAGGCTGAACAGACCCTTCGCCTTTCAGAATGTGGAAGTTTCCATGTGTCATGGGCACGGCCTCTTTGGGCCCGGGCTGGCGTCCAGGTTATATACCCGCCAGAGCCATCCTGGTATGGTGTTGTGTGTGCGCTCTGTCTCCCATTGGAGCATGAGTTCCCCGGGGCAGGGGTCCTATCTCCCTGCCCGCCTCCAAGATAGTAGGTGTGAGAAAACCTGAACTGCACACTTCCTGAGGGCAGGTCCCGTGCCTGTTTGGTTCATTCCTGGAGGCTAACCTGGCACATAGTAGGTGCTAAATAATCATTTATTAAAAGAGTGAATGGGGCTTTCCTGGTGGCGCAGTGGCTGGGAGTCCACCTGCCGATGCAGGGGACGCGGGGTCGTGCCCCGGTCCGGGAAGATCCCACGTGCCGTGGAGCGGCTGGGCCCGTGAGCCATGGCCGCTGAGCCTGCGCGTCCGGAGCCTGTGCTCCGCAACGGGAGAGGCCACAGTGGTGAGAGGTCCGCGTACCGCCAAAAAAAAAAGAGTGAATGAATGAACAGACACTGTTTGTTGCATTAGATGGAATGGTCTCTCCCCTTCTGACCCCACCCTCTGGAGGGCGCAGTAGTGCCCATCCTTTCTGACAGAGGGGCAGTGACCCCGGGATGAAGGTCTACAAGGAAGAGAGTTCACCCTCCCTGGCCTAGTGGGACTCCATCGTGGACTCTGCGACTCCGGCTCCTACACCAGGAACATGAAGACTTACAAAGCTCCTTATCTATCGAGTTCTGTCTCAGGGATGAATCGTGGGACTGGGTTGGGGGTCAGTGGCCCATTGGGAATGGGGAGAAGGAAGGAGCAGAAGGCAGAGGTGAGGGCGCCCCCTTCTGTCCATCTCTGAGTACACCCGGCTCGGGTCTGTGCGGTGTCTCATCCTCCAGCCCACTACCCTCATTCTCTGACCAGCTGCCGGGTGTAAGGGATCTGAGCTTCCTTTTGCTCTCGGGCCCTTGTCTGGGCCTAGGAGGATGGAGAGAGCACTTGCTGGTCCTCCCCAGTTGCGTGAAAAGGACGCTTGCCGCCAGGCTGAAGCCCTGCGAGATTTCCCTCCAGGTGGCACACGCGGAGGGGCAGTGGTACTTTGCTTCTCTCACTGCTCTCTCCTGGGAACGGGTTTCAAACTGTTCTGGGGACCATTATGGAGACAATCAGGGACCTCTTGAAGGGCAGGGCAGCACCAGAGAGCTGTATGGAGGCTGGAGTCCTCAAGCAGGAGACTTGAAGATGAAAAACAGTGTTACACCGTCAAACTTTTGAATTTGAATTCATAGGAGTCCTTGTCCCCAGAAAGTGATGGCCTCCTTATAGGCACGCCGTGGCCCCCGACATCCCACATCAGTCTTCTCCATCCACATCTTGGTGCTTTGTCACTGAATATCTCACCATTTGGTGACCTCAGGAAGGGTTTTGCCAGCACAGCTTTGCTCTTCGGGGGCCCTCCTCCAGAGAGGTGGAATGATGTACTGAAAACCTTGTCATCTTTATCAGCAAGACATCAACTCTGAGGTGCAGCTTTGCCCCAAGCTGTCTCTCAACTAGTCACAAGATCCTGGGACTCAGTCTTATCCTCTGTAACACGGGGCGATGACTATAATTCTTGCTCTATTGGCATTCCTGGCCTGGGAGAGCCTGGTGAACAGGGGCCAAGGCCATTCCACTTTGCTTCCCCAGTGGGTCCCTGCACAGTGCCTGGCCCTGGCTGAGTGCCGACTGGATGAAGGATTATCGGGAGAGGTGCAGAAGCTGACCCCTGGGGGAGTTTGTCAGGGCTCCAGTACCCTACAGACACGAAGAATCCGTTCCTGCCCCGGCCTGTGGTTCTCTTGGAGTCCTTCTTCTATTCTGGGCGTCCCCGAGTCGAACAGATCTGCCTTTCCCACGTGCCTGCTCCCTCCCCTTCCCCGGGCACCTGCTTTCTGTTCTCCATCAAGCTGGTGATGTTCCATGTCTCCATAATGGAGTTCTAGCCGTGTCTGTTTCCATCCCATCAGTTAACACCACACTCTCCCCCTAGGCCCATGGCTGGGGGGATGGCAGCACCCTGCCTGCTGTGCCCCTGCACCCACCCCATCAGCTCCCTCCTGGACACAGAGTGGGCCTCCAGGGCAGGTCCCCTCCTAGCCAGCCCCTCCCCCTGCCTCTGTCTGAATTGACAACTGACCCCACAATGCCCTAGCTTACAATCCTTCAGAGGCATGGCATTATCTTTTCTTTGATGACAGTAAATATTTATTTGGTACCTACTGTGCACCGGGTGCTCTGGGTACAGTCCTGACTCCCGGACCTACATACCAGGTCCTTGGGGATCGGGCCCTGCCCTGTGCACCCGCCCCTCCCCAGGCTCCAGGCACGAGAACTGCTTGCAGGTCCCCGAGGGTGCCACACGCTCTCACACCCCCGTGCCCGTGCATTCACTCTCCACCCCTTTCCTGGGACACTCTGCTTCTCCCCCTTGCTCCACCAGCCCTCTCGGCTTCATTAACTCACCTTCTAAGATCAGTTCTGCTGTCACCTCCCATAAGAACTCTTCCCCGCATCTCCAGGCTAGGGTCCCATGCCGCCTAACGGTACCACTTACCACCCTGTGTTCTAAGCACGTGGCCCGGCCGTCCCCCTGCCCCTCTGTGAGCACACTAGGCATGGCCACATCTCATGCCTCGTCATCTCTCTAATGTCCTGCACACAGTAGAGTCTCAGAATAGGTGTTTTGAATATCAGCTATATTCTTTAGCTTTTATAAGCTGAAAGCTTTATAAGCTTTTGCTTCTGTTTTTAAGTTTCTTTTTAACTCGTATGTTCTGCAGCAGGGACAGGCCTAGTGAATAATAATGACAGCCACAGTTTCTTAAGCGCTTACTATTTGTCAAGCATCTGCTAAACTCTTAACGTCCATTATCTCATTAAATCCTCATTAAATCCAATTATCTCATTAAATCCTCATTATCTCATTAAATCCTCATCTACTAGAGGTAGATACTATCAAGCATTATTATCTCCATTTAACAGATAGAGAAACTGAGGCTCAGAGAAGTTAACTGCTAATGCCTACACTTGAACCCTTGTGTCTAATTCCAATGCTTAGACACTGATCACTGGGAAACCCTGTCACCACCCACCCCTGGGATTAACCTGCCTGACCTAACCCCTGGGGAGGAGGCTCGGGTGCCCCAGTCCCCTAGTCGAGGCTTGGCCTTTGTGGTGCTCTGTGGTTGCTGTCCCTCTGTGCCAGATATCTCCTGCACCGAACAGCAGAGGGAAGGCGTGTCACCCCAGTCCAAGGCTGGGAGCAGCCCATTCGCAGCCCTGGAGCGAGGTAAGTTGGGGCGGGGGGCGGGGAAGGGAGGGTCAGCCAAGGCCCGCTTCCCACTGCCTATCTGCTGAAGGACAGCGAGCCGGAGAGTTTGGGTGGGTGGGGAGCTTTGAGGGCCCATAGGAGACTCTGTTAATTTTGGCTCCGAGTCTGTGGTGGAGCTAAATAACTGGAAGACTCCCATGAGGGGGGCGCGTGAGGCCGAGGCAGCTGCAGCTCCGACAGCCCAGCCACGTGCCAGCGCCAAGATCAAGTCACTTACTGGAACACCCTGGCAGGAGTGGCTTCTAAACCTGTACAAGAGGGCCACACAGCCAATCACCGCCCTGTGGGGGGCCGGAGGCAATAAATGGGGAGGAAAAACACTTCAGAGTCTGCCCGGGCCCTGGAACTCACACATCCTTCCCAGCTAGAGACTCATTTACAGAAGTAAGTTCCAGAACTAACAAGGCAGGCTTTCTTCTGCCTCACTTCCAGGAAGGAGAATCGGCCCAGGTACAGGATGGACCAGTAGACGGCTGTCCAGACCGCCCTAGCATGTCCTTCAAGGCAGCCCACTTGGGCCTGTGGCTTCTGACGTCCTGAGAAATTGCCATCTGAGTGTAGGATTTGATCCCAAGAAACAGAAACCAGAGTTTCTCAGAAACCTCTCCTGGAGGGAGAGTTTACCCCAGAGGTTATTACACTCTTCACAACATCCTGTACTGGGGCTTGCGTTTGAATACTTGAAAATCAGCGTGGTGTAGAGCAGGTAGCTGGGGATCTTGACAAAATGCAGACTCTGACTCAGAGGTCTGCCACTGTGCCTGAGATTCTGCATTTCTTACAAGGTCCCAGGCCGCGCTGTTGCTGCAGGTCCAGGACAGTGTGGCTCCACGATTTACTGGCTGTGAGACCTGGAGCACCTCATTTAACCTCTCCAAGGCTCGTCCCCTCATCTGTAAAATGGGGATGAGAACAGCTACCCAGAGAGCCACCGAAGGGGTTAACGAGATCAGGGGCGTAATGCGCTCAGTAAGTGGGGGAAGAAGCATAGGAAAGCACCTGGTATGGAGCAGGTGTTCAACGCGTTGTGTCTTCTCTTTCTTCATTCAAAGTGATTTTGCACTTTTTCATCTGAGCCCACAAAGCAAGAGCAGCAGATACTGATCGTCCCATTTCACAGATGAGCAATGGCTAACACAGCAAGCTAGTGGCTGACGTGGACCATAACCTGGGATTCTTGCCCCCAATTCAGTGTTCTTCCCAGTCCAGTTAGAGATGTACGTGTCCACCAGATGAGGAGCACGCTGATACTGATGGTGAAAATCCTAACAATACGGCAGAAATCTGTGTGGGGCTCTTGCTGGGCAGGCAGCCACGGCTGGCCTTCTGGAGTCCTGGGAGAGAGCTTGGAACTTGGAAGACGATGTTCCCATTACATGGCTCCCCTTTGGGTCTGCCAGCACATTGATCTCCACGAGCATTTCAAGAAAGAACAAATGCTTGGACCATCTTCCCCCATGGGCAAGATAGCAGCGAGTGGATCAGAGATAAAAGGGAGCCGTCCTGCCGTCTCCTTGGTGACGCAGGGGTCATCTCCTCTGGGTGACCCTGGTTAGCAGAGGCATCTTTGTAGGCAGGGCTCGGAGCAGAGAGTAGGAGTGCAGGCCAGGCCCCTCATTTGGCTGCCACAGCTCTGCAGAGGGGTGGAAGAACAGTTCAGCACATTCTTCCCTTCCCCACCCCGGCCCACTCCTCCACGTATCGCCCCCGCCTCTCACTGCCCTGCTCCCCTGTGCTGGACGAGACCCAGGAAAAGCTGGCCGGGACTCCTGTAGTCCTCTTTACATCACTTCCTTCACCTTCCCAGAGCAGTCCCATTGCGAGGTTGTTAGTCCCATGAGTCAGGAAAGCCAGCGGAGGCCCAGAAGCCGGCAGAGGGTACATTTGGTTCCTAGTCCGTAGATATGGTCTCTTGAACTGCAGGATGTGTCGGGGTCGAGCCCTATTTGAGGAAAGTCTTCTGATCCCCATTTGGGTTACTTGTCCAAAGGGAATTCCAGATGGCATTCCTGGACTTAACATTTCCATTCCAGCCATTTGTGAGTGTCGCCAGAGGCCCTCCACATGTAGCCCTTTGTCATTCACTCCTGCGGAGGCAGGAGTGAATCCCGTGTACAGCGAGGCTGCTGAGTGGCAGCAAGCTCCCCCGTCAGTGGAGAGCCAGCCTCAGACCCTGCTCTGCCTCCCATTCTGGGGTGGCCTTTCTGGGTGAATTTTCACAGCTTCCCTGAGAGGTTGATGCTGTCCTTACGTTACAGACGAGGACATAGAAGCACTGCATGGCACAGTGCAACTGGAAATTTGGAGATGCAAGAGGATCTAGTGTTTGTACTCCTCAAGAAAGTCCAAGTCTCCTGGACCTTATTGGTAGGGAATCCAGAGACTTGTGGGAAAGGAAGGAGTAATGAAGACTGGATCTGTTGTCAAGTCAGTGGGATCGGTGGGATTTCTAAAAGCAATGTCCAGCATTGCCCTTTCTGGTCATGAAGTCCAGGGAAGGAATATCACAACGCCACTGAGCCTCTTCCAGCAGATCAGGGGCTAGTTGCCACTGGAATTCTCGAATATCCCACTAGAAAGGCACGGGTCCCGCTGGGCAGCAGGCACCCCTGTAATCCTAGATTGCCAGCACCCCAGCCGTTGTCCCGTTCTCTAGTTCGTTCCAGCACCACCTGGAAGAAGGCCGGTTCTCCCGGTCCCATCATCAACAGAGCAATCCAGCCAGGCATGCACTTTACAGTTATATAACACTTTTACATGCCTGGTCTCGCTGGATCTGCATGACACCAAGGTAGAGTAGCGTAGGTGTCAAGAAAACCGAGGAGCAGAGGTTAGGCATTTCAAGTCCCAAGAAAGTGGGGACTCAACCAAGGTCTTCCAATTTTGCATGACAACCTGAAGTTCTCTTAACAGTCTACCTGTATGTTCCATGTTCATGGACACGATCTCTTTTTAATTACTTAACAACCCTCTGAGGCAAACAGTAGTAGGTAATATTGTCCCCATTTTACTGATAGAGAATCTGACATGCTAAACTTGTGCCCAGATGGTTCTCTTAGGGGAGGCAGGGAGGGCAGGTTAGAAGTCAGGAAATGCAGACACGACTTCAGAAGCTGTGCATTCAGCCAGACCTAGATACCTCATTTAGAAACATCCTTCCTATAGTAATCTTACCACTTTTAGAAAAGTTTGTTTATTTAAGTAATTATGCTTATTAATAGGCGTTTTTTTTTTCTGGCCATGCGGCATGCGGGATCTTAGTTCCCTGACCAGAGATCGAACATGTGCTCCTTGCAGTGGAAGCACAGAGTCTTAACCACTGGACCACCAGGGAAGTACCCCCCCCCCTTTTTTTTTCATTTTTAATAGGCTTTGGAGGGCTTCCTAGGGCACCACAAAGATCTAGGCAAGATGCCGGAGGGAGCAGTTAACATCTGGAAAATTGTAATGCCCCCATCTCCCCTCACCAACAATTAAGGTGCCTACTCACAGCCTAGGCATCTTCTCTGGCCTCCCTGGAAACAGCTCCATAGCCAATGAATGTAGTTTGCCATTGTCCTTGACCTGTCGCGGCAGGGTCTCATGTGGAGCATGTGGAACGTGGATTGGGCATCCTGTGGGCTTTATGTGTGCCTGTGCCTAAGAAAGAGTGTGGCCAACACATTCCCTACACATATAGACATTTCCGTGTGTGTGCGTGGTACTGCATGGGTGGTCACACGTGAACCTGTGACCAGTGGACATGGCCCCCCACCCCGGCCCCTTCTCAGAGAGCACACAGCTGTCTCCTTCAGCCCCGGTCTGTCTTATCCCCGCAGCCCGGTGTTTTGGTGAGTTGTCAAATGCAAACATCCACTCCACAGCACCTCCTTTATGGGGAGGCCAGGACAGGCAGGTGATTTATCAAACATTATTTAAAATAGTCCTTCAGCCTCTTGCTCCCTCTCTCTTGTTGCTGTCTGATTCTTGACTGTTTCTTCTCCTTTCTGTCTCTTGTTTTTCTGCCTGGAGATCGACAGCCCCCTGCTAATACAGCCTTGGAGATGCCAGGTGCTGGTGGAACTGACACCTCACTCTTCCTCAGCCTCCATCCCAGAACTAACTGCTCCGCGGCTGACTCGGGCGGTGCTGCGCTGGCTCCTGTCTGCGCACCAGCGTGGCAGGCTGATGGATGAGGCCACATCCCCTGCACTGCAGAATGTTCAGGAACCAGGGCCACATAGCCTGTGATCTGCTGAATTATGGACTAGCACAGGGGACTCCTTCTGACACCAGCAAGCCCTCGACTGCCCTAATTTTGCCCTGTTCCTAATTCTCTAGCCTTTTAAGCAGATCCATGGCTTGTGACCTTATGTACCGGTCCGCTGTCCTCTTAAGAGATTTCAGGAGAATGAGATGAATTAGCATTCTCTGTCATCCTCACTTCCAAGATGAAACAACCAAGGCCAACCAAGGGAAAGAGAGTTCTATTACTGGGAAATAATATTAAGCATTTGCTCTTGGCCAAGTACTATGCTAGGTGCTTGAAATGTTATTGTCTTCGAGTCCATGTAATAGACGTTATCCCTATTTAGAGGTGACTGAGAACAAGAGAAAACGGACTCTTTTCGGAGAAGGTAAGTAGCCTGCCCTAGGTCAGTTTTTCAGTCAGAGATCATGACTGCAAGCAACAAAAATTGACTAGCCAACTCAAACAGAAAAGGAAATTTGGGGCAAGTTATGGATAGCTCACAGAATATATGTGAAGCTTAGAACACGTGCATGAATCGAGATGGCAGAGTGAGGGTCAAGGCCACACCAGGAGGAGTCTGTTAGTCCAGTGACCACGCTGGACACTGGTTGGTGGCAGTTTGGCCAAAATGCGTTTCAAACTCTGCCTGTGCCTTCATATCCCCATCTGAAATCCAAATTCCCACGCGGTGTCGTCTGAGGGTTAGTAGGCCATGTGCTCCTGACTCCTACCAAGAATCACTTGATTCAGGGGGTTCCAACATTGGTGGCCAACAACCAATGAACTGGCAAACCAGACCAATGTCCCCAACCATCACACAGCTGGTGAGAGTGCAAGCAGGTACAAAGGCAGGTCTTCCTGGCTCTTTCTGTCACCACCAGGGGTGAAGTCCAAAATATTAACAACTGGCAGGCCACTGATTCTGGCCATTCGGAATAGATGCCTCTACACACAAACAAAGCAAAATGAGAACACAGGGCACCCAGCTGCCCAGGCCTAAGGGCCTTACTCTTAGGACCGTGCTTCCCAAACTTTTCCATAGAAAATGATAATACTTGGTGGCACGCTGGGGTAAGCTTGAGAGAGGGAGAGAGATGGATATAGACATATAAGAAGATATATCGTTTGGAGGAGAAAAGCCCATTACATTTTATTTACATAATACTATTAGGATAAAAATAAAATAAAATCCCCCTGAACACCAGGCTTTTATTTTATTTAGTTATTTAAAAAATTTATTTTATTGTTTTGACTGCGTTGTGTCTTTGCTGCTGCGCCCGGGCTTTCTCTAGTTGCAGTGAGCGGGGGCTACTTTTTTTTTTTTTTTTTTTTTTTGCGATACGCGGGCCTTTCACTGTTGTGGCCTCTCCCGTTGCAGAGCACAGGCTCCGGACGCGCAGGCTCAGCGGCCATGGCTCACGGGCCCAGCCGCTCCGCGGCACGGGGGATCCTCCCGGACCGGGGCGTGAGCCTGTGTCCCCTGCATCGGCAGGCGGACTCTCAACCACGGCGCCACCAGGGAAGCCCGGGGGGCTACTTTTTGTTGCCGTGTGCGGGCTTCTCATTGCGGTGGCTTCCCTTGTTGCGTAGCACAGGCTCTAGGTGCACAGGCTTCAGTAGTTGTGTCACACGGGCTCAGTAGTTAAGGCTTGCAGGCTTTAGAGCACAGGCTGAGTAGTTGTGGCGCACGGGCTTCGTTGCTCTGCGGCATGTGGCATCTTCCTGGACCAGGGCTCGAACCCGTGTCCCCTGTGCCACTAGGGAGGTCCTCACCAGGCTTTTATATCCGACGGCCTTCTTAACATTTCCAATTAGATGCATAATAGATACCTCAAAAATAACATATCTGTATTTGAACACCTGGTCTCCCCACCGTCACCACCAACTTGCTCTACCTACAGTCTCTCCAAACTCAGTTAACGTCTGGTTTATCCTTCTAATTACTCAGGTCAAAATCTTTGAAGTCATCTTTGGTTCTTTCGTTTATATTCTGCACCATCTACATATTCTACATATGTGTTATGTGATATGTATGTACATATTCTACATCAGGAAACCCTCTGATCTCTAATTTTAGAATATACTCTGTAAGTCACCCTCCTTTGGACTCGCAAGATAGTGTCCTAACTAATCCCCCTACTAGTTTTCTCAATACAATGGCTGGAGTAATCCTTAAAAGGCATGTCAGGTAACATCACTCTTTTGCTGCAAACCCTATATGGTTTCCCCAATTCACTCAGAGTCAAGAGCACTGTTCTTAAAATGTCCTGCAAGCCCCCTCATAATCTGGTCTCTGTCACCTCCCTGACCTCCACTACTCTCTTCCATGCCTACTACTCTCCCGCCAAAAAGGCCTCCTTGCTCTTCTTTGAATGTGCCAAGCTTGCTCTGCCTCCGTGCCTTTGCACTTACTCTTTACTCTGTCTGAATACTTTTCCCCAGATGTCTTTATATCTTAGTTTCTCACCTCCTCCAAATCTTTGCACAGATGTCACTTTCTCAGTAAGACCTGTCCTGACCATCTTATTTTCCCAACCTATTTTATCCTCCTCAATTTTTTCTATAGTGCTCATTACCTAACGTGCTATAATATTATTTATTCCTTGTCTCTCTCCACTAGCATGTCAACTCCACAAGGACAGAGGTCTTTGTCTGTTCAGGGGTATATTCCCCAGAGCTAGAATATTATCTGGCTCTCAAATTATTGTTGAAGGGGCGAATAAAAATACAAAATATTAGAGTTAATATTAAAGATTTAAATTTGCATAGAATTTACATTTTGGAAATTGGAAGACATCTCTAATTTTTAGATGATAACTTAATATTATTTCCATGAACATAACTTTTAATATCTGGTTTTATGTTTGAAATGGCTCCATGTAATCTTTATTCCAGGCTTTCAATACTGATCTCTTCAAATTCTTAATAATCTCCATTGACAAGAAACTTTTATGTGCAAAAGTCAGCAGCATGTTCAAAGTTTTATAGCTGAAATTATATTTAAATAGTTGAAATTATATTTAAAGACCCTCGGAGCTCTTCCTTTTCTTTCATTGACAAATGTAATGTTAAAATATCTTGCGATAATGCTAATGGATTTGAATGCTATCAGCTTTTTCATATCAAGTATTTTAAAATAACGCCAAGGCTCTAATTTGTAGCAGGTACGTGCATTGTTAGAACAGTCACCCTGCAGCTAGCTTGGAGGCCACTAAGAGGGCACAGGAGCTGTAAATGTTTAGCAGCATTTGATACTTGTGAGGATAGAGATCTGGGCCACCTCCTGGAGCTGCATCTACCAGCAAGCCCAGCCAGCCTCCCTGCTCCCACCCCAGCACCATGCACGTGGGCACTCAAAGCCAAAAGTCCTCCTGCAACTAAAGGGCAGTGGCCTGTTCTGAGCTGGTAAATTCAAGTAGACATCCAGGTGCAGGGGCATCTCCTGTGCCATGCTTAGCACATCACCGGGCAGCAGACTGTAATGGAGTTGCTCAGGGTCACTGCCAAGGGGGGCCAGAGGACACACCATCATACCCTGCTCCACGCCTGCTGTTCTCCAAGGCACCGTGCCAAGGGTACTCAACAGCCCCTGTCCCCACCTGTCAGTTTGCAGAGCTTTGAGACCCCCTAGCAGCCCATCAATATGCCATGACCCACCATTTGGGAAGCTCTACTTTGGAAGCCTTGGGCAGGATTCCCACTTGTATACTAACCAGCTATGTGTCCTTGGGTGGGTCACCTCACCTCTCTGAACTTAGTTTTCCCCATCTATAAATGGGGGATTTGGATAAAATTAATGCTTGTCAAGGAGCCCTAAGATTCTGGGGAAGTGTCTCAAGGGATACTTTGGGATGGAGTAGGAATAGAAAGGGTCCACAGGGGAAAGACTTTTCTTATCTCCCTCTTCAACCAGAACACCTCCACTCCTATCAGTTTTAGATCTTGGTATCCCATAGAAGATTTTTATAGAAAGAGAGGCTTCCACTGCTGACATAAAAGTTTGAAAACCAGCGTATCTGCCAGGGGCCTTACCTCTAGCCCCTCTTCCCCCCGCTGTCCCTTTGTTCAAGTAGAAAATCATTCTGAATGGTCTTCTATTATATTTTATTACAATAAAGAAAAACCATCTTTATTTAAGGAAAGTATGAGGAAGAACCTCCAAAGTGGCTATGGGAAGGGATTTCTTGATACATTTGGTGGATGGCCCATGTGTCTTGTCTCTGTGTCTAAGAGTCATCCTCCCTTTGGGATCTTCCTCTATGCTGCTAACACTAGCCTGCTTTCTCTTAATACTCAGCCTCAAGGGAGGAATGGAATTCTCCTCTTTCTTCCCCATGGCATAGGGATGACAAAGTTAAAACTTGGTTCACATAATACTTTACAAGAAGCTAAGGAATAGCAACGGGGAAAAACACAGAGAAAGTGATGCAGCTGGGCCATCTGGTTTACCAGCTGTGACTGGCCTGCCAGGGCTCGGAGGCTCTATCCCATCCTCATTGGCCCCAAGAGTTCCATATCTCTGGACTTGCCTCCATGGGGTAGACACCATTTAAAGATCATCACCCAGCAGAGCCCAGGTAAGACACTTATGATTCTCAATATTTAGACCCATCTCAGGCAGCTACATCTCCCTCACAACTGCAGGTTTCTTGTAGGAAGACCCTCTTTTTCTTTGATAGCAGCACTATCCACCCTCTCCTGGTAAGATTCCACCTTCTTACTGGCATCCCCCACAGCTTAACTCTATGACAACAGTACAAATAGTTCCAACAAAAGATGCATCCAGTCATCGACAAGGGATTGCTTTTTTTATAGATGCTGAAGCACAGAGGGGTACAGTAATTTTTTTAATAATCCACAGCTTGATAGGGGGATAGAGGGGATTCAAATGTGGGGCATTGGACAGGACACCAGGGCTTTCGGTCTATATAAGTGCCTTTCCCAATGTGTCTGTGGGGAAGGGAAAGTGAACAGATGGGGCCCAGAGCTCTCACCTACCGCTGGAGACACTCAGATCAGGGAGTCAGGCAGAGGTGGGGTTGAGCACCCCACCAACACTCCCAATACTTCTGTTCAGAGTTCAGACCCCACAGGGATGGCTTTGTCTTGGACAAAGGCAATCTGGCCCTCAACTGACAACTATAGCTTCCAAAATCTTAGGGACAAAAATGCAGGGAATGTCAGCGCCCAAGGCTTCCCCTTCCCTAAGACTCTGAGATTTGCATGAACCCTTTTGTTTGCTTATTTATCCTGTTGCCTCAAATTAGAAGTGAAAACCATAACAAAGAAACAAGAGACATTCCTCAGGATGGAATTACCTATGTAGCCTTGGGGTTTGATCTTGACAAGACAATTGGGAGTCTGTTACACTGTTGCAACACATCAAATACCCTAAGGTTTCCCTTTCATCGGCTGGCTTCTAGGGCTGTGCGAAGTCCAACGCAGGAGGAGGGGGAGCCAGGCCTTCCTGGGTTTCTGGGGTCCCTGCAAGTCTTCCCAGGCTGCCACAGGAAGATTTTCATACTTAGGAAATCATCCTGAGGGTCTTCATCCCAAGGGAGATGTGGCTGGGAAACAGGAGAAGGAGGCTGCTTGGGGAGGCTGCTGACCTGGGGCTCGGATTCATCTCCTAGCATCCTTTTATCCCAGCTTGAGGCCCCCGGCTGTAAGTCCTGCCTGCTCAGATGTTGGCTGGAGGAGAGCAAAGAAAACTTGTGGCATCCTGTCAGGTGACTGCTTATTAACTGTCTACTCTTGGGCAGGGTGTTTCCACTCTCTGAGCCTGTTTCCTTCTATGTGAAATGGGGATAATAGTATCCCATTTAATCTCCTCTCATGGTGATGGGGGGTGGGGATCAAATGAGATACTGCCTATTAAAAGCCTTGTGAAAAGTGTTTTTCAAAAAGTTTACCGGGTGTGTGTGTGTGTGTGTGTGTGTGTGTGTGTGTGTGTGTGTGACATATGATCCATTGGGGCAGAGAGAGGAGTGGCCCCTCCCCCCAAGGTGTCACTCCAAGGTTCCCTGGGGACTGGAGACAACAGAAGAGCTCAAATACCTTCCGGTGAAAATTTATCAGGGTAGGAAGAGGATCAGAAGGAAGGGCAGCCTTTGAAGGAACTATGTTCTCACTCTATCTACCCTGACATCAGAAAGAAAATTGAGAGACCAGAGGTGTCGCCTGTTTTTGACACCTGGGGGAAGGAGGTTGAGGGCAGAGCCTGTGCCTAGAAGGTGCACCTGGAAAGGAGCTCCTCCAACTCACTGCCTTGCTTTGGCCAAGCTTCCTCTAACCTCTCATCACTGTTCTAAGGTGCCCAAGAGGAGCAGACAGCACCCACCTGCACCTCATCCTTTCTCGCCCCTCCCCACCCCCATTATCAGCTAGGTTTCTGAGAAGGAGAGAATTTGATTCAATTCCACAAGGATTTCTCCAGCCTCTCCTACAAGTGCTTCCCATTTTTTATGGCGTTCTCTGGTTGACAAAACTCTTTCATAACAATTACGTCCTTTTTTTTTTTTTTTTAAATAAATTTATTTATTTATTTATGCTGTGTTGGGTCTTTATTTCTGCGCTAGGGCTTTCTCTAGTTGCGGAGAGCGGGAGCCATTCTTCATCGCGGTGCGTGGGCCTCTTACTATCGCGGCCTCTCTTGCCACGGAGCACAGGCTCCAGACGCGCAGGCTCAGTAGCTGTGGCTCACGGGCTCAGTTGCTCCACGGCATGTGGCATCTTCCCACACCAGGGCTCGAACCCGTGTCCCCTGCATTGGCAGGCAGACTCTCAACCACTGCGCCACCAGGGAAGCCCCAACTATGTCCTTTTGACTCTCACCGTAATGCTGAAAGTCGGGGAGCAGATAAATTAGTATCCTTAACTTCCCAGAAAAAGAAAATGAGACTCAGGAGTTAAGTGATTGCCCAAAAGGCACTCAGCTCATAAGAGCAGAGCTAGAACCCACATGGGAGCTTCTGACCACGGCTGGGAGACCTCAACATCTCAACTCCTTACCAGGGTTACAAAGCTTGTAATGATCTGCACTCACCTCCCTCTACTATGAAGCCTTCCCTAAGGGGGAAGGGGTTATGCCCACTGCCTCCTTGCCCTTTTCACGTGCTCTCCTTTGATTGCTATTATCTGTTTACCCCCTGAGGGCTCCGCTCATCCTTGCATCTCCAGCATCTAGCATAGAGCCTGACACATAACCTACGTTTATTAAATAATGAAAACATAAAAGAATGGGCATTTTAAGTAGGGAAATGATGGAAACAGCCTAAGTGGCCAACAGAAGTAGAAAAATGGTTAAATAAAATCATGATACATCCCCTAGATGAAATATTATGCAGCTATAAAAAACTATACTGATAAAAAATTAATATTGACTTGAAAAATTCTTCAGATATAATGTTATGTGAAAACCCAAAATAAAACACTGAACATACATTATGGTCATAGCTATATAGAAGTATATAAAAGCAAGCTCTTAAAAATCATCAAGGAAATAAAAAGTTGAGACAGTGGGTGTTTTTCTTCCTTCCATCTTTCCATAATCTCCAGGTTTCCTATAATAGAGACGCATTCTTTTTATAATGAGTACAACGGCAACAAAAATGGTAAACAATAGCTATGGAGCTATTAAGGGAATTGTTAATTGCTTTCACAGTTCACAGCTCCAGGTTCAAGTGACTTACTTCTCTGGCGCTGAAAACTTTCTAATAGGATGTCAGAAACATTGTCTAAAAATCTGGAGACCTCCTGGAGGCTGGGCAAACATCCAGGAGACAGGCAATCTACCGCGTTGCACCCAATTTTAGGAAAAAAGTGGTGGTCATTAGGAAATCTGCCTCAGGTTCACCAATAATGAAGCATTCCAAATTCACCATTTTCCCCTTGGATGGGATTATTAGACTGGTAGATAAGGAGAATGCTACCAACATCATGTGTATCGATTCTGCAGTATATAGGACAAAGCCTCTCCCGTCCTTAAGCACAAGGTGGAGAAATGTGGACTGGAAGACAGCACTGCAAGGTGGACTTCAAGGAGATGGAGCAACAAATGTAAGTAATGCAGTTTAATGGATCCGAGGCTATTCTGGGGAAGGGATGGCAATTCGTGACACCTCTACCACCACTGTCCTCATCCCAGCCCTCGGGCTGGCATTGCTAATTAACTGCATCCCTCTTTTTCTCAGAATCCAGATGGAACTTCAGAATCCTCAGCAGAGGGCTCCAAGCGGCCTTTAGCCAAGGGCAGAGCAGACATGCCGGTGGAAACCTATTAGCCAAACTTGACTTTTAAGGAAGTCTCAGGCACACACCTCAGGACGATTTTTAACTCAATCCTGTTCAGCATGTTTATCAGTGATTTAGAACGAAAATCTAGAAAACATGTGTGTACGATTGACAGTGACTTAAAGTTGGGAGGGAAAGATGATAGAGTCAAAAATTTAAACTATCCGACCAGATTATAATATGGAACAGAACCCAAGGAGTAATTTTTACAGTAGCGCATATAATCCTATACTTAAGTTTAAAAGTGAATTGCAAGAACAGAACAGTTGATATTATGACTTGATAGCAGCTCATGAAATGGAGGAATGAGGGGGACACACGCGAGATGTTTACTGACCACAAGCTCAACTTGAACCATAGAATGATGGTTGGGCTTTTGATAATCAGTACAATCTTAGGCTTCGTTAATGGAACTACAGGCTAGAATACAAGAGATAAAGAGGACTGTTTGGAGCCAGAGTGGAACTGAAACTT
Organism: Neophocaena asiaeorientalis asiaeorientalis; assembly: GCF_003031525.2. Classification (NCBI taxonomy): domain Eukaryota; kingdom Metazoa; phylum Chordata; class Mammalia; order Artiodactyla; family Phocoenidae; genus Neophocaena; species Neophocaena asiaeorientalis. The sequence continues at coordinate 1,034,821 of NW_020175012.1, forward strand.
CAGAGACCCTAAGCACCAAAACTACAAGGATGCGCCACCACCCCACCCAACTTTCCTTTGTCACTCAAATCAATCCTACTTTTCCCCATGATAACTGTTTTGATTCTATTTGAAGTGTAAAAGATTGTATTAGAAAAATGTAGAGGCTTTGTTTTGCTTTGCTGTAAGGTTTTGGTCGGTTTGTACATTGGATACACTGGGTGCATTCAGTCAGCCCCGGGAGTCCCATTTCAAGATGGACTTGGCTGTACCAGGGTCTAGATCTGATTAGTCCCTCCTGTCTTCCAAAACTTCCCATGGCTCTCCTGTGCATACAGAATAGAATGCAATCTCTTTAGTCTGGAAGCATTCGAAGCCTGCCAAGGCCTGAAAAAGGAGGCTACTTTTAAAAATCAAAATAGGACAAATGATTTAAAAGCCAAAAGTACCAAAAGGCTTATAAAAGAAATACAGCAGTCTTTGGTTCTACCCCTCTCGACAATTTCAGTCCTGCTCCGAAGGGCCCACCATTTTTATCTTTTCAATTGATTTATTCTGGTAATTACTTTTGTAGCTCTAAATAATACGTTTTTTCTGATATATCTGGTTTTATGTGCTTTACACATTATCTACTGATTACCTGCGATGGTGGTTGGGTGTTTATTTTATTACATGACACTCATCTCCCCTTCCCTCATCCTTCTACTATTACTATTTTTGGGGGAAAAATCAATTAATAATGTTTATTGCTTTCTTATGGAAAGTTTGTTTATTGCCTCATCAAATTAGTTGCACATCTTTTTGTATAGCTTTTTATTTTCCCTAGAGTTTCTAACTCCTTTCTTTTTTTTCTTGCTTTATTTGCCTTTGTAGAATTCCTCATGTTTTTTTTATTTTCCAATGTTTCATCACATCAGGCATTCTGTAAGTCTCTCTTGTTTTTCCTGAAAACCTCTTTCCAAAGACCTCAGTCCTCCTGTTCCGGTCTGGACTGGTTGCTCTTTGGATGACCGAGACAGTGATCAGTCCTGGGATTGTTCTTTACTGCCTTCTTGGGCTAAATTCAGTGCCTTCCTCTGCCCATATCTTCCTATCTCTTGATTTATTCCATTTTTCAGAAGCACACCCTCAAGTAAATGCCTAAGAAACAGTGAGTGAGAGATAAATTATCTCAGTCCTGTGTTCCTGAAAATATATTTGTTTTGCTGTTGTACCCAATTAGGTATAGGATTCTAGATTTCCAGGTTGAAAATTATACTCCTTAAGATCTTTGAAGGTTTGCTCCAATGTCTTCTTTCACGTATCCAATGTTACAGATGAAAAAAGTGATGCTAGCCTGGTTCTAGATCTTTGTAGATGACCTGTCACTGTCTCCTCCCACCTGTATCACCGTTCTCACTACCCCATCTTTCTTTAGCGTTCTCTAATTTCCTTCATTTTCTTGAACACTCCATAGAGCCATTCAATCTGAATATTCTATTCAATTCTGGGAAATTCATTGGTAGTGTTTTGGACATTTTTCTTCCCTCTATTTTCTCTATTTTCTTTCTGGGATTCTCTTAACCAGGTGATGGACCACCTGAATTGACCCACTATGTCTCTTATTTTTTCTTTCATATTTTCTGTTTCTTTTTATTCTGTTTCAGGAATATTTCCTTGAACTTATCTTCTTAACTATAAAATTTTTTAAATTTAGGGAAAAATATATGTATATATAAAATTTCAAGAACAGGATGCTATGAAAAAAGTAGCAATCAAAGCACACAAGGTCTCTTAATTTCCCTGAGGATCTGATTTGAATCTTTTTAGTGTTTGTTTTAAATTATCTTCTGTTGTCTGAATTATCTTCTTCAGGGATCATTTTTTCTGTTGTTGTTGCTTTTTAAAAATCTCAAGTATTTGGGATTCTTGGGTATCTTTACATACATAAGAATGAGAGGATAAAAATCCACTTAGGAGATTTGTATTCATGGGTAGGACTGGCTGACTGATGGACTTCGTCTTGGGAGGATTGGGTGGTGAGCCAGCCATTTTCCTGGGAGTCAGCTAGGTGTCAGAATAAAGCAGGATCTTTGTTTTAGGGTTAATTGATTTCTTTTTAGAAGGAACTTACTTTTTTCTTTTTCTTTTTTTGGTCTGGGGGTAGAAATATGGCTGTCAGGAATTCTACACAATGTGGAGATTGCGGTTACTGTTTGGTACATGGATTTTCAATCAGCTTCCATAATTGAGTTCCAACTATCCCCTCTACTCTCTGATGTCCCGTACATCTGAAATCAAATCCTGCTTCCCTGGGCAGGTTAGCTGCATTCTCTGTAGCAGCCCCCTCTTTTCTAGCTTCATTAGTGACTGTTTCACCATCTGCTGTCTTCAAGACATTTAAAGATCTCTCTCATTTGCTGATATGCCCTCTCTCATTCCTTTTGTTATAAGCCTTCTTTCTCCTCCCCCTCCTCCTCCACCTGCTGCTGCTTCTTCTTCTTCATTATTACAACATACAGGAAAGTAAGGGGGATAATGTCAAAATATTCTTATTCCTATCTCCTCAGTTCTGTTAAATCATTCATTCATAACATTTGGCTATATTTGCTTCCTACCTTAAAAAAAAAAAGGGATAGATTCAGTTGACATTTACCCCTACCTCATCCTATTTCCCTACCTCCCCAGTTGCAACCATTGTTTTGACTTTGGTGTTTTTCACTCCTTTGCAAGTTTTTATACTTTTGCTACCTATATGTGATATACAATATATGCTATTGCATTCAGTGTTTTATATTTTTATATAAAGGTATCAGTGTATATCTATTAACCTTCCAATTACTTCTTTCAATATTTTTTGAAGTCTATCAATGTTGTACCTGTAGCTTTACTGCTGTATAGTGTTCAGTCAATCATTCTCTTGTTAATGAAAAGTTAGATTGTTTCCAATTTCTCACTGTTACATACAGTACTAATCGGAACATTCTTGTAATTTTTTCCTTGAACACATGTGCAAAAGTTTCACTAGTCATGTGTGCTGTGTCATAGTATATATGCTTCTTCAACTTTAATGTGTATCGGCGAATTGCTTTCCAAAGTAGATGTAGCAATTTATCCTCCCGCCCATCAGCAGCATTAGAGGATTTTCTTGCTGCATATATTGCTGGTAGTCCATATTGTCAGCAAACCAGATTTGCTAAACTGGTCAGTGCGAAACAATATCTTACTTTTAGTTTGCTTTTGATTAAAACGATCAAGTTGCGCATCTTTTTATTGGCATTCAAGCTTCCTCTTTTGTGGACTCAATGTACAGAAATTTTGCCCAATTTTCTGTTGGGTTATCTTTACCTTAGTGATTTATAGAAGTCTTTATATCTGGCATAATGTGGGAGCTTGTTAGAAATGTGGAATCTCAAGCCCCACCCTTGACCGACTGGATCGAAATCTTCACCTGAACAAGATTCAGGTGATTTGATCGCACATTCAAGTTTGAGAAGCACTGATGTAGAACATTTTCTCTGTCTCTTGTATATTTGGTAGAAGTTCCCTGTAAAACCACCCAAGGATGATGTTTTGTTAGTCATAGCTATTGTTGCTGATGTAGGGAATTTTTTACTTATTCAATTTCTTTAATGATTATAGGCTCCTTGTGATTTTTAATTTTCTTCTGGGTAAGTTTTAGTAAGTTCTTTTTTTTTCTTAGAAAACTGCATTTTACCTATGGTTCTTCGTGTATTTATAAAAAGATGTTCATATTAATCTCATGATTTTAAAATTCTCTGTTGTATCGGGTTATAACTTTTTCCATCTTAAAACTTTTTATTTGTGTGCCCTTCCCCATCTTGCTCTCACATCAATCCTGCCAGAGGTTTGTGTGTTTTATTGGTCTTTTCAATGGACCATATTCTGGTTTTATTGAATTCTTCTCTTATAACGTTTTCTATTTCATTATTTTCTGTCTTTATCTTTATTATCTTCTTCTTTCTACCTTTTTTGGGTTTACCCTGTCTCCCTTTTTCAACTTGTTGAGTTGAACTCTTAGCTCATTAACTTTTTAATCTTTATTTTTCATGATTCAAGCATTTGAGGCTATATATTTCCCACTAATTACCACTGTAGTTGTATCTTACATGTTTTGATATGTCATATTTTTATTATCTTTTAGATCTAAATGTTTTCTAATTTTCATTATTACTTCTTTGATCCATGAGTTATTTCAAAGTGTGTTTTAAAATTTATGCCTGGAATATTCTAAAAAGATCCTTTTTTTTAATATATAAATTTATTTATTTTTGACTGCATTGGACCTTTTTTGCTGTGCGGGCTTTCTCTAGTTGCGGCAAGCAGGGCTTACTCTTCATTGCGGTACGTGGGCTTCTCATTGCGGGGACTTCTCTTTGTTGCCGAGCACGGGCTCTAGGCGTGCAGGCTTCAGTAGTTGTTGCATGCGGGCTCAGTAGTTGTGGCTCGTGGGCTGTAGAGCGCAGGCTCAGTATTTGGGTCACACGGGCTTAGTTGCTCAGCGGCATGTGGGATCTTCCCCGACCAGGGGTCAAACCGGTGTCGCCTGCATTGGCAGGTGGATTCTTAACCACTGCACCACCAGGAAAGTCCCTAAAAAGATCTTTAAAATGGTATTTCTAACTTAATTACACTGTGGATTGAGTACGTGATCTTTATGATATTGGTTCCTCGGTGTTTGTTGTGATTTGTTCTTGGATGTCATTCATGGTCTATTTTTGTAGATGTACAATGTGTATTTGAAAAGAAGTGCATTCTCCTCTAGTTGTTAGGTGCATCTCAATCTTGTTGGTTATATTTTTCAAACCTTTTGTCCTTAACCATTTTTGTTTGCTTATGCTATCAGTTGCTGAGAACTATGTTACAATAGTCATTATGATTTTAGATATGTAAATTGCTCCTTGGAATTTTGTCAATTTTGACTTTATACATTTTCAGGATATCTTATCAGCTTCATGCAAATTTAGAATTTCTATATATTCCTGGCAAGTTGTTCCTTTTAATATTATATGGTGTCCATCTCTGTTCTTAAAATTAAAAGCTATCCTGATATACAACAAAATACTCCTACACCAACGTTCTTTGGATTGGTATGTGACTGGTGTATCTTTTTCCAATTTTTAATGTTCAACTTTTCTGTGTCCTTTCTTTTAAGATATATCTCTTATAAGCAACACAAATATTTTTTTAAAATCCAATCTGTCAATCTTTATTTTAACAAGTGAGTTTAGTCAGTTTACATGCGTATGATTATTTATATATTAGATTTTATGCTACCATTTTATTTTGTGCTTCTTTCACTTAAATTGTATTCAGTTACTATGTCTGTATAACAAATTTTTCCAAAATTTAGTGATATAAAGCAGACATTTATCATGCTCACAGATTCTGTGGGTCAGGAACTGAACGGGGCACAGCTCCTCCATGTATGGGGACTCATCCATAAGACTTAAAGGTGGGACTCATCTCAAGACTTGCCCACTCACATGTCTGGGTATTGATGCTGGCTGTCTGCTGAGACCTTAGCTGGGACTATTGGTCCAGACAAACTATCCATAGCCACTCTGTATGCCTGGGGGTTCCTCACAATATAGTGGCTAAGTTCCAAGGGCAAGAATCTTGAAAGAGAGAGTGCTAGGTGGAAACCATATCGCCTTATGGGATCTAGCTTCAGAAACCACACAGCATCACTTCCACCACATTTTATTTGTCAAGATAATATTAATAACAAGGTCCTTCCCAGGTTCAAGGGGAGGAAGAGTAGACTCTATCTCTTGGTGGGGAGTTTAGCAAGGTTCTGGAAGAGCTTGTGGGATTAGAAATATTGCTGTGGACATTTTCAGAAAATACAGTCTACCATACTCTGCTTTTTATTTGCTTCATTTTCTTCTTCCCTGCCTCCTATTGAAACAATCAAGGCTTATAAAAAATTATGCTCTGGGCTTCCCTGGTGGCGCAGTGGTTGGGAGTCCACCTGCTGATGCGGGGGACGCGGGTTCGTGCCCCGGTCCAGGAGGGTCCCGCGTGCCGCAGAGCAGCTGGGCCCGTGGGCCGTGGCCGCTGGCCCTGCGCGTCCGGAGCCTGTGCTCCACAGCAGGAGAGCCCACAGCAGTGAGAGGCCCACGTACCACAAAAAAATAAAATAAAAATAAAAAAAAAAATAAATAAATAAAAATTATGCTCATATTCTGCTGACAGTTTTGGAAGTCATACATTCTATTTCAACTTTTTAGAGTAGTCTTAAACATTTTTGTATCTATATGTAACACAAAATCTGAATTTAATCAGTGTCTCTGTTTTCCTCTCAAATAAAACAGGGATCTCAGAATGCCTCATTTTAACTCCTATCACCCCTTTTCCATATTATATATTCTGTGGTTCATATTGTAATTTCACTTTTATATATACCCTCAATTAGTCATTATCATTTTACGCATGGTCTTTTTTCTTTAAATAACAGCTGAGTCATGTTTCAATTTACTGATATGTACCATGTTTTTTACTATGTTTTTGTTATGTTTTCTTGCATCTATTCCATAGTAGTACTTTCAACAAAGCTCTATAGTTAAAAACTCTCAATCATTCTATATCTGAAAATATCTTTATTTCACCATCTCGAAAAACTTATTTAGTTATGAGTAAACTTCAAGGTTGACAGGTATTTTCTCTCAGAACGTTAGATATAGTCTAATACTATTTTCTGTAGTCAGCACAAATGTTCTTTTAGATAATCCATGTCTTTTATCTCTGCTTATTTCAAAGATCTTCCTTGGCTTTGGTGCTCTGAAGTTTCGCAGCAGTGTTTCTTGGTGTACATTTAGTTTTATCTGTGCTACTTGAGATTCTTCACAAATATGAGGATTTCCAATTCTGGCAAATTCTCAGTCATTGTCTCTTGGAATATTGTCTCTTCCCTGGTCTCCCTATTCTGTCCTCCTTTAACTACTATGAGACATATTATGAAAATTCTCATTCTAGTCTGCATGTCTCTTAATCCCTAATATTTTCCATTTCTTTATATTCTGTGTTGCTTTATGAGTAATTTAAGATTTCCTTTTTGTTCACTAATTCTTCAATTATGTCTAATATATTATTTAAACTTTCCATTGAATTTTTAACTTCAATAACTACATATTTCATTTCTAGATCTTTTCTGGGGCCAAATCTACCTTTTCATATTTTCATACTGACTTTTTATGTTTTCAATTCCTTCTTTTATGTCTTCAATTGTTTCAAGAAATAGACTATTTCCAGCACCCAGAAGTCCTTATTATGCCTTTCTTAGTCACAACCACTCCCCTTCCAAAGAAAATCATTGTTCTGACTTTGGTGGTCATCATCTTTCCTCTTCTTCCTTCTTTTACAACCTAAGTTTGAGACAAACTTCTTTGTCATCCTTCCGGACTAGCTGAGGACTTTTTTCTATCCCTTTCTTTGGTGGCAATGTAACAGTTTGAGCCTCAAGGCTCTATGCAAAGATCTCAGTTCCAACCCTTCTCCTCAGAAGGCCCAGATCTAGGCCTTGGGCCCCGCATGAGCGCTAACCCCCATGTACGTGGGTTGCCAAAGCCGGCAAAATAGTGTAGCAGCTACTGCGCCACTCGCAGTGCTTCCTACGACAGATTCTTTGCGTCTGGCTCCAGGGTGAATGTTCTTACTTTCTTAAAGGTCACTTAGGCACCTAAAGAATATTTGCCTTTCTAGGTCTTTGTCCTGGGCATGCATCCTGGTCGTCTTGGCCACCACACTGCCGAGCTGGGCATCCCGCCCTTTCTTCCTCAGCCTTGAACCCCACCATGACCCACCTGCTACATCCTTCTCTCCAGCACATGAAGCCTCTGGTCTGCGGTTGAGTCCTTCCTGGCCTGTTCCTGAGCCTGAGTGCCCTCTAGTTCCAGTGCCTTTGGGGCTCCATGGTGAACCCCCAGCCTTCCTGCCAGTCCTCCTGCAGACCCTGACTTTTGGCTTCCTCTACCTGTCACCCCTCGTCCATCCGCCCTCTGTCTTATGGAAATCTGTCAATGTCCTTTATGTGCTGCTGTCTCCTCTCCTGTTCTTTGGGTTCTTGTGAGCCCTTTGTGCCTTTCTTTTATTCTTTATTTTCATTTTAGTGGGGATTCAGAAGGGAAAGGAAAGAAACACATGTTCAACCCTCCACATTTGGTAGGAAGTCCAAGCAGTACCTCACCTAATCGTCGTGTTTCTTTAATTACAAGCGAGGTTGCACTTTCTAACAAGTCCACTTTTAAAAACCTTGTTGTTGTGTCATTACTGTGCGCATCCTTTACCTGTTCTGTGTTTGTTGTCCTCACCCACCTCCATCCCATCTTGACTCTTAGAATGTTCCCTTCAATTCATGTATCGATTATTTATATGAAAACATTAACAGTTGGCCTGGAAGTTTGGAAGCAAATATTTTTCTTCAGTCTCTGGTTGTTTTTTGTTTGTTGTTGTTGTTTTTGCGGTACGCAGGTCCCTCACTGTTGCGGCCTCTCCCGCTGCGGAGCACAGGATCCGGACGCACAGCCTCAGCGGCCATGGCTCACGGGCGCAGCCGCTCCGCGGCACGTGGGATCTTCCCGGACCGGGGCACGAACCCGTGTCCCCTGCATCAGCAGGCGGACCTTCAAACACTGCGCCACCAGGGAAGCCCCCTAGTCTTTGTTTTTTTATAAAAGTGTTTTCGTTTGTTATTCACATAAATTCTTAATTTTATGTAGTTTGATCTGCCAGGTTTTGCCTTTTGTGATTTCGTCTATTGCTCCTGCATTGATTGGGAGAGTGGAAATGCTCTCCAAAGACTCGCTTGCTACTACTATTGTTTGGTTCTATGGGGAGAGAACGCCTTGATGGGAAGCAGAGAGAGAGAAATAGGAGTTTCATTACAGTTTTCATCTGACCCCAGTTGTCTGTCAGTACATGGATAACTGAGAACTGACTCCAAGTTAAATTGATAAACTGACCTTCTTAATTACATGCCAATATACCCTATCATTCACTGTGGGCAGGAAAGCAATCTCCAGGCTCGCCCTCATGCCATGTACTCACCCACCCTCTTCCTTGAGATTTTGCACTTTGTGACCTGCCCTTCCAGTGAGTTCCCTTTAAGACCCACTTGCCTCCTGATGCCAAAAGAGCTGAAAGATAACAACATCCAGCCTTTATTGCTGCCTGAATTCCAGTGCCCCCAGCTAGTGTGTAAAGAGGAAGCAGCATATATCTCAAGCGCCTCTGATGGTAGCTGGCATGATGCTTGATAACAGAATTTCTCAGATAACAGGCCCAGGCTGGGGAATTTTAATATTGTCTTTCCCTACAAGTAATTTCCAATGTTTATGCTCTGTGGAGCCCCTTTCGAGTTTCAGAGCAGAACAAATCCCAGTTTTAATGGACTTGCTAAATCATAAAAACTGCTTGCAAAATTGCGTCTGATTAAAACAGGAAAATGTTCCATTATTCAGAAAAATCTCCCTTCAGAGGCTCACGGAGGCAGTTGGAGGTGCAGAAATGCAGGGAGTTCCCAGATCCTGTGGAGTTCTTTCTCCATGGAAAAGAGTTGGCTCCTTTTATGGTCCTCTTCTCTCCCCCAAGTCCCCTGTTCTTCTGCCTTCCCTGATGAAAAGGAAATTGACATGAGTCATTTCATAATTAATTTATGCGACATGTTATTAGCAGGGGCAGAGCATGTATGACAAGGTACAGACAGTTAGGAGATGGTGGGGTGAGGGGGACCCATTCTGAAACCTCTGAGTTACCTATGATGGCTTCCACGGAGCAAAGACCAGTACAGCAAAAGCCAAAAGCCTGCTCCCTTCAGCTGGACCAAGCTCTCCTGGCTAATAACAAAATATAAAATGAAATTGAATTATCCCACTGATATAAGTCACCCACTAGAGAGCCACTTCCAGTGGATTATCAGTGGAATTTGACTGGGCATTTAACCTATAGCCAGTGAGACAGGTAGACTGATGGACCAACATCATGACCAAGTACCCTTTGTTTGTAGAGAATTGTCCCTAAGTCTGGAGATAAAGCAAAGCGAAGTACTGCCCTGTCCTCGAGGTAGGCAACAGGACATAGAGGAGGAAGGGGCAGGGTAGGCACAATCCTAGATTTAGAGAAGTGTCTCTCCAGATAGACCAGAAGATGATGAGTGACAGCCAAGTCGCTATAGATCCATCCTGGTTGGTGTCATTCAGTTATCAGTGCCAGGAAGGCGGCCTGGGCAAGTCCTTCCAATATCAGGACCCCCAGGGACGCTGGAACTAACTGAGTGTCTCAGTTATCCAGCCCGGTGCAGGAAACAACCATGACATTATTTTCAGCAATTTCTGGGATAGCTGGGCTCCGCTGGGCAGCTCTTCTGCTCCATGCAGTGTCAGGTTGGCTCATTCATGAGGCTGTAATTAGCTGGGGCTGGAACATCCAAAATGGCTTCACTGCCACATCTGGCACCTGCCATGGCTGAAGGGCTGCCCGGCTTCTCCCTGTCCACGTACCACACTGAGCTGCGTGATCTGTCGGCAGCCAACGGGCCAGCACGTCTCTGCATGGCTACTGGATCCTAGAAGGCATCGATGTATTCCATTGGCGAAAGCAAGTCTCAGGGCCAGCCCAGGTCCAGGGGAGGGGGAATAAACTTCACCTTTTGATGGAGAGGGGCGGATGTATTCAGGGATGGGAGACACTTTGGTGGCCCTCTTTGCAGACAATCTACCACACTGAGGCTGCCTGAGAAAAGGGTTGGGTTTGAAGTCAGATGACTGGAGTTTGAGTCTCGTTTTCCCCCTTTCTTTTGAGAGACTTGGGCAAGTGAGGAGACCTCTGAGTTGTGGCTCCCTCTCCTGTAACTTTCCCTCCACCAGCTGTCATGAATGTGGATTTAGTGAGACCATGCATGGCAAAGCACTTGGCCAGTGACAGCCTGCTCCCAGAGGGGCAAGGGATCACTCTGGCCTTCCCCATCTCCCGCCCCATGACCCACTGTGGCCTTGGCTAATCAGTAGACTTCTCTGCTTCTGGATCTTAAAATATACTTTTTTTTTTTTTTTTTCATTTAAAATGCTTTCATTCCTCTTGGGCTGCATGGCTTCCAGTTTTGCTTTCAGGCTCTGCTTTCCAGTACTTCACCAGGATGCATCTCCATCTCACCCCTGTAGTATGCCATTTGGGGGCTAAGATTCAACTGTGCCTTGCATCCAGGGCAGAGCTGCACCTGCCTAGAGGGTTCTGCTTGCCCTAATGCTTGCAGTGGCTCTGTATGAACTAGGGGTGACTATACCTGGTGCCGGCCCTGGTACGACTTGAGAGGCCAGAAGTGGGGACCTGCCAGCCATCAGCCTGCTGAGCGCCTCCTCGCTCCGGGCTTCTTAGCCACACTCAGCTGCATGTGATGGAGCCTTCTCTGCTTAACGTCGGGGTTAAGGACTCTGCCCTGTTTATCCACCAGCAATGGCCTCCAACCTCCTCGGCTTCCTTCCTGGCCCTCTCAACCCCACGCCCAGCTGCTGCCTGTCACCCACTGTCCTCCCTGACACAGAAATGAGTTTTATAAACTCCTCCTTGACTGAAGAGCCACTTTAGAGAATTTAAAACACCACCACTCTCTCCTAATGAGAGGGGAGAAGAGACGCAAAGGCACTAAATTCTCTAGAGTTTTCTTGTTGCGTTCTGATGTCACTCCCTCTGGAAATATTTCTCTCCCCGCAACACACAAAATATTGGCTGGGGAGCATCACTACCTATTTTAGAATCATCCCCTTGAGCACTTCTAGGATTTCCCAACTCTACACAGTGTCAATACCATCGGCTTCAAAAGTTGGGGCTGGGGATGTAAACTGGAGCTGGTGCTGGACTTCATGTGTGCCAGATACTCAACATGTCCCCACCTCTGAGCTGGGCCCTGGCGAAGGAAGTGAAACAACTCAGGACAAGGACACTGGCCATGTCAGCCCACCCAGATGGAGTCACTGGTGCCCTGGTCATCAAAAAAGATGTCAGCTGGCCTAGACACATCATAAGGCCAGTTTGCCTTTCCCCATGGAGCATCCCAGGCACCCCTGAAAGTCCAAAGTTGCAACGTTTAACACTCCCTACGCTGCCTGCCTATGGTGATCCAGTTAGTCTTTGTTTTCTGGACCTACCCCTCTGGCTCCCTACTATTTGGAAACCAGCCTGCCTGGTAGCACCTTATGTCCACCTGACCAAGCAGCAGAGCTTCACCTGCAGAAGCTCCAGGCCATTGCCACTGTGCTCTAAGCATCACCCACCATCCAAACATCCGCCATCCAAACACCCGCCATGTCCCTCGCCGCCAGAGCCCCTCCTGCCTCTCCTGCACCCTCCCCATCGTCCGGAGCCAGCCTCTGTAACTGGGTCCCTTCCCTGCCCCACCCTGCCTGTCCCAGCTCCCTTCTCCTCCCCACCAGCCTGTGGGGCTGGGGTCCCCTCTAGTCTCCCTCCCAAAATGTCCTCTCATCTTTCACATCTCAGTGCACGTGAGACCTGAATTCAGGTAGCCTGCATCTCTTGCTTAGATTGAGAAAACAGCCTCTGACACATCTCCCGACTTCCAGCTATGCCCATGGAATGCACCTTTTGTAATGAAGCCAGAGGAATCTTTCTGAAACCTCAGGCTGGCATGTCCTTCCCCACCCGGACCACTTAGATGCCTGTCTTTCCATGGCCTTCATGCCACCCCTGACCGGCCCACTCACCTCACTGCTCTCACCCCTTCTTGCACATGCTGGGCCAGACTGAGCCATCCCCCCTCTGCCCCTGACTTTCTCTCACCTCTGGAGTGTTAAGTACTGGGTTCAAATCCCATTACTAGCAGTGTGACCTTGTCATTGGGTGAGGTTAATCAGAAACCTAATTGACCAAACAGATGCAAGCTATTTTAGACAGAATGGATAAACAACAAGGTCCTACTGTATAGCACAGGGAACTATATTCAATAGCCCATAATGAGCCATAATGGAAAAGAATATGAAAAAGAATATATATATACATATATATGTGTGTGTGTGTGTGTGTGTGTGTGTGTGTGTGTGTATATATATATATATATGAATCACTTTGCCGTACAGCAGAAAATAACACAACATTGTAAATCAACTATACTTCAGTAAAATAATTTTTAGAAAAGAAACCTAATTGACCAGAAGAGGTGAATTTAGCCTTGGAGGTTGAAGATAATAATAGTGATGGTTATGATAGTAATAATGACAGCTAATGCTTAGATTGTGCAAATTAATTAAGCAAAATATTTAACCTTTCAGAGCCTCAGCTTCTTCATCTGTAGAATGGGGATGGTGGTGTTGATGTGAGGCTTAAAAGAAATAATGTCTGCAGAACCTCTATTTCGCGCCTGGAAATGGCAAATATTCAATAAAAGTGAGCTATTGTTATCATCTTGCCAAATCGACTACCTGGAACTCTAGTCAGGCTCCCACTGTTGCCTTGGCTGGACCTTCCCCTCCTCCACCTGCCTGGATACTTCCCGCTCATCTTTCAAGTCTTATTTTAGATGTCACTTCCTCCAGGAAGTCTTCTGGGACCCCTTTGGTGATGTACTGCTGCTCTGAGCCTGTTGTGAGATGGACCTCTTATACTAAGTCCTGATGGTAGCTTACTTGCCTGCTCCCCCTGCTAGCCTGTGAGCCCCTTGAGAGCAGGGCCTGCGTCTTCCTGGCATGGTCATCTCATACCTGGTACAATACGTGTAGCAGGTGAACAGGAAACATTGACCTAGCATGCTTCATGTCCACGCATGCTGGTCCTCAGGGCAGGACCAGCCCTGTCCTTGAGATCTCCTTCTTTTAGATGGGAAGGCAAGAATAATAAGCGTCAACACTGGTGAATGGTATAAGGTGGTGCACACGTGCGTTACAGAGCGAGCAGGGCGGACAATCAGCCGGCCGAGTGCTCAGGGAAGGGAGCTGTCACCACTGTCGGCATATCGAATACTGTTTGAAATAAGCGGGCCATCGACTGGGACATGGAAATTGCTTTTGTCACACAGAAAGTTTCATTGCCCTGGTACTTGCTGTAACAGGATTTGACTTACTATATGAAGCACTTATAGGACCTTTGTGATTCCCAAGTACTTCCCATACATTTATGAAATGCATAGTGTAAAAAAAAAAATCCCAATTGTTTGGAGATTGGCAGCTCCAATTTTCTGCAGCAAGTCTTCAATTGTTCCCTGATCAACCTTCCAGTGAGGGCCTGGGATTTCAGCTTCACAGGCCCATCCAAAGTGGGTTCAGGCCTCTGGTCAGAAAGAAAGAGTGCCTGCTGGGACACAGGTGGGCCCACCTGCCTGGAACGATGCCTCTGGTTTCTCTGAGGACAGGAGAGGCCGGTACATCTCAGCACTGACTCTGGGTAAGGGTAGATTCCCATCCACCAGTTCCTCCCCCACTTGCTGAGGGATACACCATGCTCCAGGAAGAGGCTGCTACTCTTCTGTCTCCTGCAGGAAATGAACCCCATGGGCCATTTCAGCACACCTCTGCTGGGGACTTCGGGGGCACCCAAATGCAGTTCATACTCCAGATCAGCTGTCCCTGTGCCAACGGGCACTCAGTACCCAACCTTACCATTCTGTTTGGTGTGACTTGTCACATGCTGCTGGCCCAGCAACCAGGCTTTCTTGTTACCTAGCTTGGTCTCAATGTGCTGTCACCCACAGTCCATATTCTGCCCCCTTACAGATCAGTGCCAGGCACATAGCAAAAGCACCGCCTAAGTGTGAGCCGCCACAAGCATCGTTATCATCATCACCTTCTACAAAATCCAGATCTCAACTCATCTCTTCTGAGCAGGTGTCTGAGTGACTTCCCCTAATGATAACGGATTATTCTTATTTGGAATTTTTAGTTTGCAAAGCACTTTCACGTATATTATCTTAGGTAAAGAGCTGGGACAGGGAGTGTCATTCACATTTTCCTAATGGTGACAAGAGTTTCTGAAAAGTCAAGTGCCTTTGTGCGAGTCACATGGGCCAAAGTCAGTGACTGTGCTGATCTCAAACACAGAGCTTTGACTCTTGAGGTGCAGTCTTTTTAGACCACGGTTCACAGTAGGAAATAAATTTTATCAAGGCCCAGTACAAACACAAACACACACACACACACACACACACACACACACACACACACCAAAAAACTGAAACAAAATTTCATAAAACGATACTTCTCTTACAC
>NW_020175012.1:1050072-1109771 GCF_003031525.2 Neophocaena asiaeorientalis asiaeorientalis
CAGCAAAGTCCCTCCTCCCTTCCCCCCCACCCCCTCCTCTCCTCTCCCCTCCCTTCCCCTCTCATGCTTCTCTGTCTAAAAGAGGGCAAACCTCCTCTTTTACTCCATATCTAGGGCTCTTCCCACCCCTTTCTCCCACCCCCAGGTCTGCTTCTCACCTGAATTTTTTTCCCTTCACCCACTTCCTCAACCCTGATTCACTACTTTGCATTTGTCTGTATGTTGCTTTGCAAGTATTTTAAAGCCTGGTTGTGTCACTCCCAATATAGATTATAGAGGAGGTGAGGTCAGGGACTGTTTTATACTGTCTCTGCACCCCTCTCGATGGCAGCTCGGGCCTGAGCCCACAGAGAGGGCTCCACGCTGTCTGGTGGGCTGCAGCCCCTCCTCATTCCTCAGCACGACGGTCCGTGGAGAGCCCGCCTGGCCAGTCCAGCTCTCCTCCAGGGCTCTTCGAAGGACCTTGGCTAGACTCTGACAGGTGTGTATCTCACTGATTAATTTAGGCCCCTTTCAAACCTTGACACCTGCTGGCACCAAATGTTTATCGAGCAGAAGGTATTGGAAATGCAGCATCTAGCGATAGCAGGACTCTGACCGGATGGAGAAGGAGAGAAAGGACGAGGGAGGGGTGGGGGAAGGGAGGCGCCAGGCTGAGTTTCAGCTTCAGGACGACTCTCAGGGTGAGATACAGGCGGTTCCGCGTGGGACATTCACCAAGGTGATCCTCCTGTGGCCTCCTCAGCAGAGCAAACTTGGGTGCGCCCAGCGCTCAGCTTTGCCCCCATGGAAACACTCACACACCCCCGCCTTTTCCCCAGCCAGCCTCCGCTAGGAGGGTCCCAGGACCAAAGCTGCTCATCTGGGCAGGGCTTCCCAAAGACTCCACGAAGACTTGTGCACCTTCACTGCAGCCTGGTGAGGGAGGTGTTAGTACCCTCTTTGCTCAGACAGGCAAACTGAGGCTGTTCGGTGATATCAAAAAAGCAGTGAAGAGCAGAGGTCAGGTGCCCTTTGCTCTCAGAGCTACGTCTGCTTAGAGTTCTGGGTCTCAACTTGGGGCAAAGAAAATAATTCTACTGCCTGGGTCCGACCCCCAGATATTCTGACTTCACCCATGTGCGTGTGGCCTGGGAATCCGCCATGTGTAGGAACCACGAATATGCAACAAGGTTAGGAGTGATGATTTAGATGCTATTAGAAGGTGTGTGTGTGCGTGTGTGTGTGTGTGTGTAAAAGCATCTTCCCAGGCTGATACCAGCACAGGTGTAGCCAACGGATTCAGTGACCTTGGGCCCTCAGGGCACCAGGTGGACTGAGATGGCTCTGGGGTCTTGCCCCTGGAAGGGAAGGAGCTGCACCACCATAGCGCACACTGTCTCTGGAATGCCATCCTGTTTCTGTGACTGCTCTTATGTCCCCGGTGAGTCACAGTCACAGTCACGACCTGTGCAGGAGAACTACAGATCCGATGGCAAGCGTCCTTCTTAACACCTTAGCTTCTTCCTCCGGGAAACTCATAAAGACAGTAAGCTCAGTGAGGGCAGAGAACCAGTCCCAGTCATCATTGCCTGTGTCGTGGCACCAAGGAGGGGCTCTGCAGATCTTGGTGGAATGTTGAGTGGAGGAAACCCAGAGCCAAAAAACCTGCTTAGCCCTGTTTTACAAACAGGGAGATGGATCTGGAGAGGGAAGGGTAATGATGATAGTAATTTGTGGAATAATTGATGGGCCAGCCACAAAGTGAGATGCTCTTCCTACATCAGCTCCCCTAATCTTCCAACTGCACTGTGCATAGGCATCATTAGCTCCCATTTTACAGATGAGGAAACTGAGGCTCAGAGAGGTCAAAATTTTGCCAGAGGTTACACAGCAAGTAAGGGGTCAGATACACTGTGCCAGGCTGCCCCAGAGCTTTTATTTTGTTATTTATTTAGTTATTTTGGCTGCTCCAGGTCATACTTGCGGCACGTAGGATCTCCATTGCGGCATGCAGGATCTTTTAGTTGTGGCACGTGAACTCTTAGCTGCAGCATGCATGCAGGATCTAGTTCCCTGACCAGGGATCGAACCCGGGCCCCCCGCATTGGGAGCGCAGAGTCTTACCCACTGGACCACCAGGGAAGCCCCTACGAGTGACTTTAAATTCTTGGTTTTCCCCTTTTCACCAGCTTCTGAATGATTAACAAATTTCAAAGCAAATCATGCAGTGATCAGCGTAGACCTCTCATTTCGATAAACAACGTCTTCTCTGGAAACAGCGGAGAGTGGTCTTCAGGGAGCAGTCGCCTGGGCTGCAGGAATAAGGGGGAGTCTATTACCGAGAAGAACCCACACGCAGCCCCTGGGGACCGGCTGCCTCTGACCTCAGCGTCCTTTTTCATCTCTAATTTCTGTGATTCTGGAATTCCGCTTAAGCCTCATGCAGTGCCCTGAATCACTCCTGAGCTGAACTTTCGCTAAAGAATGTCAAGGTGTTCAATCACGCCCGGTGGTGATTAGGAAGAAGACGCGGAACAACCTGTTTTTGAGTCCCTGCTCTCCTGGGTGCAGGGCTGGAAAAGGATGTGAGGACATAGTCGGGTCTTGTCCAGGACCTGCGCTTGCACAGCCAGAATCCCAGCACTCTCTTGACCTCTCGGAGCCCCCGTTGACCTGGCCCAGGATGTGCTGACCAGCAAGCAGGTGGCCCCTGCCCTGGAAAAGTGTTATTTTTCACTCCCTGCCCTGGAAAAGTGTTATTTTTCACTCCCTGCTTGTTCCCTCGTTGCCTGCTTTCTCTTAGGCTCTGACTTATCTCTTGTAGGTCAAAGGCTAAGGAATTCAGATTCAGAATGAGATTACAATGTATTTTAGAAACCAGACAGGGATGGATTTAAGTTGAATTCAGGACTGTGTGGAGGGAGTAGCAATGGCATTTTCTACAACCTGGGATCCCCTTGGGCTCGCTATCCAAGCTTTGAAGGTGGGCAGTGGCCAGGCCTGCCGACTCTGCAGGAAGATTCCCGGAGTTGAGGTTGAGCCTTGAGTTCAAAGCTAGTCGTTACTCGGGTAACCTTGGAAAAATGACTTTGCATCTCTAAATCTCAGCGTAATTATCTATAAGTGGACTTAATAATAAATACTACTTCAACTAATTAACATGGGAACCGCTCAACACTAGGTATGTGACAGCGCTTTGACAAGTGAAATATACTATCCAAATGTTAGTTAGGCTTTGTACTTTCAAAATGCCTCCTTTATTTAAAAAAAAAATGTCTTCTCCTGGAGTGGGGTGAGGACATTCCCCCATGTTGGATTCCTTCTCCCACTTTTACCAGGACCCTTGTCCGCCACGAGTGTTCAGGCAAGAATGAGGGCGTGGTAGGGACAGGGGCCAGGGGAACCCTCAGGTCATTCAGGCCTCCCTGCAACCTTAAATCGCAATCTTCCTCTTGGTGGAGGAGACTCAAATCACGTGAGAGGCCCTGGGAGAGAAGGGGCGTCCAGAGCAAGGAGGTGTGGGGTCCCAGTGCCCGCTTAGCCCCCATCCCAGTCCAGCAGAGGCCCTGGCCAGAGCCTTCGGAAGCTGCCGAAGCTCCAGGAGGGAGGCCCTCCCAGCACTGCGTAGCTGGGCCCTGAGCCTCTCTCCTGAATAAATGCCCCCCCATGAGGTTACACCTGCACCCTTGACCTTTGGAGGGTCCCAACAAGTCTGAATGGATTCCTGAGGGGCCAGTAGCCAAGGGCACCTGTGTGTACATGGGTGGGTATACTCGGCTAATTCCAGACACTCTTGATCTCTTGTAGCTCATGCACGGGTGCCAGCTCCACACCAGGTACCAGGTGTGCTCCCGGGGCAGAGGGATGGATGGGCTAGAGGCCCATCCCAGAATGGGTTTCCACCTACAAGTAGCCTCCTTTGTGGCTGCTGGGGAGGAACGCAGAGAGAGCAGGTATAATGGGGAAACGCCAAGTTATGAATGACTCCAGAGGCTGTAATTAACTGGTTCTCAGCTGCTGTATTTTAAGACACAAATATCGTCACCAGACGTTTCACAGCCACCCCAGAAGCTTGCTCCTCTCAGAAGCCCCCTCTTCCTTGAAGGTGGGACTTCCCTTCTCAGGTAGACCTAGGCGTCCAGGATGACCTGCGTCTTACAGCTCCCTCTTCTCTGCTGAAAACTGGCTGAAGAGGTATCATGGGGCTGGAGCCTGGATCCCCACCCTTCACAGACCTGCTGGGTGGCTGGAGGCACCTGGCATCCACGGGGCCCCTTCTAAAGCCCAGAAACAGCCAGGATGGGCTCCTTCCTGCTGCAGAGCAAGAAAGGGCGCACCTCGGTGGTGGTGAGTTCTTTTCTCAGGCAGACTGTGAACTCATGAGTCAGAGAAGTGGAAGAGTCTTTAATGCTCCTGACTCTGCTACCTCATTGTGTAGGTGGGAAAAAATAAGGCATAGAGAGAGCACTGACCTGCCTAAAGCCAGACAGCTGGTGTGGAAGAACCAGGAAGCAAACTCAGGGCCTTTGGCTGAGGGCTGGCTCTCAGGAAGCTGGGGTTCATTCCCACCTGAGGAATGTGGGACAGCCATGTAGACACACCGGGCCCAGGATAGCCTTGAACTTTGAGATTCTGGACATCACGAGAGATGTCCAGATTCATGGAGTTATATGGCATGTTTATCACCCCAACAACAATTTCCTGGCTTAAAACAATTTTCTATTATCTTTCATAGTTGTGTGTGTTGACCAGGCTCAGCTGGACGGTTTCTGTTGGGGCCTCTCACACAGTGACTGTCAGATGGAGGCTGGATGGGTTTAGCCATCCCAGACGGTTTCTTCACTCACGCCTGGTGCCTCAGTCGGGATGGCTGGAACAGCTGGAACAGCTGGGGACTGGCTGGGCTTCTCCACACAGCCGGCTTGGGCTTCCTCACAGCATAGCCGTCTCAGGGTACTCAGCCTACTTACATGGTGGTGGGCTTCCCCCAGAGTGAGCACTCTAGGAGGCCCAGAGGAATCGGCAAGACTGCTAGGACTCAGCTTCAGAAGTCACATGGCATCACATCCACTGCAATTCACTGGTCAAGAGCAAATTACGGGGCTAGCTCACATCCACGGGAAGGGGCCACACAAGGGCGTGAATGCCGGCAGGCATCACTGGGAACCAGCTCTTGCAATAAGAAACACACCGGCTAGAATAAATAAAAAGAGAGTGGCCTTTTGTCTCACCAGGGAAAAGGTTTTCTACATAACTTGGTTCCCTAATTGATATTTTGCTCAGGGCCTCCCTCTTTCTACTCCTAACTTCCCCTCCCCTAGCCTCCTATCTCCTTCTGCTGTCCCCAGTGCCACCTCATTTGGCTTAGTGGAAAGGAAATGGACTTTGAAATGAGACTGCTATGCTTTTGAATCTCAGTGCCATTACTTATTAGCTGTGTGACCTTGAACAGTTGAAGCCTCAGTTTATCCATCCTGAAAATGGGGAAAAAATAATTGCAGCGACCATCTTATCTTCTTAGAAAGTGGTTGAGCTAGTGAAGGGCACTCACACATGGGCACAGTCCCAGCACAGGTAAATCCCTCTGTGAGGGTCCCCTTCCTCACTGACTCATCTCAGAGGACCCAGAACATGGAGGCAGCAGATTCGCAGATGTCCCTCACCAATGTACCCACAGCTCTTTCTTGATGGATATCAAACAGAACCTCCTCCTCCATCGGCTGCCCCTCATCCCTGCCACCAAAAGCAGCTTGAGGAAAAAGGGAAAATTCATCCTCTTCACAGGTTGTTTGCTTCCCTCCATGTCAAACAAACCGGTTTGACAGACTTCTCCCTGTCTGAAGTATCAGGCTATCTGAGAGCTGCATTAGACCCAGCTTGAGTAAACGTCATTTATTTTGGAACTACTTCCTGGTTTCTTTTCATTCAGAGGAATCTAGTCTCGGTGTCAGAAAACCTGGTTTGAGTCCTAGCTCTGCTAGCAACTTGCGCTGTGGTCCTGGCCAAATCTTAAAGCTCAGTTTCCTTATCTGAAAGGTGTGGATGCTAATAATTACTTCTTTCAGAAAAAAATGAGATAGTGTATTTGAGAGGGACTTGGGGACTACAGAGTGCTATATGAACACGTGGGATTTTTACTATCAAAACCACTGTTTGGGGCTTCCCTGGTGGCGCAGTGGTTGAGAGTCCGCCTGCCGATGCAGGGGACGCGGGTTCGTGCCCCGGTCGGGGAAGATCCCACGTGCCGCGGAGCGGCTGGGCCCGTGAGCCATTGCCGCCGAGCCTGCGCGTCTGGAGCCTGGGCTCCGCAACGGGAGAGGCCACAACAGTGAGAGCAACTTGCGCTGTGGTCCTGGCCAAATCTTAAAGCTCAGTTTCCTTATCTGAAAGGTGTGGATGCTAATAATTACTTCTTTCAGAAAAAAATGAGATAGTGTATTTGAGAGGGACTTGGGGACTACAGAGTGCTATATGAACACGTGGGATTTTTAATATAAAAACCACTGTTTGGGCCCAAGCTGATGAGAAAGAGAGGAAGGAGAGAGGGAGGGAGGGAGAAATCATCACAATAACCTTAGAAAATAAGTTACTGCGGGAATTCCCTGGTGGCGCAGTGAATACGAATCCACCTGCCAATGCAGGGGACATGGGTTCAATCTCTGGTCCGGGAAGATCCCACATGCCGTGCAGCAACTAAGCCTGTGTGCCACAACTACTGAGCCTGCACTTTACAGCCCGCAAGCCACAACTACTGAGCCCACATGCCACAACTACTGAAGCCCGTGCACCTAGAGCCCATGCTCCGCAACAAGAGAAGCCACCGCAATGAGAAGCCCGCGCACCACAGTGAATAGTAGCCCCCGCTCACGGCAGTTAGAGAAATCCTGTGCAGAGCAAAGAAGACCCAACACAGCCAAAAGTAAAAAAGAAGAAAGAAAGAAAATAAGTTACTGAGATTATTTCCATTTTACAGATGAGAAAACTGAGCCACAAAGGCATGCAATAGCTTCCCCAAGTTCACACAGCATGTGGTAGAGTTCCAGAGCTAGAATTCCCAATGCTGTCCCTGTGGGTCCCACCTGTGCTGGGCCCTCAAAATAGAAGACGAGAAAGACCCTGTTCTTGGTCCCAGGTAGCTTACCTCCTGGGAGAAGAGGATTCAAGCTGGAATGCTTGTCTTGGACTTGCTATTAGAGACAATTCTGGCCTCCAGGAGAGTTTTTCTTGGCAGTGACCCACTGAAAGGAGAAGTTATCAACAGAGAAAAATAGCCATTACGGATTTGACCAGAGCAGAACATTTTTAAATGTATCCATCCACAAAATTACATTTTTGGGAAGATAGTCTGTGTTTGCTAAACAGCTGAGAATCTGAAAAAAAAAAATACTTCCCATGGCACAGAAGAAAAATATTATGAATGTGTTTGCAGTGCTCTATGATTTAAAAAATGACTCCATCAATTCTCATCATGTTTCACATGAAATGGGAAGGGAAGGGAAGCTGTCTTTGCAGGACCCTCTTTGTGTAAGGAGCACAGGGGTGCTGGGTGCTTCCGCTTTACTGTTCACTGCCCCTCCTTCAGAACCGGAGCCCCGTCCTGGACCTTGAGGGTCACCCTCCTCCTACAGCCCCTCTCTGCACCCCAAGCTTCAGGTTTCTTCCCCTTCGCTTCTTATCACCGTCGTGCACACTGGCTTTAGCCAACAGAGAACAAATCACTTTTTGCACATTTCAGCCTTCCTGCTCAGACCATCCACAGGAGTGGTGGGAACAAGGGACAACCTCCCACGGGAACTAAGTCCTCCTGTGTGTCAAGCACGGTGTGATGTGCTGTGTATTCATGATTTCATTTCATCCACAATTAGTGCTATTATTATTTCCATTTTCAGATGTGGAATGGAGGCTTGTAGAGCTTAAATAATTTGCCCAAACCTACATAGCCAATCAATGGTGGCACCAGGATTCAAACCCAGGTCTGTCTGACTCCACGGCTCATGTCCTTAACCATCATGCTACACTGTCCCTACTCAGAAGAAGGCAGACTCCAATTATTTTTAAATGTTCTATTGAAGTGTAATCCACTTAACGATTTTACATTGGTTTCAGGTGTCAGAATAAAACTGTTTTAGAAGGCATCCGTACATTTGTCTGGTGACACAAGGTGTAGAGTAACTTCATTCATTCAATCATTCTTTTCATTTATTGGCTCATGAATCCATGTATTGATTCCTATGACATATAATAGCTATACATCTAGGAGTATATTTCTGCCGAGTGCCTGAAAGTGTGGGCTCTGGGGTCAGACCACAAGAGTTCAAATCCCAGCTTCACCGTTTACTAGCTCTGGGACTTCGGGCAAGTTCCTTAATCATTTTGTGCCTTAACACAGTGTTTGGCACACAGTAAATATACCAGAATGTTAGTCTTCATTTTTATTCCCCATAACAGGTACTGTGCTAGGCACTGCCAAAAACCAAAAGACTATGGCACAAGAGTGAAAAGTGACTTTATTCCCTGAGTCTTAGGGTAGCACTGAAACTTCGGAATGATGGGGTGTTGATTGGATTTTGTTTTAGGATTTTTCATCTGGATCTGGTTGTGCATAAGTTGGATCAAAGGACAGGGAGACTGGCTAAGAGACTGCAGTAATAGTGCCAGTGACAGCTCATTCCAATATGGTAGCCTAGACAGAAGACAGGACAGGACGTGGGGACTTATTGGACTAGGGCTCTCATATAGTGGGGAGCAGTGTCCTAGAAGAGTGAGGCTTCCAGCCCAGAGAAGTGGGAGAACTCAGAGGCCACCAACAGAAACGGGGAACAGAGGAGGAGAGGCCACTGGGAGGAAAGATATTGATGAAGTCTCTACCTTTGCAGAACCAGGACGGGGAGGCTGCCCTTGCCTGTTCAAGGCTCTGGACTGTTGTCTGGACTCTTTACCTCTTGGGTATTGGTCAAAAGACGACCCCGCTCAGAGGTTGGGCCATGACCAGAGTCCCCCTGGAGCCCCCCAGGGTAGACCCAATTTGGAACTTGGCTTTCGCACCACTAACCCTGTGTTTCATCCATGTAACCCAGCTGTCATTTTCTTGCTCCTTGCTGCCCTGTCTGCCTTTCATATTTTTGGATCAGAAGCCAATAAAGGGAAAGCATTATTGAGGCCTCAACCTGCCCTACTAGAGTGAGAAGCCCCTTTCAGGCCCAAGGAGGTACAGGGGCCAGGCCTAGGAAGTCCAGTAGGGAGTGAACTGCAGCTCCACCCCCTTTGCCCCCCAAAGAGAAAGGGCTCACACCCTGCTGGGAGAGGTCCGGGGTGTCACGGACAGTGGGTAGTCAGGTGTAGGGTTGGGGCTGAGGTTGGAGCCGCTGAAGGGCCAAGGGCTGAAGCTTCAGGTCCAGTGCAGGGGATGGTAGACTGAGGACACCGGGGAGAAGCAACTCTAGGTTATTGGATCCCCAGGCATGGTGAGCGAGGGAGCTAGCATCTCAAGATGCCCCTTCCACTTTCTTTATATCCCCAATCCCTAGCACAGCCCCCGGCACCTAGTAAATGCTCGATCAATCTATTGACTGAATGAAGAAATGAATGAACAAATGCCAGATTCCCAAGCCTTTTCCACTTGTGGTGGGAGCAGGACTGACTGCCTACTTGGCCCTGAGTAGGGAGGGAGGCGTGAGAAGCAGCCTCTGCCTGTTGATGAGCTAGAAGCAGAGCCTCCATTCTGAGGGGCCCGTAACAGCGGAAGGATGCTGCAGCAGTGTCCATGGCAGGGACGGCCGGGGTGGGGACGCGCCAGGCTGCCTGCCAAAGAAAGTCAGCTGCTGGCCAGCTTGGCTCCCCAGCCAGAGGTTGCAGACCCTGGGATAGATGGCGGCATTGGATATGCAAATCTATGCAAATGGTGTCACAGAAATGCTCTCAGGTTCCCAGAGAAAGGCTGTTAATATCCACCACTGGGCAGCTGGCCTCTGGCAGCAAGTCATTATATCACCATCCTGTGGCAAACATCCCCAAACCTCCCTAAAATCCTGCTGGATGTGGGTCTCACTTCAGGCCACTGGAGACAGAAGGATGGAGCAGCAATGGAATTTCAAATGTGCTCTATTGTTTGATCTACGCTGATGTCGTCTGAGATGAGCCAGTGACCTCAGATCAGGGTCTGAAGAGCTGGCCATGGGCAGTGTGAGCTCTGGGCTTTTCTCTGAGGATGAATGAAGCTTGGGGCTTCGGGGTTCCGGACTCCTGAGGGAGGATGAGACAGAGGAAAAGGCCAGGGAGGCTGGGGTTCAGAGCTATCTCACCCCAAACCTAAAGAGGAGGTGGGCTTGAGGTCAGAGCCAGGACCTTGCACTTGCAGAGGCCAGAGAGGCCGAGGTGAGATGGCTGAGCTGAGGGAGTCTTAGCAGAGGAGGAGCTAGAGGCTGGAGATGGCAGAGGCCGGGAGAGGTGGGTGTGCAGTGAGCCCCGCCATGTAGATAATGGGGGGCCCAGGACTCCCTCATGTGCACTCACTCCCTCATTCATTCTTTCCATGGCTGTCACTGTGCTCACTGCTGGGGAAGGTGCGGTGAACATGTTGTGGACCTGTGGGCTGGTGGGAGAATGGATGCTAAGCAAATCGCTAAGAGTACTGGGTCAAAGGAGAGGTGGGATGCCATAGAGAACAGGCATGTCCAGTCTAGTCTCAAGCGGTGAGGAGGGCTTCCTGGGGGACCTGAGGCCCAAGCTAGGACCTGGCAGATAAATCAGAGTTGACTAAATGGGAGGCTGGGATGAGGGTCGGGTGGGGAAGCATTCCAGGCAGAGAGACATAAGTGCAAAGGACCTGGGGTGGGAAGAGGCAGGAGGCTCCCTGGAAGCTGAAAGATGACCCAGGTGGCTGAGCGAGGGGGAGGGATACAGGATGAGGGTCAAGGGTAGGCAGAGGCCAGGATACACTATAGGCGACGCTCAGGACATTGGGCTTGATCCTAAGGCAGTGAGAAGCCATTCAAGGGTTTTTTTGAATCAGGGGAGTGTTGTGATCAGATTGATGACTTCAAGATGTCCCTGTACCTGCTGGAGAATGAATGGGGGGCAGGAAAAGCTATCAAAATCGTGCCCTTGAATGACCTGTGCAATGTTGCCGTGGTCATTGTAGGATGAGGTACTGCTGGATGTGAGACATAAGAACTTGGATCTTAGGAACAAGGTCCTGAGCAAAACCTCTTCTTCCATGTCCCCTGGTGGTGGCATAAAAAATTAACCACGGTCCCTAACCAGAAGACAAAATCCGCTGTCCTCTTCTCATCTTCTTTGTCCCTGCTCAGGGTAGGAGGGGAGGGGGACTTGCCTGCCTGTCTGGCCCCCTGCCCTGCCTCCTGCCTGTTCTCTTCCCGCAGGGCACCTCCCTGGAACTACCCCTCTGACACTCACCTATGGTGGAAATCACCCCTCCAAGTACCCGTCCCAGCGTCACGCGCAGCCGTGCCAAGAAGGACCTGGGAGGCGGGAGGTGGGGGGGGGGAAGAAGAACCAGCCCAGATTGACCTCCATTGCCCGTGCTCCTTCTTTTGTGATTTGGGTGTTTATCCTTCCCAGGGTCAGCCCTGCTGCCCCAGGTACTTCCCACGCTCTTGCCAACAAACAGAGACTGAAGCGGGGCAAGACAGGCTTTCAAGGAAGTGCTCCCTGGCCAGCAATATCTTACTCTGTGGTTACAGACAACACAGACAGGCGTGTCTATGGGCCATATAAACAAGAGGCAACATGTGACACTAAACTCAAGATTAAAAGGAACCGTCAACTGGAGCTGACTGTGCTCATCCAGGTGTCACCAGAAACAGCTGTACGCCGTCTGCCAGTGGGTACCACCAGCTGGAGCAGCTCTCCCCAACACCCTGGCTTTGCTTTTCTCCATGGCAGGAAGGCAGCGCTGAGGTTGGAGGCCAACCCGAGTGACAGGGATGATGGAGGCCAGGTGGCAGCTGAGGGGAGGAGGCGGTGTCACCTCTCCCTCCCCACCCCCCAGGCCTTGTTTATGCTAACAAAGGCGAGGAATGAATTACTGATAAGTGGCCTCTTTTAAAGGGAAATTATTCAAGAGAGCTGGTGAGATTCTGCAGACATTCATCTTCCCAGCTCTGTGAAGCTGGCTCTGAGATGGGGAAAGGTAAGGGAGATGATTCATGACCATGGCCCTCCATCCATCACTCGGGGTGTCCTCAGTAATGGGGAAGCAGGATTGATGGGCCCCGGGTCCCGGGTTGGCAGTGTGCTGGGAATCCACCGGCTCCATCTCATTAGCTGGGGCAACAAGACCACGAATCACTGGGACTTGAGAACCTGGCACCCAACTTGATGCCAAGGGACAGTCACCGGGAGTGGCAGGAGGAGGTGGGTTCACTTTGCCAGAAAATGCCCTCAGCCCTGTGCAGGTTGATCCTGGAGAGGGGGATGCCTGCTGAGGGACCGTGCAGGAGACCATGAGCGCTCACTGGTCTGGGAGTCAGGAGACGAGGCCCGGCTCTGCCTCTTTCCCCTCCTGACCCCAGCTTCATAAAATGAACAGATTAGAAATCACAAACCACTGGGCCCCATGGGCTATATTCAGGCTTGTTTTCTTGAACCTGCATGGCGTAGGACCATATCGTGTTTGAAATCCTATTTGGGGGAATTCCCTAGCAGTCCAGTTGTTAGGAAACCGTGTTTCTGCTGCAGGGGACACGGGTTCGATCCCTGGATGGGGAACTGAGATCCTGAACGTGTGGCATGGCAAAAAAACCCCCAACAAATCTGAATTTGTTGTCAACTTTAAAAGAAAACTCAGATAACTGGCTTTTTGGGGGGAAATATCCGATCTAGCCATTAGCTGGGGCTGAGTACAGCTGCCCCCCTGATGAGGGAGGCACCCCACCACCACCTTTGTCATCCAGCCCCCATCCCCTCATCTCTGATTCTGTACCACGGTCCATTCTCTCAGCCTCATCTGTCTCCAGTTTCTAAAGCCTTTGCTGCTCCCAGTTCCGGAGGTGGCCTCCGCCAGACTTCACTCAGGTAAAGCCAGTCAGTGCGTTGCTTGATGCCTGCCCTGTGTGCCGTGGGCCCCCTGCCCCACGTCCCTGGGCTTCCCCCTTGATGTTGAGGTGCAGACCCCACTCAGCAGCCACATGTGCGCAGCCTAAAAGGGCTGGGGAGTTAATGCTCAGAGAGCCGAAACTTTGATCAGTGGAAAGTGGAGGCTAGTGGAAGATTCTTCCGTCCGTCTCCTTCCCAGGAGATGCCCCTGAGACATAAAACTTCTTGAAATGCTCTTGCAGGATTGAGCAGTCAGTTGCACGTGGCAGACGCCAGCTCAGCCGTGTGTCCCCATAGTGGCTCTCCCCTTCCCTGCCTCCCTCTCCCCCCCTCCCCCAGGGCTTGCACTCCCTAATAAAGGGGACGACACGGGCCTCTGCCTCAGGCCCTGCCTGCTGGGAAGCCCAGGTGAAGACACTGGTATCAGATGGGACCCTGGACAGCAGCCCCTCTAGGTGGGATTTTAGAAGTGGATTACTGGCTGGGGTTCTGGCATTAGGAAGCCCATTGCTAGGGATCGGTAGGATGGTAATAACCCTGGCATCACAATGATGAAAGCTCTCACCTGTGGAACCCCGGGCAGAGGTGCAGGTGGAAGGTGAGACCTCAGGGTATGCAGTGACCATGGTGTCTGGACAGCGTGGTGATCATAATGATG
Source organism: Neophocaena asiaeorientalis asiaeorientalis (assembly GCF_003031525.2). Lineage (NCBI taxonomy): Eukaryota > Metazoa > Chordata > Mammalia > Artiodactyla > Phocoenidae > Neophocaena > Neophocaena asiaeorientalis. The sequence continues at coordinate 1,063,769 of NW_020175012.1, forward strand.
GTGAAGCGTGAGGCTTTTGGTCGGCTGCATTTCGAAAGCCTTGAAAAGAAAGAAGAGTTAGGCTCTTGCTAGCTCGAGAAAGGGCCCTGGAAACCTGGGATGGGAATGAATGTGTGGGTGAGACTGAGAATCTCAAATCCCTGGGGCCCTGGACCCTTCAGGCTGGCAGGTGCAGTCATCTTCCCCTTGACAGAGAGAGAAAAGTTCTCTGGCTTGGAGAACGTGCAGTGGCTCCCTGAGGCAGGCGCCTCCCAAAATGATTCCTGTTCCTCAAAATCTGCCCCCCACCCCCGCCACCATTTGTTGCCTCCAGGGCAACGACCTAGATCAAGTCTCAGTACTCAGAAAGGACAGCCCTGTTTCAGAAGGAAATAGCTTATATGGGGAAGTAATTGTAGGCTGTGACCCCTGGGAGCTGCCAGAACTAGGGAAGCACAGGACACGTGGACTCGAGGGTGTAGGGCAGAGGAAGTGGGAGGGGAGAGAAGGCTTCACGGGAGAATTTACTGATATGGGAACACTCACCTTGGACTCAGGATCAAGTGTTAGGACCCAGAGCTGGTCATAACAGTATGATGGGATGGCTTCTTAGAACCTGGCCATGGCAATGGGCTATGAAAAATGAGTAGAAATGCCAGAACTTCCTCGACATAGCATTGAAGAGGGGTCGGAAGGTTCAGGAAGGTGAGGTTTTTATAATGGGCTTTCTATGTACGACCTGGGAATTTACCAGTTGACAATTGTTATAGGTTGAATTGTGTCCCCCAAAAGGTATGTTGAAACCCTAATTCCCAGCACCTGTGGATGTAATCTTGTGTGGAAATAGGATCTTTGCAGATGTAACCAAGTTAAAATGAGGTCATTAGGGTGACCCCTAATACGACTTGTGTCCCTATAAGTAAAGGAGAGGACACACAGAGAAGCAAAGGCAGAGACTGGAGTTATGTGGCCACAATCCAAGGAACTGGGAGAGGTAAAGAAGGATCCTCACCTAGGGCTTTGGAGGGAGCTTGGCCCTGCCAACACCTCGAGTTCAGACGTCTGGCCTCCAGAACTGTGAGAGAATCAATCTCTCTTGTTTAAAGCCACCCAGTTGTGGTACTTGGCTATGGCAGCCCTAGGCAACTACTACTGCTGTTTTCTCCAGGGGCCCCGAGAGGAACCTCCCTCACAAAGGCAATAATAAGGGATGCCCTGGTGGGGCAGGGGTGAGGGGGCACCAGCACTTAGAGAAAGTCCATGGTGGCTGCCCTCAACAGGCTGGGACTGATGGTGGAACTCGGCTCCCTGTTCCCGATGGGCCTGATAGGATTCTGCACCAGCAGAGGCCAGGTGGTGACACTTCAGCATGAGAGGCACATGGGCAGCAAGGTGACAGTAGAAACCGGGGCACCTTGACGTGCAGGGGTTCTTGGCAATGGCCGATCAGCCATGGTGCGAGAAAGATGGGCAACCAGTGAGGGTGTTGCTTAACTTGTTTCATTTTTCAAAATATAAAGAAATGGTGAACAGAAGGATGACATCGAACCCTCACATGGTTTCCAGATGTAAGTTAGTTCACAGACCCAGTGTCCATTGATAGAAAGGGAAGAGGGTCCTCTTGAGGAAGGACCATACAAAGCCATCACAGTTGAGATGATAAATATTCCCCCAATCCCTTCCCAGAGGACCTACAGCCATTTGCTAAGGTAACTACATATGGAAGGAAGGACAGTACCTACATTTCCAAGGACTGTTAGTTGCAGGTGCTGACCTAACACTGACAGCAAGGGATCCGACCTGCCATCACGGGCTTCCAGCTAGCGAGGAGGCATCTTGGAGCAAAGGTGGCAAAGGTACATTGGTCCAAGTCAGTCTTCTGGAGGATCCATGGGCCAACCCTGGGGTTATTTCCCTGTCCCTGAGTGTATAACTGGAACGGCTATACCAAGGAGCTGGCAGAGACCTCACACTTGGCTTCACAAATGTGAATGAGGGCCATTATGGTAGGATGGGCCAAGTGGGGGGCCCTGAAACTTCCCTCCAGCTCAGTGCCAGCCAAGATAGTAAATCAGAAGAATTATTGCCACATTCTGGGAGAAATTGCAAAGATTAATGCCACCATTAAAAACTTAGAGGATGTCGAGTTTGTGCTCCCCGTCATAGACTCATTCAGTTCACCATTCTGGCCCTGCTCAAACCAAATTGATCACAGGGAAGGACGTGGCCAAGCATACACTTAACCAGGTGGCGACCCTGATTGTAGCTTCTGTGCCACATGTGGTCATTTTACTAGAGCAGGTCAAACAGCTTCTGACATTTGTATGAGGCTACCGATCAAGCAAATGCCTTCTTCTCCATTCATTTTCACGTGACGGGGACAGATTTGCTGTCTTACCTGAGGGCTGTGCTAATTCTCTTATTCTCTGTCATAGTGTAGTCCAAAGGGACTCCAATCATCTTGAATTCTGTAGAACATCACACTGGTTCACGACGTTGATAGCTTCATGCAGATCATACCTGGTAAGCACAAGATGGAAAACGCTGAATGCCCTAGAAAGATACTTGTGAACTGGAGGTGGAAGATAACCACACGGAAATCTAGGGACCTGCCATGCCACGCTGGTGACATTTTTAGGGATCCAGCAGTCTGGAGCATTCCAGGATGTCCCCTCTAACATAAAAGACATATTGTTGCATCGCATACCTCCTGCCACTAAGAAAGGGACACAGTGCTTCGGGGGAGCCTCTTTGGATTTTTGAGGTAGATTATAGCACATTTGGAAATACTTCTCTGACCCATTTGTTGAGTGACTTGAAAACTACAAGGTGTGAGTGGGGCCCAAAGCAGAAAAGGGTTCTGCTTGGGGTTCTGCCTCTGGTGCAAGCAGCCCGGCCCTGGGACTGTATATCCCTACAGACCAGAGAGTGCGGCTGGTACATGGTTGGTAAGGATGCTGTGAGGAGTCTTGGCAAAGCACCAGGAGGAAAGCTGCAGTGCACACGCCCTGGAGCCCTGGAGTACAGCTGTGCCTTCTGAAGCTCCTTTTGGTGTGACCTTAGGCCCTGGTAGAGACCAAGGCCACGCAGTACCAGTCGCCTGTGAGACATGAGCTTCTCGCGAGGGGCCAGCTTCGTATCAGATCATGGAGTCGTGGAGTCAAGTGGGCAGAGTCCATTGTGTGGTGGAAACGGTATATTCAGGAAGAGGTCCACATAGGATCAAAGGGCACGAATAAATTAAATGAACAGTTGACCAGATCCCCATGTCATTGACCTGTAATATACCAACACACACCCCCCAACTCACACTCACGAACTCATGGTGGGTTTCCTGTCACTGACCAACAGAGGGGGAAAGAACTGGGGCCTGGATACCGATAGGCTGGCACATTGTGTTTGTGGTTACGGAAAATGGCCCTGAAGACCAGTGATGCTGGGGAATCCTATCGGTGCAGAGCCATGAGTAGTATACTGGCTTGTCCTCTTCTTACAGAGGGAAATGAGGCCTGACGTATGGATATACATGGACTCCTTGGTGGTGTCAAGTGGCCTGTCTGCTAAGTCCGGGGATTAGAAAGAATATTATTGAAAGATCAGAGATAAGGAAGCCCTGAGAAGAAGTCTGTGAATGGAACTACGGTGGGCACAAAGCACACAGGTCTTTATGTCTCCCATTAATACCACCAGAAGCATCTATGGCAGAGTTGGTTCTCCCCAGTCAGGTGGAAAGGATGATGCATCCACAGCATGTCAGTCAGCCTCTCTCATCAGTCACCCTGGTGCAGATGCAGAGGACGATGGTGGCAGGAATGGGGGCTATGAGGGGCCCACAGCACGGGCTCCCTCTCACCAAGGCTAACCTTGCAGCTGCCAAAGCTGGATGTGCAAACCGGCAGCAGCAGAGACTGACACTGAGCCCTTAATACGGCACCGTTCCGTAAGGAGACTAGTCAGCCTCCTGGTGGTGGGTCAGTCGCGTCAGACCCCTTCAATCCTGGAAGTGAATTGATACTACTCTGGTCTGCCCTCCCTGTCCACAGAGCCTCCACTGGTACCAGCATCTGAGAGTGTACAAAATACCTGATATCTGTATGACATTGTCTCAGACCAGGAAACCCAAGTCACGCAAGGAGGTGTATAACCGATTCATGGTCATGGTCTTCTGTATGCATCACCCTATAGCAGCCAACCTAAGAGAATCGTGAAATGTCCCGTTAATCTAAGGCCCCAGCTTAGGAACAATACCCTAAGGCTTGGGGTACTGTCCTCTAGGAGGCAATATATATGCCGTAATAATGAGCTACATGTGATGCTGTGTCCCCAACAGCTAGAATGCACAGAACTGGGAATCAAGGGGTAGAAGTAAGATTGCCCCTCACACCACTACTCTTAGTGACTCACTTGAGAAATGTGTGCGTCCTTATCCTGTGCGTAGGCTCTTCTGGGTTGGAGGCCCTGGTTCCTGAGTGGCAAATGCTTCCGCGAGGGGACAAAGTAAGGGTACCACTGAACCCGAAATTGTAATTACCTAGACACTCTGGGCTCCTTGTGCCAGTGAACCAGTAAGTAAAGAAAATAGTCACTATGTGGACAGGATTACTAACTCTGGCTCCCGTGAGGAGCTAGGGGTTCTGCTACACAATGGGAGCAGGGAGAAGGATGTCTGGAACTCAGAAGATTCGTTGGGGTGTCTCTTGGTACTCCTATGATAATGACAATCATTACTCAGCAAAGTCAAGGCCATTAGGAGCCTGGACTCCTCAGGGATGAAAGGCCAGGTCCCACAAGGCAAGCAACCCAGACCAGCCAAAGTGTTGGCCACGGGTGAGGGAAACCTACAGTGGAGAGGGGAGAGAGAACATGGTGAGTGTCAGTTGCAGCCTTGGGACCAGAGCCAGCAATGAGGACTGTAGCTTGTTTCACTAATCTTCTTGCCTTACATCTCTTTAAAGTGATGTCTGGCTCCATCTTTAAGGGGACTCTGTGACTGACTGTATTTGTACCTCCCCCTTCAGAACAAAGGTGAAGTTCTCTGCTCACAAAAAAGGAGCCCTTGTTTTGTGCTTTGAGTGTCAGACACGATGGAAAGTCAGGGTGGGTCAGGCCAGGGATGGATGGTATGGACATCTCTTAGGCCACTTCGGGTGCCCTTGGCCTGACCCACCTCTTTTCCTGCTGCAATGGTTACGGTGAGCAGCTCTGCATTGGCTCCAACAGGTACTCCCTGTGGGGGTCTTGTCTCTTGTCTGTGTCACCTGCTGCCTCCCTCTCACCTCCAGCATCATTGACACCAAGACATGGGATGCTGAGGGATCTATTTTGGCACTCATGAATTACTCCAGAAGGGAAGGGAAGTCAGTGCTCAGTGCGGCTAACCATTGACAAATGGAATATTGAATCTAGTGGCTAAATCTTCCCTCTTCCTCTGGACAGGTAGTTTTTGCAGCTTCTTGGGGGTAGTTCCACAAGGCTGAGCAATAAGTTGCCCTTGATAGTGGCCAGCTTGCTGATGCATCCTCGTATTGGATCTGTCTGTCTCACTGCGGTGACTTGTCTTGTTGCGGAGCACGGGCTCTAGAGCGCAGGTTCGTGGCGCGTGGGCTTAGTTGCTCTGCGGCGTGTGGGATCTTCCAGGGCCAGTGATCAAACCCATGTTCCCTGCATTGGCAAGCAGATTCTTAACCACTGCGCCACCAGGGAAATGAGACAGAGACGTCTCTGTCCAAATCACTCTTCTTGCCCCTTACTCTTGTACCCCCTGGTAAAATCATGGCATGCAAGCTTTGCCTCAGGCTCTGCTTCCTTGGGAATCTCCAGTATTAAAGTGGGTGTCCGTTGTCATTTACCATCCAAACCCCACATTACTCATTTATATCCTCTTCCTGGTCCTTGTGATATCTGAGTTTGGGCCCCTGAACAAGATGGTCTCTTAGATATGCTGCTCAACCGATTGACGGACTTATCTTTCCAGGAATCAAGGATACAGATTCCTCCGCAAATTCATTGGCCAAATGCTTCTGTCCCCTCGGGACTATCTCCTGCTTTGAGCTCTAAAGGATGAGAGGTTTCAGTTCGTCTTGCATTGCATTTTTAGGGCTGCCCCTTTAAGGATTCCTAGAAGTACTCTGCTCTCAGATGGGAAGCTCCTTTGTACCTAGACATCAGCTGAGAAAAGGGGCCAAAAGGAAATAGATGAGAGAGGAGAGATCTGGAGAAGAGTTATGGGAAGGACGATGGGTTAAAAGACTGTGCCACCAAGAACTTGGATGGACTCTAGGAAATCTGCTTTAAGAAATACAAGCCAGGCCCTAGAATGCTTCTGGAATCTCTGCATGGGGTCTTGGAATCAAGGCTCTGAAAACCACCCTCTGTGTTTGGAAGGCCTTCAGAGAGAAAGGGAGGCAGGCCTTATGGCACCAATGCCAGCAGCAGTCATCAGCTTTTGCCCCAAATCAAGCATTTGATCAGTACATGCTTTACTCCTGCTATATCTGCAAGGTACTGACAATATCTTGGGAACGGGGAGAAGAGAGCAGAGACACAGATTTGGATGTGCTTCCCGCCAAACTTGAACTTGCAGTGTATTTTGAGGCAAAAAAACAAGACAAGGCAACGTGAACTGGTCACAGAAAGAGCGATGCGGAATGTGGGTGACACGATCGGGTAAGACAGTGTTCTAGGGTCTGTATGGGCTGGGGAAATAGAGGGCATTGTCGGCGGGGATGTAAACAGACACATTGACCTACTCTCTAGGGCCTTCTAAGCAGGGGAGTTTGGAATCAACCACGACTGGCTGTAATACCAGTCACAGGGTGTGTGGAGGGGTAAATAGCAGATGGATAATAAACATTAATAAATCTAGGAGCACATAGGATGGAAAGGGTCAGTGCCAACTTAAAGAGAGGGCATTCCCGCTGGGGTTGAAAAGAGAAATTTCCTTTGGATAGATGAGAACGGGGTGGAAGAGGGGCAGGAGAGGAGGACAGTCCAGGCAAAGGCTGGAAAGTGTGCCGTGGGTTTGGAGAGTGGTGAGCAGGCCTTCTGATCCTTCGTCAATCGTACTGTCATGTCTCCCAGGCACCAGGAGCTCTGCCAGTGCTGGCAACTGGTTTTGGTTAGGATTGAACTCAGTGGTGGATCACAGACACATCACTAGAGAAGCTTAGCCTAGTAGGAGGGACATGTTCGTTTGTTTCCACATCACTGGAACCCAGAGTTTAGGCTCAGAACCTCCACGATGTCATCAGTTTCCTTCTGCCCCTCTGTCGCTCTGCCTTTAGCACGCGGCTTGCTGTTCATGGTCACAGGTGGCCGTGTCCTCTCTGGCTTCATATTACAGGAAGGAAAATAGAAGTGGCCGTGGTTATCCTAGGAGAGCAAAGCTTTCCCAGGAACCCTCGGCCTGCACCCCATGGTCCAGGACCGTTGGCAGGGCTACCCCTGCCCATAAAAATCTGAGGAGAAAGCTGGGACATTGCACCCTCAACCAAGACTGGGGTCTTGTTATAGGAGAGAACAGGGAATGGCTGGTGGGTAGGCAATACGCAGAGTCTTCCCTGAGATGCCACTGTGAGGGACAGCATCTGCCCTCGAGGAGCTCACAGTCCCTGGATAGACGTGCAAGCTGCTCGTTTCTGCAGCAGAGTCAAGCACAGGGTGTGCTGAGCTGTAGGAGGGACCTCTCCCCTCCCCTTGGGAGGGGGTGCCGAGGTCCCTGAGACCTGGAGAAGTAGGAGTAGCCAAGCAGAGGAGGAGAGGGAGGGTTGCTGGGCTCCTTGGTGGGGAGGACAACGTTCAGAGTCCAGAGGGCAGTGTCAGCGTGGTGAGTTCACAGAATCCCAGGATCGCGAGAGGGCGGTGGCAGCGCCAGGCTGAGAGTGAGGATGGAAAATAAAGGGAAGATAAAGGGTGTGGGGCAGAGTTTAAAGGAGCTTTTCTGCCCCCACTTAAGATTGGGGACTTCATCCTCCAGACAGAAGAGAGTCGCTGGAGGGCTTAAGCCAGGGAGCGCCATGTCAAGGATGTGCTCTAGAGGTCAGAGGAGATGTAAATTTGGACTTGTCACTCTATAGATTGCATTTGAAGCCAATTTAAAGCCAGGTATCTGGATGAGATTACCAAGGGGCTGTGTGTAGAGAGAAAACTTGAAGAGGTGCCCGGGCTGAGTCCTGGGGGCCTCCAATGTCAAGCAGTTGGTGAGATGAAGGGGAGCCAGCAAAGGGGACAGTGGAGAAGGACCCATTCCCAGGAGCACGTGGGGTCCCAAACTCTTGGGAAGAAAGTATTTCAATAGGAAGGGAGTGATCAGTGCAGCCCGAAGCTGCTGACAGTCAAACAAGATGGGAGCTGAGAACTCACCACTGACCTTGGCACTCTGGAAGGCAAGGACAACCGGGATAAGAACCCCTGGGTGGAGCAGACCAGCAGATGAGACACAAATGGAGGAAAGGAATGGGATGGAGTGAAGGTGGACAGCTCTTTCCAGGACAGTTGATATAAGCTGCTGGAGAAAGAGGTGGGACACAATGTTTTTTCTTTACTTTTCCTTTTTTTAAGATGGGAGGAATCACAGCAGGTTTGCCCCCTGAGAGGAGAGGACCAGGGGAGAATGGAAAACTAATGATGTAGGAGAGATCTGGGGTGCAGCTGGGCAATGTCCCTGAGTAGGAGAGGGGTGGGCACTGGCCTTGGCAGGAGTGTGGACCGTCTGCCCACAGCACAGGAGAGAAGGAGAGAATTTGAAAACGGATGTGGTGGGAGGGCAGTTGTGGGGACAGGAGTCTAAAGGTTTACTTCAATTCTTCCCACATTTTCAGTGAATAGATAGCAAGGTTTTCAGTGGAGATGAGGATGCAGGGGAGGTGTTTGAGGTTTAAGGAGAGAGAGGATGGTATGAGATACTCATCGGGGAAAGGAGGAGAATGAATGGAGCAGAGAAATGATGGACGATGCCAGCCGGCAACCAACACCCACTTCAGGTTAGGGACCATAAATTTAAAGTGAGACCATCAGCGTACTCTGTGGGATCCTCTCCAGCTATGCTCTGCTCGCAAAGGCGCACACACTGAGTAGGGGAAGGTTGGAGGTTTTTGCTAAGTGGCCTGGAAGGGAGAGAGGGGTGAAGGAGTTGAGAGCACTTGCAGTGGATGACAATGATGTTTGATCAGGAAACTGCAGCTGGCTCAGGGGGTACACTGGGACACCAGGAAGGGGGCAAAGAGGTAACAGGACCAACGAAGTATAGGTTCGGGTGGGACCAGAAGATGAAATCTGAGGGGCTGCAGAATAGACGGCTTGAGATGGAGATTGTGGAGAGATGGGACCTGCTGACGGTGACAGGGTTCAGGCTGAGACTATGGGGGGCGGCTGGAGACCAGCTGACCGGAGGAGAGGAAATCAAAATGCCGACAGGCCAGACCCCCACTAATCACTCTGAGGTGGATCGGAGAGAACCACCATGATCCAGGAGCCAAAATGTTCAAGAAAGGAGAGGAGGACCAGCGGTCCGTAGATGACTCCAACAAGGAGGGACAGAGGGAGGTAGAGTCTTGGACTCAAGATCTGAATCTGGGTGTTTTTCAGGAGGAGGGATGGATATTGGTAGAAAACTAAGCAGGGAGGACCCAGGAGGACCCTATTCCTCCTCCAGCCCCGGGCACAAGGGAAAGAAAACAGCCTCCGACCTGTGAGTGTAGGGGAGACGTGAGGGGAGAGTGGGGTTCAGTTAGAGCAAGGGGGTAAAAAGACCATTCAGAGGAGAGGCAGGAGGGAGGCTGGTGGGGGACTGAGGCAGCTGATGGCGGCCTAGAGGCAGGAGCCCTACCTGGCACGCAGGTATTCCAGGGAGGGTGTGGCCCAGGCCCTCGTAGTTGCCCTCTTTTCTCCACCTCTGTGGGAATCTCCTCAAAACCGCTCCTTAACCAAGTGCTGGCCACGGCTCTGTATCTGAGGAACCTCACAGATAATCATCTTGGAGGCGCTGAGGTGTTCAAACTGCAGCAGGATCAGAGTTTGCTAATATCGCAGTAACACAGCCCTAGGGAGGAGCTGTTCATTCACCATGCCACTGAGGCCACTTATCTCGCAATACATCGCGCTCTACAAGGGACGCCAAATGCCTACAAGATGGAAATTAAAGAGGATAAGGGTTGAGGTGGGGGCAGAGATAGGGAAAGAAAAAAGTCAGTATCCGGCCTTAGTTTTAGGTCTACTAAAGGAGAAAATATGTGCTCAGATGATGAAAAGCCAAGCACGAAGCCAACCCCACACTCAGGGAAAGGCCGGGGGTCCCTGGCTGCAGAGCCTCCCATTCATTACTTTTGATTTACTGCAGAGCAGACAAGAGGCGCTCACATGATACATAGCTTGTATGTTCTTCTATCGATTTCCAAGACTTTGTTTTCTAAACTTCCCATCCGTCAGCAGCATCTGTGCCTGCCCACCCCCAGAGATGAAACAGGGATGAACCACCCCGTCTTGCAAAGAGTGGCAAGTTTTATGAGCTTGGAAGATTGGAAACTGAGCCTAGACTGATGCTCGTTTCTGTCAACAGGTGAGGTCGCCGCCTCCCCATGAAGTTGAAAGGGCACGGTCAAGGGTGTGGCCGCTGGGAAAGGGCAAAGTACCCCTAAAGCCCAAACAAACAGGGCAGAGGAAGAGCAAGGTGGTATGGTTACGAGGAGGCATGTTCTCAGTGGTGGGCGTCCCCTGTAGAGGCCGTCTTGGACGCTACTACTATGAACACTTCCCGAGCTGAGTAACCAGCGTGAACACTGCCCACATTCACCATCAGCCTCTAATCCACCACAGAAGGGTGCGAATGGTGCCCCTGCTGCCAGCCTGGGACCCTGAGAACAGACAACCGCTCCCCACTGGCCGCCGAGAGAGGTTACTGTGACCCCACCGGAAGACACGCTGTTCTGTGCATATAAGGAAAGCCGGGTACCCACATGCCACCTTCTCCTGCCAATATTCTCAGAATGGAAAAGGCAAAGCATCTGTGGTATTACATCCACCCCCAGCCCTCCCCCACCCCATTTACAAAAAAGATTCCTTCGGCTTTCACAAAGCAGATCTCAATACCTGGGGGCGCTGGGATGCAGGAGAGTGGGAAAGCTCTTCACTGCATCCCCTTGAGGCTGGAGCACAAAGGTGGGAAGAAGCAGGGCCGAGGGCTGCCAGGGCCTTTGGGAGGCAGATGCAGAGGCCTTCACTCTGCCTTCGTGGGGCACTGGGGAGTCTTCAGCTGAGCCGAGAATCTCAACCGATCCCGGAGCATCTCATAGCAGGAGGGGGAGATGTGACATCAGGAGCTGGGCGAGGAGCAAGTGTCAGCAGGCAGGGGCTGGCTCTGCTCTATGGCCTTTGGCCAACTTCCCGTTCTGTCTGTGCCTCAGTTTCCCTCGGAGAAATAGTCTTCCAGTTCCTCCACCTCTCTAAGGTATTGGAAGGCATCCAAAGAGTCTCAGAAGTGACAATATTACAAATAAAGGAATTATAGATGTGATCAATGGTTTCAATGGAGCTTTGGGGTCCCTGTTATTTAGAGGATGGATCAATAGTAATAACAAAAATAAATAGAGAATAACTCAGGAGACAGTCTACAAAGGACCCTGTGGCAACGTGGGGAAGATAATGCAGAAGCAGAGGAAGCCCTCCCGTGCTGCCCACGTCGGCTCAGTCACCAGGCTTGCTCTGGGGAGCGGCTGCCCTGCTGCTCGGCCAGCCCGCCCAGGGGCCACTGCTGCTCCAAATGGCATTCCGAACGAGCCCTGGCTGTGCTAGGAGCTAGGACAGGGAGTGAGGAAATAGGGTGAGCTAAAGGGGTTCCCCAGAGATAGTGCATGGTGCCAACCAGCACAAGATGGAACCAAATGAAATACCATCCACGGGTCCACTCACCCGGCCACGCGTGTGAGCCCAGGAGGGGTGACGGAGCAACAGGTCACAGCATGCGATGGACCAGCCACAGTCAGAGCCTGTTCCTGGCAGCTTCCAGGAGACGGCAGATGTGCTGGAAAGGGCATGGGGTGTGGAATTTGAGGACCTGGTTTGAAGTCCTGGCTCTGGAACACCCTACCTGGTGATGGGCTGGTCACATGACCTCCCCAAGCCAATGACAGCTGTCTAACTTGCTGTTATAAGATGTCACCTGAGAGAAGATAGGGGAAGCTTTCTGCAAAATATTCAGCGCTTCTGTCACCCACATGGGAGGATGGACAGTATCCCAGGAATGCCTCCTTTCCCAAGATAGCTTTGCCACATCCAAGCAGCCACAGAGCCAGCACTCCTACGTTCATCCTCAGTGAGGCCGAAACACAGCTAGGGGCTGGTCCTAGGAGCGATGGGCTTGCCCACGCCCTCCCTATTCCCCACGCCAGCCTCTGCACGGGGACTGTCACATTTTTTATACTTACTGGGTTGTCTGCCGCGAATTTTCTGCTGAGTTGAAAAGCCCTCGTGTTAGTGGTAGACACTGTCCTGACACACACTGGTGCACCGGGGATGAGTGAGTGCGCCCCATGGGTAAATCTGTGCCCCTTTAGGTACTAACTGTCCAGGACTGATTTGTCTGTCAATGGATTGGCTTCTCCTCTAGGAGGGGGGAGCTGATGTAACTAGTTGGCCTCAGGTGGATCAGAAAAAGCCTCTTAAAGGGGACAAAAAGTCTAAAAAGGGAATCAATCAATGGGGCTAAAGCCAAATTCCAGGTACTCAGAGCATGATTTTGGAAAGGCCAGCCCAGGGTGGAGTCCTAAGCACAAGCTATCAAGTCCCAGCCCGCAAGCCTGACCCTCAGCAGTTGGAAAGAATCAACTTCCCCTCCAAGTACAAACATCCCAGGATCAACAATGGGTCATGTCTCTGGTGAGCAGATTTGGGCGAGGAGCTGAGATGAACGTGGACCTGGGTCACGGCAGAATCTACTTCTTATCGTGCCATCAAATGCAGTGTTCTCACACATGAGAGTTGGGTGTCTTCTGACGGGGGGCACGGTTCGATGCAGGCACAGGCACACAGCCATCCCCATGTGTCCAAATGCACAGATATGCATAGAGTCCCGCATATCTGTGGACCAGCACAGGTGTGCACAGGCACCCACGTGATGGATTTGAACAGTAATTCACACGGTGAAACTTCTGGGCCCTCGAGCCAGCGGGGAATTTCAATCCCAGTAATAGATGACTGTCCCTGACCTGACCAGAAGCCTGGGCTCTTTTAATGACTTAACATCAGGGAATTAGAAGTCTAAGGGGACTTAGAAATCAACAATTTCAACCTCCAACCCAGAGCATAAAAATTCCCAGCGTGTTGACATATAGCCTCTGCTTGATGCCATGGTGATGGAGGACCTATTGCCCTGCTTGGAACCCCATCTAATTGTTGTTATTAATAATAAAAAGAACTATAATTTATTAAGTGCAGACTCTGTGCCTGCTGCCGTGCTAAGCACTTCCCTGGACCAGCTCAGGTAACCCAGTGAGAGATCTCCATTTAATGGAAGCTTAAACTGAGTCTCAGAAAAGCTGACTTGCCCACAGCGATACATCCAGTGTGTGGCAGAGCTGGGATTTGAACCTGGGACTGACTCCACAGCCCTTCGGTCATATGAACTTGCCCTAAATTCTACTGTATAGAAAATTCTTCCTCGGAATCAACCGAACTCTGCTTTCCTGTAACTTCCATGGACTGATCCCTGATCCGGGCTCTGGAATGTTGCAGAGGCTTCTTCCTGTCCCCCGGGCCCTTCCCTTCTCCTTCCCATGCTGTCCCTTTCCCTTGATGCCCTCTGGATGCCCTTGTTCAAATACAGGCCCCCCCACAAACAAAATTCCATTCTCAGTGGGATATCACCTCCACGGTTTGGACACTGTGCGTCAAGTGAGCTTTGTTTAGATGCCATTGGCCTTTTGGTCAGTGACATTACATCACTGTTTTTTTTTTTTTGCGGTACGCAGGCCTCTCACTGTTGTGGCCTCTCCCATTGCGGAGCACAGGCTCCAGACGCGCAGGCTCAGCGGCCATGGCTCACGGGCCCAGCCGCTCTGCGGCATGTGCGATCTTCCCGGATTGGGGCATGAACCCGCATCCCCTGCATCGGCAGGCGGACTCTCAACCACTGCGCCACCAGGGAAGCCCCTACATCACTGTTTTAAAGAAACTGTGGAGCTTTATTTCATTTCAGTTAGGTAGCTTATTTTTTTCTTACATCAACTACTGTAAGGTGTTTTTGCAGTTGAGATTAAAGAATATGTTTCTAGCTTATCGTTCCAGCTACTTTTAAGATCATTGTGAAGCATAGTTTGTCAGCCAGGACTTTAGCTGGCCTTGCAGCTTTGAGGTGTCTGCAAATTGGGTAAGCTGACTTTCTGTGCCAAGTAGTTGATCCAAGCCAGGCCAAGATTCGAAGGCTGAGTTTTGCATCACCCACCAGAGACCACTTATCCGGTGACACTGACATACGAAGCATTACTCTGGTTCCAATGTCAAATGCCACCCACAACTGCACATTTGGACTGAAACTAGAGATATGCTAGGGGTCACTTTGGAAAAAGTAGAGGGCAAAGGTCATTTCCAACCCAGGAGATAAGGATAAGGTCAAGGGAGAAATGCCAGTCGGTAAATATCACAGCAGTCCAGGAGGCAAGGGTACCAGGTGGAGGCATCAGGGCTGGAAACATCAGTATCTTAGCTGGAGTTTGAGACTTGCACCAAGCTTAGGAATACGCAGACACAAATGGGGCATTTCAGGCAATGTCCCAGTGAATCCCAGAAGATTGAATCCTGCTGGCCTGTGGCTCTTTTTCAAAGCCCAGCTATCCAACCTTTCTGAGTATGCACATAGCTGCCTTAAAAGTACCACCTGGCTTATACTATCTGGTTTCTGACCAACTTTTGATCCACCGGTAGTGAATCTTCTTGATGATAATAGTTAGCCCTCATTTCTCCATTTTGCCCATAAGGATGAAAACAAATGTGGTCAAATAACTTTCTGAAATGGGAGCGCATAATATGTAAGGCATTCCCTTTATATCAGTTGGATTATTTTCCCCCTGCAGGTTACAGAAACCCTAAATCAAACTGGTTTAAACAGTAAGGAAACTGATGGGCTCATGTAATAAGAAGCTCAGAGACAGATGCACCTGCAGGGTTGGTTGGTTCTGTAGCTCGATGATGTCCTCTGAGGCTTAGATTCTAGCTGTCTCATCTACCGCCCATAGCATTATTAGCTCCTTAAGTCTGGTCCCCCTCATGCTCAGAAGGTGGCTGTCGGAGTAATTGGGGCAACAAACTTCTTTATTTCCATCCAGAGAGAGACTGGATTCTCTTTTTTCCAAAGCTCCAAGGAAGTCTGACTTCATGTCTCATTGGCTCAGTTCTCTTTAGCCTGCCTCCAACTGAACCAGTCCTCTGGGGGTGGAATGGGTGTTGGGAAATGTTCGTTCCATTTCTGGTCCTTTAGTCCAGCCATGCTCTCAATAAAGAAATGTGATCATTTTGGCTCGGCTTATGTTTGGTGAATCCACGTTGGTTCCTGGCATTCACCATCTCCCTAAGTGTCCACAAACCATCTATTTAAGAAGCAACGTTAGAGCCTGACCAAGGACCACAGTCTCTGGGATCTTATTTTTTCCCCATTTTTGAAGCTGGAGACACCATTTACCTCTTCCATTCCCTGGGATTCATCAGAGCAGAGTTTACAGATACAAGCATGCAGGGGGCTACCTGTGGAGCTTGTTGAAAGTCTACAAGTGGCTGTATAGCCTAGTGGTTAAGAGCATGGGTTCAGGGCCCATGCTCAAGTTCAGGCTCTACCTACCACGTACCCTCACTCAATCTCTCTGGGCCTCAGTTTTCTTATCTCTAAAATAGAGGTAGCAGTAGGATCTCCCATGAGGAATTGTTATGAAGATTAAAGGAAGGGTATGGGGCTTCCCTGGTGGCACAGTGGTTGAGAGTCCGCCTGCCGATGCGGGGGACACGGGTTCGTGCCCCGGTCCGGGAAGATCCCACGTGCCGTGGAGCGGCTGGGCCCGTGAGCCATGGCCGCTGAGCCTGCGCGTCCGGAGCTTGTGCTCCGCAACGGGAGAGACCACAACAGGGAGAGGCCCGCATACTGCAAGCATACCGCAAAAAAGAAGAAAAAAAAGGAGGGATATGTGCCAACTGTTCAGAACAGTGCCAGTGAGGGGCACACATGTCTTGGCTAAATAAATATATGTTCTCAGTCCCCACCCTCAGAGACCGGTGATTCAAGCTGGGTGCGCGAAGGCAGTGGGGGAATCTGCTCTGGACAAGCGTGTCCTGGTGGATTCCGACGCAGGTGAATCAACCACCCGGAGATGCCTGGCAACAATATGCCCACCGTCCTGCTCAAAGCTCTTCCTGAGCGTTGGGATGAAATGCAGTGCGCCCTGGCCTGGGAATAAAAATCCCAAACACATAACAGTGAGCGTGCTTTCACTACTGCCTCATCCTATTTGGGTTTCAGTTCTTTCAGCTATATTTTTCTTTCTCCAGATTTGGGAAAGTTTTCCTTGATAGGAGACAAGCAAAGTGGGAATGATGCTTGGGCCTCTCTCAGCATTATATCATCCTCTGTAAAGAATGGAGCTCACCCTCTTGTTCTTGCTTCAAAATTCTTTAATGTACCCACCGTTCCTGGCGTTCCCAACTCGCCATGGACTGTAATGCCACTGGTACCCTTCATGTGGGCCTGTGTCGTGTTCGTGTTTGCCTGTGATGTGAACCTCCCACCCCAGTTTAGGGATGCGCCCCTTTACAAATCTGAGCTCACCGCAGAGCTCACCCGTGATTCCCCGTCAGCTTCATTTGTGCTTATGGCATCAGAACTCAGCGTTCGAGAGCCTCTCAGCCCTCCTGAGCCATCTTCCCTTTCAGAGCCTCTGCCCACGGAATTATAATTGTTTTCTCTAAACCTGAACAATTCTGCCTTCTGAAATTCTAGTCTACTTGGACCATGCTCAGTTTTCCTCTTTTATCTCTTATAAACTCTAAGATGACTTTTCCCCAAGCTTCCTGTATCATCTATCTACGGCTGCATAAAAAAACCAACCCAAAACTTGGTGGCTTAAAATAGCAACCATCTATCTTCTCATGATGCCGCAATCTGGGCAGGTCTCACCTTCGTGGCTGCCATTGGAGGGATGCCTGGGGGCCGGCTTCTTCCAGGTGCCTCACTTATAAGCCTGGAAGTGTAGTGGGATGGCTGGGTTGGGTGGGGTCACCTGACCTCTGTCTCTACGTGTCTCTCAGCCTCAAGGAGGCTGGCCTGGACTTCCTTGTATGGTAGCCACAGGGCAGCTAAGAGCCAAAGAGTAGAAGCTGCAAGGACTGGGCTTGACAGTCAGGTGGCATCCCTTCTGCTGCGTTCTATCGGTCAAAGCAAGTCGCATGGCCAGCTCCACCGGGCAGGGGAAATAGACTTCACCACCTGATGGGAGGAATTGTAAAGAGGCATGGCCGTTTTTCACTTACCACACTTCCTTTCATGAAACCTATTTTGAGGACCTGAACCGAGGAGACGAGGAAAAAGATGGTTCTGATCCCTGGAAAGAGCTCACAGTCTGGTGGAAGAAACAGAAAGCTAAAGAGAACATTATAACATAATGTGATAAACAGTAACGATGGCTGCCAGCCCTTGTGCATCTGCCGTGTGCCTGGCACCGTGCTGAGTGGTCTATTTGCTTCGTCTCACTGAGTCTTGACTGTAGCCCAGGGGATGGGGGCGGGGGCTGGGGGGAAGGTAAAGTTAATAATTATGCCCATTTTTCAGACAGGAAAATCAAGGCACAGAGATGTTAGGTATCAAGAACACCAGGCAGGGTGTGAACTCAGTCAATGCCCAGCTTTACAGCCCTTGCTCTTACCAGGTACTGTGACTCCCCTGCAAGCCCAGCCATCAGCATGGAGAGTATCTTGCCTGCGGTCTTAGCCACAGAAAGAGCTCCGTCAATAAGCAAGTAGATGGAGGAGCAGGAGAAAGACGAGGGATCGCAGCGGATTTCTTTTCACAGAACACAAGCAAGAAGACCCCCACCCTTCATGCTCATCTCGGGGCCCCCAGCAGGTTGCTGTGACTTTCACCTGACTCCTGACTAAAACGACACACCAAGACCAAAGCCCACGGTGGCCTGGGGCTGCATGAAAGGTTTGAGAACAAAGGAGTCACCTCCTCTCCATCTGTCCCAGTGACACATGATCGGGGGAGAAACTGTTTCCAAAGCCACACAGGAAACCACGTCTCTGTAAACTCACCCATGACGTCAGCCCCGCATCCAGAAAGGCCCTTGTGCCTGCCTCCCACTCGTCCCCGCATTAACCAATTACTGAAAACAGCTCAAAATAGCACCTGCCCCTTGGCTGGGCCTGCTGCAGGAATACTGTTTATGATTCTGTGCGAGAGAGAGAGAGAGCATCTTCTGAAAATCGGTGCAGTGAGAGAATGATCTGGGCTCTTCCTCCAGCATCCGGCTTTGACTCTGACCTGCCTGGAACAGGCTGGGACGCAGAGTTCGCGTTTCCTGCAAGACATTTGTGGTGCAGTGCGGCCTCTTGTACCCAGCTGCAGTCTGGGCCTCAAGGTGGCCCTGGGGAACAGCAAGGGACCCAAGCCCATGAGACACAGGGCATCAGAGGCTCCAGGGTGGGGAGCCACCCCAGAACCCACTGGAAGCAGCTGCTCTGGAAGCTGGCTGAGGCACAGGACTCATTTGGAGGCTGTTTCATGGCCCGGCTTCGATCACAGCTCAGTTTCTCCACACTGCAGTCTCCCCCAAGGATCCCAAGGGACTCCTGTCTCCATCAGTCACTCCTAAGCCCATTTTTAAATCTGTCAAAGCCATGAAAAGGATACTTATCATAAGTAATAAAAAAACAACAAAATGAATATCCGTTATAGTTTACAATGAAACTATTGTAACAATCGAATGGAGTGGATCTTTCCACACTGGCATGGAAATCACACCAAGAAATGTTGTCAAGTGGAAAAGGCAAACCATATAAATACCTGTCTATCTATCTGTCTCTCTCTCTCTCTATTTATCTATCTATCTATCTATCATCTATCTGTCTAGCTATCTATCATCCATCTATCTACTATCTACCTGTCTACCTGCCTACCCACCCATCTATTTAAACACCAAACTGATGATAAATGATTTCCTTCCAGGAGGGGAGAGGGATTGGAGGGGAAGATGGAGCTAGATAACGAGGACTTTTGCTTCACTTGTATTCTTTGAATTTTTACAAGGACGTATTCATGTTTTACTTATAAAATTAAAAATTAAACACATTTCCCAGCAAAGCAAAGCTAGAGAGAATGATCCACTAACAAACTATAACCCAGTTCATTCCTCAATCCCGTCTTAGTCTGTCTGAATTTTTCTGCTGCCTGGGCACCGGTGCCCAGGCAGCAGAAAAACTCAGCAGAAATGGCTGGTGTGGCTCCTTGCCCCTCCCCCAGGGCCCCCTTCTCCTTCCTTGGCTGAAGGCTTTTGATTTCACCTGCATCCCAGCCTCACGCCTAGGCTCTGAAAGCCAGCAGGGAACGTGCAGGCATCTTGGTTGCCGAAGTTCTGACTTGGAGCCTTAGCCCCACAGCCCGTGCCCCTGGGGTCCACCCCCTATTGCAGACCTGGAGTCTCTTTACCTGGATCTGCCCAAGTGCCTCTCCTGATGCCCCCTCAGCTTTGGCTGTCTAGTCTGGCCCCACTGATACAACAGCACCGACCAGTGGCCCCGTGCCAGCGGCAGCGCGAAGAGTGTGAGGTCTGCTGTCCAGCAGGCTGGGCCAGGTCTGCAGAACCTCCATGCTTGGCCTCCTCACCTTGGAGCCTGAATGAGATTTTCAAGGACGTGCCTGGGCTCAGGGGCCTCACCGACAGTGGCTTGAGTATTGGCTTTAGTCTCCTCTGAGGGACGTCATGGAAGCAGAGCCAGGGAGCACCCCAGCGGGGAGGGGGAGTCAGCCTGAGGCCCCTCACTGGGCGTCGCCGCCCCCACCTGTCTGCTCAGAGCGCTCTGAGCATCTGGTTCTTCTGGCTAAATCTGCCTCACGAGGCGCTTTGGGGAGGATTTCAGGAGTGGGGCTGCCAGCGTTGTCGTGCATGACTGCATCATCTCCTCCCGAAAACTCTAGAAGGAGGAGCGCCAACCAGCTCTCCCCGACTAGCTGGTTTCCCTCAACTAGCTTGGCTGAAAAAAGCTAGTTGAGGGAAACTAGCTATTTTATTGGTCGATGGGCCTGGAGGCAGGAGAACGGACTAAATGACTCTGATGATGAAGCCATGCCAGGACCCAGTCAGATGGGGACAGTGTTGTAGCTGTGACAAGCCTGCTTTTCCCCAGAACTTGCCCTTCCTCACCTGGCCAAGAACACCAGCTTCTCAGGACCGTGGACCTGACGCATTCAGGTCTCAGGTGCCACACCTCTCAAGGCTCCTGGGATGTCCACGAACTTAAGGAGACACCTGCTTCTCCGTGGGGTTGGGCGGGCCCCCCTCACTGAGAGCTTGCTTTAATATTGATGGAGACCACCTCCCTCCAAGACCATGATGGCTTACCTTCTCCACCGTTATCAAGGTGGGGTGTGCCTGGAATTCAAACAGACCCCTCCTCTGACACTCAGCAATGCCCATCTATTCCTCGTCCTCTCTCAAGTCCTCTGGTAGTAATGATGATCCCGTCCAAGGCTCTGAATAATCTATTAATAAATAACCATCCCTGAGATCACACAGTCCAATGAACAGAGTCTTGTATTAAATAGCATGGTGCTGGGTGTGGGAGACGGGACATTCTTTTCCATCATTGTGCTCAGGAGGTGAAGGTGCAAGATTGCAGCAGCCAAGGGCCCTTCTGAGGGGACCAGGATCCTCCTTAGAATGGAAAAAGCCTGGGACACACAAAGGCCCAAGGGAAGGATGGTAACAAAGCTGCTCTGAGAGCCAAGACATTTCTTGGGTTAGTAACAGCTGCCAATATGTTCCGTATAAGCACTTTTAGGTGGGTGTCTGGTCGAAGCCGAAGTGTGGGTGGTGGAAGAAACAGTCAAATTGACGTGAGTTAAGAACTGAGGGTTATTTTGGATTCTTTCATTTTTAATTTGAGCTTCCTCCTTTTTCTTGGGAAAAAAAAAAAAGGTGTTTTTCCATGGGCAGTCCAGGAAAGTGAAAAGAGGAGAGCCGGTGGGGGAGGACAAACATAGGAATGAACCTCAATTCATTCCTGACCCAGTCATGTCCCTGAAATCCTGCCTAGAGACAGGGGCAAGGTCAAGATGACCTTTTGGCATCCTTTCTTGGGACTGGAAGAATCCTGGCTGGAGGGTTCTAAGAGGCAAGGATGATGCCTATGAGGATTGAGGGAAGACTTGTAGTCATGGTAACCATGCAATCCAGAGTTTCCCCATGTGAGTAGGTGGTCCAAGTTTATGAGAATCGAAATCCGAGATTCAGGAGACACTCAAATCCGGGTATTAAATGTCCCCGGCAAAACCAACGTGGCAACTCATGTTCTCGGTGGGAGGGTCATCCACCGTGACCCTCCTTTGGGAAAGGGAGGACCAGCACGGAGAAGGAGCTACTTAGAGGCTCCAGCATGCCAAGCGTGGGAGAGCCATGAGGACGAAGGGGAGAAAGTGGACACACCTGGTCAGAGTGGACCTAATGAACATTTCCACAAACGTCAAGGGTGGACAGCACCATCATCGCAGAGAAAATAAATCTAGTTAGTAACAGGACCTATGTAAGCAGGGTGTGAGTGTCTTGGAAAGCAGAACAACCTTGTAAATTGTTCTCAGAACCCCTGAGAATCAGATCCCTTTGTAGTCAGGGTGCATGCACAGTGCCGACCCTATTCCCCAGTGTCCCAACCCAGGCTCTCCAGCAACAACCCCTCCACACCCTCCTTGCTCCCCAGACTGTGGGAACATCCTCCAGAGGTGCCAAGCCTTGGTGTACCCCTGGTGCCCTGCGGCCCAGCCTCAGTCACGTAGGCGCCCACCTAAGCCACCATCTCACCTGGCTCGGAGCAAAGCCCTCTACTCCTTCAGAAGGCAGGGAAGGCAGGTTTTAAGTCAGACAGTGTTTAAGATGCCCAGCAACAGAGGCAAGCTAATGTTTGCATAAAGGCCCTCTCACTGAACCTACTGCCTGTCCATCTGCCCCCTGGCTGTCACACAGCCGGGCCGCCTCTGTGGGTAAATCAGGCGGTCCCTGGAGAAACCCGAAGCCCGCCTCCTCCTGGCCGGCAGCCACTGCCCAGCCCGGCCTCTGCCTGCCCCTCCGCACTCGTGCTCCGGCCCCCCCCACCCCACCCTGTTTCTCATTCCCTTTATCTCCTTCCTCTCCCTTCCCATTTCTGGCCCTGGCTTAGCCCTCTATAATGACTTAATCTTGCCGACAGTGTGACAAGCGGATGAATCGAACTCCGAGGCTTTTTTCTCCACTCCAGATTCATTTGAAGATTTCTCCCAGATGCGGCACTAAAACCCCAGATTCAATTTCCCTTTGACATAATAACCGAATTAGTCTCATATTGTCATACATAAATTACTAGCCAGTCAGGGCGCCACCAGAGGGAGGGAGAGCTGGAGAGAAAGGAAGGCGTGAGCCTCCGAGGGGGTGTGACTGTGACAGCGGGGACCTGGATAACAGTGGGAGACAGAAGGGTGACAGCTAATCATATCTGACGGAAGGACGAGGAGCATCCCCAGGCGGCAGCGAAGGTAAAGATTACTTACCTTCCTCCCCACGCCCCTGGCCATTAAAACGTCACCACAGGGAGCCTTGCACCTTACAAGAGATACACAGATCTAAATATCTGCTCCATTAAGTAATGTTCTGTTAGCAAAGGCTGTTTTCAAAGAGGAAAACTTAATTTTGTGGAACACTGCTGCAGCTTCCAGGCCTGGAGACAGAGCTGAGCGGGGCAGGAGACCTGCCTGAGGCCCTGTTGGGGCAGAGATGCACATCCTGGGCCCTGTGATTGTGGAACACTGCTGCAGCTTCCAGGCCTGGAGACAGAGCTGAGCGGGGCAGGAGACCTGCCTGAGGCCCTGTTGGGGCAGAGATGCACATCCTGGGCCCTGTGAACATTGTGAGCACAGACACAGCATCCTAGCCTTCCCCACCTGGGCCGTGGGACCAGAAGTGTGGCCAGACCAGAACCAGCTGGAGTGAGGCCTCCTCACCTGCCCACCAGCCACTCGGCCCAGGCCAGAGCCCTGGGGACTCTCCTTAAGCCTTCCTCTCTATTTCCCCCAGCCCATCTGTTAGTTCTGGTCAATTCTGAAAGCTCTTGCCTCTGGCCTCGCTTCTGCATCCCATGTCTTGCTGGGATTATAACCACAGCCTCCGGACCAGATTTCCCACCTTCAGCCCTACTTAACAACCCGTGCTCCACTCGGCCACAAGACCATATCTTTCCAAAGTACATATCTGATGGCAGCGCTTCCTTAAATTAAAACTTTCAGGTAGTGCCCAAAAGAGTACCGTCCAAATCTCTTAGCTTGGCCTGAAGAGCAGCATGAACTGACCATTGCCTACTGCTCCAGGTTTATCCCTTGGACCAGGGCCTCACATGTACCATTTTGCAAGTAAGCTCTGGGATTTTCCTGAGCTGTTCCTTCAGCCTGGAATACCCTTCTGCTCCTTCACTGTCACCTAAACATCATCTCCATCTAAAGCATTTCCTGGCCTCCCTAGACCCATCACTGCTCTTGCCAGGCTCCACTGCCTCCCAGCTTTCTTCTCGCATGGCACCTAACATGTGTTATTGCTCTTAATGGCTTACTTATCCATCTCTCTTGCTAGATGTCGAGTTCTTTGAAGGCAAAGATCTTATTCATTGTTATAGTCCCCCATACCTAGCATAGAGCAGAAATTCGAGAGATATGAAAAGAAACATGCAGGAAGGTTCATGAGGCCAGCCCAGAGCAAGCCAAGGGCTCGCACAGACCTTCACATCCCTACATAGAGGGGTATAGTTGGCGCGCATCACATCTGTGCGGTTAGATTGAAGTTCTGATCGCGTGTCTGCCATGAACGCGGCGTTGGCCCGGAGCTTTGTAACATTTGTAGCATTTCAGTCCCCTCACTGGCCAGCCCAGAACTTGGCCTGTGTGGACTTTCAGTAAATGTATAAGCGATTATCCACTGGGGATTTTGTTCTCAGGAGTTGCCTACTTCAGAGGATACAAAGGAAATAATTATGGAGCAGATATGATACAATATCCCACCGGACCACGAGCTTCTAGAGGCAAGTATTGGGCTCGTTCCTGCATCTCTGTGCAAGGCACATACATCCCCCCACTAGTGCCCTGAGTAGCCCCTGCTCACTCAAAGTTGTGAGAGCTGTGGAGATGAATGTGGATTTGTTCTGCAAAACAGATGTGACCCAAGGTACAGGCAGTGACCTGTCACTTTGCCTTCAACTTTTATTGACATCACCACATGTTCTATTTCAATCTTGTGCTGGAGAACGATGTCCCTTTTATATTTTTACTTAGACTGAAGTCCTGCAGAATACCAAAGATGTAAGTGGCTTTAAAGCCAATTTACTAAATGGCTAGGCTTCGTGGGAGTGAAATCAGGAAATGGTCTTTTTTCGCCTCCCTACTGCCATTCGATCCTGCTCTCTCAGACACTCCTCTCTATGCCCCGTACACCCACCCCACCCACAGGAGGCAAATATAATTGTGTATATTTAAACTGTACAATGTCATGATTTGATAGACACATATGTTGTAGAATTATCAAGACCAAGATAATTCACACATTCATCACCTCACTGTGTGTGAGCGTGTGTGCATTCACACGTGTGCATGTGCGTGTGTGCGTGTGTGTGCGTGTTGGAGGAGAACACATGAGGTCTACTCTCAGCAACTTCCAAGTACACAAGACTGTATAACTAATTGTAGTCACCATGCTGTGCTTTAGATCCTCAGAACTTAATTCTCCTGTATAACTGAAAATTTGTACCTTTGGCTTACATCACCCCATTTCCCCCTCCCCCCAACCCCTGGCAACTCCCATACTATGCTCTGTTTCTATGAAATTGGCTTTTTTAAAGGTCCCACATACAAGTAATACCGCACAGTATTTGCCTTTCTCTGCCTGGTTGATTTCACATAGCGTCATGCTCTCTAGACTCATCCGTGTGGTCACAAATGGCAAGATTTCCTTCTTTCCCTTGGCTGAATAATATTCCCTGTGTATATATCTACACATTTTCTATATCCATTCGTCCATTGAAAAACATGTAGGTTGTTTCCATGTCTCAGCTATTGTGAATAGTGCTGTAATGAACGCAGATACTTCTTCGAAATACCGATTTCAAGCCCTTTGGCTATATACCAATTAAACCAAAGAGCATCTGCACCGCCAAGGAGACGACCAATACATTGAAAAGGCAGCCTACAGAATGAGAGACAATATTTGCAAACCCTATATACTATAAGAGGTTAATATACAAGATATATAAAGAACTCATAAAACAGCAAAAAAGCAAATAATCCAATTTAAAATGGGTAAAAGACTTGAATAGATGTTTTTCCAAAGAAGACATACAAATGGCCTCTAGATGTGTTAAAAGGTGCTCAACATCACTAATCATCTGGGAAACACATATCAAAACCACAATGAAATTATCACCTCACTTCCGTTAGGATGGTTACTATAAAAAGACAAGAGATAACAAAGGTTGGCGAGGGTGTGGAGAAAAGGGAACTCTAGTGCACTGCAGGTGGGAATGTGAACTGGTGCAGCCACTGTGGAAAACAGTATGGAGTTTCCTCAGAAAATTAAAAATTGAAGTACCATATGATCCTACAAATTTTCAATCACTCTTCACGATTAACAAACAGTCTTTACTTTCATTTATTAAAACTTTCAGTTCAACCTAAGTCAAAACTTCTGTCTCTCATCGGTTGAAAGGTCCTCCTGATTGCCCCAGCGCCAGCGCCCCCCACCAGGCTGAGGACCCCGCCGCAGGGAAAGGAAGCAGCTTGCTGCCTGTTCTCCCCCCTGTTCTTCCTCCTCCTCCTCCTCCTCCTTTCTCCATGGTGCCTCTGGCTCCTCCAGGGTCACGGCAGGGAGAAGGTGACCTTCACACATGGGTTGAGCTGTTGGTGGTTCTCTTTGGCTGTTGAATGATCTGGTAGTTATTCAAAGGCACGCCTTCTCTCTTGTGGGGGATTTTGTGGGTTCTTTGGGCCATCCTCTGGGCAACCTTCACCAGGCGGTTCCCTGATGGGGGCGATGGGCTCCCCACTGACCTCTCCTGACTCCCTCTCATCTCTGACTCTCGGGGGTACCCACACAGCCTCCTTGGTCTCCTCTTCGAAGCGGTTCCCATTGCAGCCCTTTTCAAGACAGCTTGAGCCGGGCCTACCTCTAATGGTCCATCTGCCCCTCAGCACGTAACCCGGCATCTCCAGACTCTGTCCATGCAGGCAGCTCCCAAGAGCTTTTTTGAGCTTCACTCCGGTAGAGTTAGAGACAGGTATCTGAGTTTCTATGGCTTAAGCATCCAGCAATGGGGATGTCTGTCTTCCCATTTGTAGATAACTTCCACTTTCAACATGTGATCTTCTGAAGCTTCCTTCCCTCGTCTTGGGGCAGACAGAGGAAGGGAAACACAGAGTTATCCCCAGAAAAGATTCTCAGTCTCAGGTCTCCTCCTATCTGGACGGGGGTGGCTGGCAGCGTGAGGGCTGCAGAGCCAGTTTCCCTATCTCTTGGACAGTCCAAGTCTACGTCTGGCAATGCATCTATTGGGCAAGGTCCTGACAGGAAACACATGGCACACTCAAAGGGGTAATTAAAGAGAGTTGTAGAGACTATAAATGTATGGGGCAGGGTTCAGGTAACCACAAGGGAAGAGGAACCATCTTGAGTCTAAAGGAAAAGGGAAGGAGATGTTTCTGGAACCTTGGGAGATCCAGAGCTATCAGACTGGTGCTGCAGCCTTTAGTACAGGGATTCAGCCATCCTCAAACCATGACCAGGCAGAGAAGGAACCAGGGGAATAAATACCCTGGTCTTTCTCCTCCTGCCCTTGGATCTCCTGCAGGTGCCTCCCATTGGTTGAATTCAGACCAAAGCCCAAGGGCAAGTTCAAACCACCTTGTAGAGGTCAGCCTGGCAGGACTCGGGTGGAGAAGAACGGCACTGGAGTGGTGTATTGGGGAATATGCAGTATACACCCCTCTCTTCACAATGCGCAGGAATTTGCCATCCACTGTCCTCAGCTGGGGGTCCCAGTGAAACGACAGTGAGGGGCCATTTGTCAACTAATAACCCGTCGCACATTTGTCTGTCTCTGCTCCTCTCCACTACCCTGGACGGCATCTGCATCCCTGTAGAGACTGCGGAGCGGGAGTGGGAGGTCTCGGAGCGGAGATGGCAGCCTCTCATCTTCTGCTAAGAAGGGATTCGTCCTAAACTATGTCAGCACCAAGGTAACCCATGTCCAGATATAAGCTGCAAACCACACAACCACAGCGCGAAGAAGACTTGGAGTGAGTTTTTGAGGATCTGCCATTTTAGATTCTCCAGGCCACAGCACTGCCATTCTTAGCACACTTAACTAAGAGCTGGCTCAGGCTGGCTGGCCGAGGAGCCCTCTAAGAGATGGTGGCCAGGGGTGGAAAGGAAACAGTTGGGCCAGGGATGCTCAGGGTGGACACAGCATTCCAATTTGATGTGGGGACACAGGGATGAGGCCCGTGGTATGTGTCCTTTCCCTCATCTGCTTCTCCAAGGATGCTTCAGGTGGCGTCCAGCCCAGGTGGCATGGCCTTGGAAGAGCTGGCTTCTCCTGAAAGTGGGGACTAACTTTGAAAGACTCATCAATGCCAGGGCTCCTGCAGGGAGGACAAGGCCCAGTGTTGCCCAGGCTGGAAGGAGTAGACTCACCAACACATCAACTCCTTGTCACACAAACAATGGTGGATCAGACAATACCAGTGTTCGTCTTTTCCAATCCTGTAATAACGCAGGATGGAGTTGGAGGCTTGCGGGGATGGAAGATATGAAAGTCCTCAGCTCCCCGGGGAAGATGTTCATAGGTCTGCTGGGGTCCCCGGCCTTGCCAGGGACGGCTGGAAATTGTAGCCAAGTCAAG
This sequence comes from Neophocaena asiaeorientalis asiaeorientalis, assembly GCF_003031525.2. Classification (NCBI taxonomy): domain Eukaryota; kingdom Metazoa; phylum Chordata; class Mammalia; order Artiodactyla; family Phocoenidae; genus Neophocaena; species Neophocaena asiaeorientalis. The sequence continues at coordinate 1,091,897 of NW_020175012.1, forward strand.
CCCATACTGCTGGCTGCTGTGTGGGATATCCAGGGCCACTGAGTACCAGCTCCATGCAGGCTAAGAGCACAGACTTTTCCATCAGACAGACCTCCATGCAAATCTTGGCTCTGCTGACCCCTTATCTTGTGGCCTTGGGCAAACCAAGGCTCGGTTTCCTGACCTGAGAAATGGTCATGACAAATTTCACAAGGCTGTGCTGAGGATTAAATGAGCTAATACATGGCAACTGCCTATCACAGTGTCCCGTACATGGTTTGCATTCAATAAATGTCAGCCATTACTGTTATGGTTGGCACTCCCCCATTATTCTTGCATGGACAAATCCCACGTGGTAGCAAGTTTTAATCATTCATTTATACAAAAACTGTTTACTCAGCACCTCCCATATGGCAGTGGAGAAAAGGAGGCCTCAAGGTGCTCAAAGTCCAGTGCAAGAGACAGAGGATGGAGCTAACAGCGGTGATATGGGGTGAAGGCTGTGGGTGCACAGAGTCCAACAGCCTGGCCCAGGCTGGGATAGTCAGGGAGGCCTTCCTGGAGGAGATGGCACTCAGGCTGAGTCTTGCTGGATAAGTGGGGCTTTGTTAGGCAGTCACAATGGGGAAACTGTTCTAGGCAGAAGCAACAGCCAGCCCTGACAAATGCCAGCAACAGCTTTGGGATGGCCGAGTGTCAGTGATGAGAGCAGAGGTGGAAGATGAGCCAGAGAGGAAATCAACATGCTGGCTGGAGGCAACTGGATGGTATCCTGCAGAGCAGGGTGATCCATCAAAGGACGACCAGGAGTTTACGTCATCAAATAATTCTTCAGAACTTCATCAAGACTTTGGCTGAGGCGACTAAGGCTGCAGCCTTGGAGGCTGGGCAGGGAGAACCCAGATGTGGCCCTGCTCAACTCCTTGCTGCCTGGTATCAGGTGCTGCCTGGGAGTCAGCCCTGGGGGGCCCAGCCCACCACCTCTGTGCTACCATCCCCTGCCCCATCCTCCAAGCTGCCCCTGGCTGGGCTGATGCCTAGTGCCCTGAAGGAGAAAGGGTCCCAGCCGTCACCCTGCTTCTACCGCTTGTGGAAGCAGGAGGCTAAGCAGAGGCTGTGCCTTGGTCCAGGCTGCCAGGGACTTGTGGACCCTCCACAGGGGAGCCCCCAGGCCTTCCTGGCAGCCCCTCTCTGTTCGGGACACCCAACTTGCCCCGGCCCCTGTGACTTTGATGACTGTCATTCTTGGACGTAACAGCTGAGTCTACAATCCAAGTATATGTAAAGGGAGGAACGGAGGCTCCGTTTCCTCTGAACTTCCAGCTGCTGCTTTTAAGTGACAGGTCAGCTGTGTGCTGTCCCTGCTGCTGCAGGGACACGATGGGGGTGGGGGGAGCATCTGTAAACTGGATGTCCTGAACGGCCTCGAAGTTCCAGGCTGCTTCCGTGAGTGACAAGGGCTGCCTGCCAAATAGGAAAGAAAAATACTTTAATTGGATAGCAGGGGGAGGCATGGAGTTGTGGGACTAATCTTCATCCAAGTCTTGGATGATCTCAAAAAAGTCATTTAACCTTTGTAAGCCTCAGTTTCCTCACCTGCTCTGTGGTCACGTCTGCTTTACTGGTGAAGATTAATTGTAATAATGAGTGTCAATGTTTCTCAAACAGGGAGCTCAAACCCAGGGTCTAGATGGTGATAGGGTGGGAGGTACCTATTTTCCTAAAGCATAAATTTTACCCAAAGATTTTAGAGAAAAAGATTCTATTAAACAGATAAAGTAATATTCTGGAGAAGCATATGCCACTTTAATGGATTATAAAGACAAAAGAGGAACGATCAAAGCAATTCTTTGCAGCGCTATAAACTCTTTGGCTACAGCCCCAGATCTTTGGGTCCTGTTTCCTCTCTGTCAGCTGAACCAACCAAGAGCGCAGTGCAGGGGGAGGCTCTCTTTCCATGACCAGATGCACAAGACAAGTGTGGATGTGAATCCACTGCCTGATGGGTCATTCTAGGCTTTGCTTCTTTGGAGCACACTTTGCCCATGAACTTAACTTCTGCTTGTAACCACAACCATTTGGTCCATCTATCTATCTTTGATAGAACCATAGGAAAACGGTGGGCAGCCAAGGACACTTTCCACCAGACAGTAACTATACGGGAAATAACTTGGAGAGGAGGCCTGGAGGAAGCCAGACCAGTCTAGAGGAGGCAGGAGCAGATGGCAACGGCTCATACAGGGGACAGACCTGCAGAACCATGGGGCTGGGAGATGTGGGATCGGAGAGCCCAGGAGAAAGGGCTAAGGAACAATATACTGAGAATCCCCCAGGGAGGACTCAAGACCCAGGGGCAACTGCAGGCCAGGCAGGGAGCAGGAACTGCAAGGAGGGGAATGATGGCCCATCACTGAACGTGAAAGTGACCTCTTGAAGTCCCTGCCACTGACTTCTGCCTGACACGTCATTGCAGGCCCAGTCTAACAGTCAGTTCTCTGTGGTCCACTGACCAAGTTCTGCCAGGTTTATGAACGAACTAGCCCAGCCCAGCCTTCTGACCATCCTCCCTTCTCAAGCTTAACGTTGCTCAGATGTGAGGGCACAGCATTCTCCCTGCCGGCAGCACGTTAGCCCCGAGACGCCCAGGTTTTTCAGTTGCCCTCTGCCTGTAAGTACGGGCTGCATGCAGTTTTAATGAATAACAGTGGTGAAGTATATTTAAAGGTATAGATTTTTAGCAGCAACACAGATGTTGAAGGGCGAAAACAAGGCCAACACCCCATCTACTTAATTTTAGTCCCTCCGAAGTGCACAGTTTTCAGCCTGGTGCCCGTCATCGATCAGTTTTGATTAAGTGGCTGAGAATATTATTTTTTTTTAATGCCTGAAATTCTTAAAAGAACAGTGGACTGTGTTCATTTCTGCCTTCAGGTTTAAGAAGATGCTTTCCTAGAACTTGCCATTGCCCGAAGATGGGCCTCGGGGCCACAAGTTTGGGTCCACAAATTCTGGGGATCTGTGGAGCCACCAAGATTTGACATTCAGAATGTCCCTGCCATCGGACCCCAAACAATGACCCCCAAACCTGAGAGAACGCCTCCTGTTCGTCCAAATCTGTGAATCACTTTTGAAACTGACTTTATTTCTACCAAATAGCTCTGCAATTCTCTAAAATAGGGATTCTACTGAGCTGGGACATCTCATCAATGGGAAATGAGTCTCTGGTTGTCAGCTGCTCCATCCTCATGGCCCGAATGAGTCTGAAAGTCTATGTGTCCTAGAACAAATCGGAATGTATCCTCCCCACTCCCCTCCCCCAAAGCTTCGAGTTCTCCATGTTCAGCTTTCTTCAGGAAAAAAATTGTAATGAATCACAGGGCATCAACATGTTGGCATCTCTTGGCACTGAGAAAGTATTTCAGTGAGTCTGTTTGACAAGTGTCTTCCACCCAGCAATGGGGTAGACACAAGAATGAAGAAAAGAAATGATCTTGATAACATACTCTATATATTCTGCCATAAACCAATCCCGCAAAGTTTGCAACGCAGACTCTTCTGGTGGTTAATGCTCTTTTTTTTTTTTTACGGTACGCGGGCCTCTCACTGCTGTGGCCTCTCCCGTTGCGGAGCACAGGCTCCAGACGCGCAGGCTCAGCAGCCATGGCTCATGGGCCCAGCCAATCCGCGGCATGTGGGATCTTCCCAGACCGGGGCACGAACCCACGTCCCCTGCATCGGCAGGCGGACTCTCAACCACTGCGCCACCAGGGAAGCCCCGGTTAATGCTCTTTTGACTTGAATAACTGTTGAAGCCTCCTTCCCCCTTCTTTCCCTGCAGGTACATCATCCCAAAAAGGCCTTAGCTTTTCACATTTCAACAAAGATTCTCACGCTCTTTACTGGTAGGGGACAAGGCCCTATGAGACTAAACACACAAGATCATTAAATAAAACAAAATGCTTGATTAAAAATGTCAAGTGGACAGCTGAGGTCAGGTGGGACCTATCTGGCCTGAAAGCTCTATGTACACACTTATAAAAAAGAATCCATAAAGAGCCCAGCTGGGGAATTGAAAACATACGTAATGTAGATTGCAAATTTCAGCCACTGCATGAATTTCTTTAAGCTTGTTTGATGTCTTTCAGACCCGAGATGCAGGCATTAGGACCAGTACTTCTTTTCAATGCCTGGTCCAACCTCAACTAACATTCAGACCTCTGGGCCCCAGGCACTCTGTTTAGAACTTCCCTTTAATCAGCAAGCAACCCTCTGAGGAAGCGATTATTAATCCCTCCCCCCTTTCTTTTTCCAGGTAGTTTTAAGCTTTAATCTTCTTTGTAGGTAACAGAAGTAATGAGTTTTGAAACAGAAGAGAATTTTTTTTAAATGTTTAATATGTTCTATACAATAGCAGAGGTTGAGTGTTTATTTATCCCCGAAAATCTTACTGTTCATTTTTCTCTTATGATTTTTCTGATTGCCGCAAAGGACAAAATCACCTGCCGATTTCACATTTGCTCACATCTATGGGTAAGGCCGCTTTGCATGGTGCGTAGTGCTATTGGGACAGACACTTAATTCCCTTTTACTGATGAATAGGTTGGGGGATGGAAGTGTGTTTCAGCTTCAAGACCCGCATCCTTTTTTTTTAAACCTCAGTACCTCCTACTACCGCCAGCTGACATTGTTTAGATACGTACAGTCTTGGGGAGAAAGTTTCCTCATAGCTTAGTTCTCAAACTTCAGTGTGCCTAAGAGTGGTTCGAGAAACATGACAAGCAGGCTGGGGTTCCCACCACCCAGGAGTCTGACCCAAGGGGACTGCAGACAGGGCCCTCGGTGGTGCTTTGGGTTCTTCAGACCTGAGATCTCCCGGCAGCCATTCCTCTGCCCCACAGGCAGACGTGCCTCACCTCCCCCCCAAACCCTGTTTCGGAAGCTCCTTCCGGGCTCTTCTGATCCAGTGTGAGGGAACCCGGAGACAACCCTCACAACTTTCCAGGCCCGGCAAGAGAGAGAAAAAAGAGAATAAAGAGCAAGCAGAACTCCTCCGCTCCTTCCACATCCAACGCGGCAGGATTGACCTTTGCAAGCCTCGCCTGTAACGCGGCCCATTCCCACCCTCTCTGCCGATAGGAGCGGGAGTGGCCGGGCTTAGCGCTCCCCAGCAGGAGCAGCTGTGGCCATAATCCTCCAAGAAGGAGAGTTTACGAGTCTGTCTCTGGCATTTAAAATTAATATACTTATTAAGAGAGCAGGAGAGTGCTTGCAGGGTAAATGTCTTTTTATTTTTTTTCCCCAGGGCGAAGGCTACTTAACGCAAACTCAAAGTCAGCTGACTTCAAGGGGCCTTGGCGTATTTGGGGCTTAACTGTACAGGATGAATGTGCTCACCATGCAGCCGGGCTGCATTTTCTCACAGTGGGTTCTGGCTCCTCCCCTGAGGGTCTCAGGGGAGAGGGCTGCTGAGCCCTTGCTGACCAGGAATCCAGCCTCTTTCAGCCATGCTCTCCTTGCTTCTGCTCTACCTGGTCACTCATCCACCCAGTCACCTCCAGCCATTCCTCTATCCTTCCACTCTTCATTTATCCAGTCAGCCATAGTGTTCATGCTTTCATTCATCAAACATTTTTCGAGCCCTTTCAGCATACCAGGCATTGGGGAGCCACAGATGAATAATATACCTCCAGCTGTTAAAAGCTCACATTTCAGGAAATCTGCTTCAAAGGCAGAGGGAGATAACATGCTAAAACTCTGGTTGAGATTTTACTCCCTTGTCCAGCTATCAAACTCCTATGCATCAGTCAAAACCCTATTTAAATATGCTCAACAGGGCTTCCCTGGTGGCGCAGTGGTTGGGAGTCCGCCTGCCAATGCAGGGGATTGCAGGTTCATGCCCCCGGTCCAGGAGGATCCCACATGCCGTGGAGTGGCTGGGCCCATGAGCCATGGCCACTGAGCCTGTGCGTCCGGAGGCTGTGCTCTGCAGCGGGAGAGGCCACAGCAGTGAGAGAGGCCCACGTACCACAAAAAAAAAAAAGTTCAACTTACAAAACTCCTGCCCACTGGCCCCCACAGATTATACATTTCCCCTGTGCTCTTACAGCACGTGGCTGTATTTTATGGCTCTATTTCAGCTCTTGTCATTACTGTTAGTATCTTCTCCTCCTCTACCCTGGGAGGGTTTTCTAAGTGTGTGTCCTGTGCTGAGCCCAGCACCTGCTGTAGAGCAGGTTAGTGACTTCCCAACTTTTACAAACCTAAGAACCTCCTGGGAAAGCTGTTAAAAAATACAGACTCCCCAGCTCCACCCCTAGGCGACTGGATTTAGTAAGTATGAAATTGAGGCTCAGGGATTTGGGTTTTTAATAAGTGTCTCAGGTGATTCTGATGCAGCTGATCTACAGACCACACTTTGATAAATCCTATGCCAGCACCTCAATAAAAGTTTTCTGAATAAATGAATGAAAACCCCCAAATTTAAAGGTCAACAAAAAGTCTGTGATTTTTTTTTTTTTTTTTTTTTTTTTTTTTTTGTGGTACACGGGCCTCTCACTGTTGTGGCCTCTCCCATTGCAGAGCACAGGCTCCGGACGCGCAGGCTCAGCGGCCATGGATCACGGGCCCAGCCGCTCCGCGGCATGTGGGATCTTCCCGGACCGGGGCACGAACCTGTGTCCCCTGCATCGGCAGGCGGACTCTCAACCACTGTGCCACCAGGGAAGCCCAAAGTCTGTGATTTTAATAAGGCCTGTGGATTTTACCAAAGAGAATTTCCTAGTTTTGAAATTGTATACAGGTATGTAAAGTGTTAGCATTGGGGGGAACTGGGTAATGGGTACGTGGGACCTCCCTGTACTACTTTTGTAACTTCCTGTGAATCCATGATTATTTCAAAGTAAAAAGTTTTTTTAAAAGTCACCTGGTTTTCCAAAACCTCAAGGATATACAGTTGTAATTTGCTTCAAATCCCTTATCTCTCGATCTTTAACTTTCCCCTCTGGAGATATCAACAATGGTCAGCTGTCTGTTGAGTACAATTAATCATACACCTAATTAGTATACAATTAATCCTCTATTATTAACAAAAGGTACTTCATTCTTCGCTTAATTTCTCAATATCCTCCAAAATAATCTTATAATTCCTTTTACTTACTTTTTAAGTAAGTCATGCTAAAACTACTGGGGGAAGTTGAGGACAATGTTTGAGATAATGGGGAGGACAGCACAAAGCCATAATCCAGAACCCTTGCTGTCTTTATGTGCCTGTGGACCCCAGTGGGTCTTACTGTCGCCCAGGGAGCTTTTAAAAATCTCAGTCCCCAGGCCACACCCCATTCCCATTAAAATGAGAATTTCTAGGGTGGGGCCTGGTGATTCCAACCAGTGACACAGGCAATAGGTGGAGGCTGGCCCCTGGATGCAGCTGTGGGCCTTGCTCAGGTGGAGAGCACCTCTGGAGCACTTTCTGAACTGCTGGCTCTAAATTCAGCTCCATGAGAACCACAGCCCTATCCAGGGGAGGGTGGGCCTATGACCTCTTCTCTGCCTTTTCTCATTCCTCAGAGCCAAGGCCTGGAGGCAGGCAGGACTCACACCTGCTCACCTTCCAATGGAGGCCTTTGTTTTATCTCCCTGCTCTCCACAGGCACAGGTACCTTCTTGTCTGTGTGGCTGAAAGACTCCTTTCAAAGCAGATCGGCATTTCACATGATTTGGGTGACCCTCCATGTTCCCTGGAAGTTCCCCAGGCCTGACTGACTCATTTAGTTTCTGCCCAGGTCAGCATCCTTTCTCAAGAGGGTCTGCCAGGTCCACGCTGGTCTCCTGACAGGGTGAAGGGTCCACTCTGAGGACCCTCGTGCTAGAAAGAAAACAGGCCTTTGCTCAGGTCTGGGGCAGAGCTCCAGGCTGAGGCGCTGATGGGATCCTGTCGGGTCACAGCAGGGATGCAGGATCCCTTTGGGGAGAGTCTGTTATCCACCGCTGATAGGTCTTCGGTGTTCCACTGAGGGGACGATTTTCCAGGTCAGGGTTCTGGTTCTGGAGACAGCGGAGCAGGGTCACGGTGCCTGGTGGCTTGCAGACAGCCCAGGTTGCTTCTTCAGTCCCTGAGGGCTCCCCACACCTGCTCCTCTCCAGCAGCTGGGGGCGGGGGTGGAGGAGGGGTCCAGCACAGACAGTCGGCGAACTGCCACGTAGGACAAGAGTCACGTGCCTGTGTCTCCAGGATGCCATTCACTCTGACCGGGCAGTGCAGGCCTCTGGAAGCCCCATCAGCGATGGCCTAGTTAGCTAGCGGGGCCTGGCTTGCTGCCAGGGAAGCAAAGGCTTCTAACAAGCTCTGGTCTCCGCAGAGTCACCTGAAGATGGCTGAACATCTTCGCTCCAAGGACATCTTCCCTGTCTGTACCCAGGCCTGCCCGCTCACTCCAGGCCCCTCGTCCCTCCCACTGTCCCTCTCTTGCTTGGCATAGAGTTGCTGGCCAAGCTGGGAGATAAAGGCCTCACATGTTCAATGCACTGAACTTTATGACTGTTTGGAACAGAAATGTGAACTTTCCTGAGGATGAATCGAGTGACCCAAACAGGAAAGCAAAGGCAATTTTAAATCTTGAGCCTGGCTGCTGTAATTGCCAAAGTTTACTTAACCTGTGTGCCAGATCCTGCATTTTGCACATTAAATCTTCCCAATCTCCTAATAAGCACTATTATTTCTCATGCCCATTTTACAGATGAGGAAGTTAAGGTCCTGGCACGGCAAACATTGACTTGAGTCAAGAACCTGCCTGTTTCATCACTGTGTTCTTCTGTGTCACCTCCAGAATCCTCCACACTAAGACCAGACAGAGTTCCAATGCCTGGGGAAGGCACCAGAGCCCCTGTTCCTGGGGGATGGACACTCTCCACGAGGAGCAGCGCCTCTAGAGTGGGAGACTGGGGAAGAGGTGACTTGGCCATGTCTTCCTGACCTGTTGGATGAAAATGGCCTAGTGGACAGAGCCCCGGTTTGGAGCAAGGAGGTGGGATATATAGACCCAGTCCAGCCCTTTCTTTGAGGCCTTCCCCACTCCACCAGGACATTTGAGGAATGTCCCAGATGGGGTGGCCCAACTTCTCTTCAAATCTGAAAATGGGTCGGGCCTCCCCATTTGAGGAACATTTGAGGGGATGGCAGGTGAAGCAGAGCTGAGACACCCCCCGCGCTGATCCCCCCAAAAGGGAAAAGCTCATGAATCAGTTGATACCATTTAGGATAAGCATCTTACAGTGCCTCTCTGTTAACATTTTTCCACACTTTCTTATCCCATTCCACTCACCAGCTATGTGACTTTGGGCATTTTCTGTTCCTCAGTTTTTTTCATCTGTAAAATGGGGATAATAAGAGTCCCCTGCACGTAGGGTCATAGTGAGGCTTAAATAGTTGAATGTGGAAAATAGGGAATAAGGAGTAAGGAAATCCTTAGTGCCTGGCACCTTGTCAGAACTCTATCAGTTTTAGTTAGGAGGAGGAGTAAGTCTCTTTTGAGACCAGAATAACTAACAAGTTCTTTTTCCACAGGAGAGGCTGTGGTTAGATAAAAGAGCTTCTTGACTGTAAGTCATATGAGAATATTCTATAAAGAAATGCAGTAACACTTTCTTCCCTAGACCATTGTAAGAACTACTCTGGCTGAGGTGAAAAATAGTAATAAACATTGTTTGAGTGTCTCCTGGGCCCTTTTGAATGCATCACCCCATTCATTCCTTACGTCAGCTCTGAGGGTATTTCCACTTCTGGAGGAGGATGCCAGGGCTCAGAGAGGTTAAGTACCTTGCCCTTGATTCCAAGCACTGTCTGAGCCTCCACGCCATTGCCTCTACCAGTGACAGAAGACAGACTGGCATATGACCTTCAGAAAAGCCTTGCAGCCCAAGGAGTCTCACTTGGGCTTGCTCAAGCCATCAACCAAACGGAGATCAGAAAATCATCGTGCAAAGTGTTTCTCTTCTCTCATGGTGATAAATTCTCCCGACATTAGCAGAAGCTGGGGCCGGGTAGCACGGGATGCTGACTGACAGCTCTCCAGCGGGGCTGGCGGTGGACGGAGGGAGACTGGCATCCGCGTGCGAGGCCGTGGGCAGGGTGATTGCTGGGCTCCCGTGAGAGCAGGCGGTCCGTGAGGCTTTGACTCACACTTTGTAAATTGGTTTCATGCATGGGCTATCAATGGGGGCCTGGCTAGATAACAGGATTTTCCAGCACACTTCTTCCCCCCCTCCTCTGCAGCCGTCCAAATCTCCACGCAGAGCGCCTGGAGGGGATGTGATGTGCTTGGCAGCGCACTCCCTGGTCAGGCTCCGCAGCTCCGGCCGGGGCGATGCAAATCTAAGAGGCCATGGTTCAGGGCAGCCTCAGAGAGAGGCTTACGTGCTCCATAAGTGGGAGTTGGAACCAGGGTCCCAGGCAGCCCCTTCCTGGCAGGCTACGAGTTCAGGCACTCTCAGCCACGCCTGTCCATTATGGGGGGACAGGGTCCTCAGGAAGTGCCCACGGGGCCACAGTGACTACTCCTGGCTTGACTGAATGGTGCCGCCAGCCTTGACTGGCCACGGTGAGTCTCTGCCATGCCCAGCCCAACCCCAGAGGAGGTTCCCCAGAAACCCAAGCATCCCACATGTACCCGTTCCCTAGAGGCAGACCCTGGGAAAGCGAATTACTGGGCAAGCACTCCCAGGAGAGATGAGGTGAGGAAACTAAGCAGGGATGTGGTTTGGGCCGAGGCCAGCTTCAGCCTGGTCCCACTGGGAGCCCAGGAGCATGGGTTACAGCACAAAGTCGGGCGCACCTTGTGGCAAGGGGCCTGGTCTTTTGTGCCCCTGTGTCAGTCATCGGTTGTTGGCTTAGGGCAAGGGGACTCAGGCAGGTGGCTGCCCTCCGGGGTCATCTGAGGCTCATTCTCTAGAGAAGGCGGACAGCGGTGAGCTTTAGTAGCCAATAATCACAGCAGCTAGGGGGTGGGTGCATCAGACCAGGCATGCGGATCTGGGCAGGTCACCAAGAGCATCACTGCGCCATGCCCATGGGATACAGCCAGGACACAGCTCAGCCGGAACCCCGTGAATAGCCAGCCTGGTGACTCTGACTTCCAGAAGGCCAGAGGGCCGAGGAGCCAGACGGTACTACAACGAGCAGTGTCTGTGACAGCCTAGCCATCACCCCGACACCCATACTCTGAAACTACAAAGGCATTGTTTGTACATCTTCCCTCCTATCTCCTCCCAGCAGGGACACAGACCTGCAGGTTCCATCAACGGTAGCGCTGGGGACTTCTGCCCAGACCCCCTGAAGCCAGAGCCAGTCTACTGTCTGCACATAGACACACAGCGCACCTACCAGAGCTGTTCTGTGACAATCCACAGCCTCCTCCCCCAGAGCCTTTAATACAAGTTTGCTGCCGAAACACAAATACCCGCCTCCAATGCGGAAGAGAGATTAAATTAGGAACAATCTTAATTCTTTCTGGCAGAGGGAAGCGAGTGAGAGCTGTCAGTTCCCCCATGATATATTGTTAAGGAAATCCAGGTTTAAAGGTATTTCGTAAGTTTGCCTTCGCCTGCTAATAAAGAGAGTCAGCTAACAGAATCCGATCACCAGGCGAGACTGTAATGAGATAATGTGATGTACTCCACAGAGACCCAGCCAGCTCCTTGAAATTCCTCCGAGAGAGTTTCTGAAGTGCCACATTATGACGAGGAAGGGAGAGGAAGAGGGAGAGAGAAAAGGGAAAATGGGCATGATTAGCTGAGCAGATTAGGTGATTCAACAAAGATCATACGGTCTCAGCAGGCTGAGTGGCTGCGGTGTTTATCAACACACCTCACCTTTGCCTCTCAGTCTCCAGGTCTTTCTGTTTTCTCAGTGAGATAAGCAAGCTCGGAACCATCTTCCCGGAATATCCAGGGAGTGAAGGCTTTATCATAAGCAAATAAGCAGGTTTGCCTGGGGTCCTCCCCAGCTGGCTGGCAGTGGGCCTCAGCTGGGTCTCCCCCAAGCCCACAGACCTCGGGGAAAGAGGCTGTGTTCACAGGAACCCTAGGCCTAGGACTGAGCTCACTCTGGCGGGTGTCCAGTCTGGTTACCCACTGTGCGCTGGGTACTCGGGTTCGGTGAGCTATGATGGGGTTTATGCTCCACTTTGATGGTATTTGGCCCCTTCCTTGATTGTTCCAGGGCTGAATTGTTTATTTGGGCTGTGATCTGGGGAGGGCTCATTCTGTACATGCACCTGTATGAGAAACCTGTCTGGGTGCAAATGATCAACCCATTTAGCACATCAGAAAACGGGACGCCCCACCCCAGCCCGACACGCACACCCATGCAAAGAAAATGTGATTCAGGGCTTAAAGCAATAAAAAACTTCAAAACTCCGATTTACTATTTAAGCCAGCTCAGCCCCTCTGCCCACTCTGCCCTCAAGCCCACCCTCACAGGGATAGGCAGATTTTTTTGTTCTAAAGGGCTTTGGGAAACTGATGAAGGCTCTGAAAACTCTTTCCAGAAAAAGTACAGACACACCCACACGCACCCGAGTTGTGGTGCGATTTCAAGGGTTCACAGATCCCGACGGTGAACCCCAGGTTTCAAAACTCTGAAAAAGAGGTGGTGTTGAGGGGAGGACTTACTTTGTTAGACTGGTCCTGGGTGCACCCCATGGAGACAGATACTGCCTGGGCAGGAAGCCGTCCAGAAGCTGATCAGCCCCTGGAGACATGTGGGCTCCGGAACGGGCTTTAGTTTTTATTTCCTGTGCTCCACTAGTTATGTTTTCCGGCGTCTGGGTCTCTGGGCAAAAGGGAAGCCAGGGGTGGGCAGGCAGGCCTTCGTAACGGCGTGAGAGGAGAGGCAGGAGAGAGGCCAGGATCCACAGGGGAGTCTGCACAATCACCTCCTGTCCTGTGGGACCTTTGTCATCCCTGCTCTGTCCCCCAAATGGCCCAGCAGATGATCTTTTGGGAGGAAAGGGGATTTCGTGCTGGCTTTGGAAGGCATCAAAGAGGGGGAGCTGGGGAGACTACAGGCCCTGCTACAATACTGCCAGGCTAGAGAGAGAACCCCAAGGGACAGAGTGGTGGTGGCTGTCTCAGAGAGGAAGGGAAGGAGCTGAGGCTCTGGGGCCTGGAGGGAGAGACAGGAGCCACGTGACTGCTGTCAGCAGAAGACGCTGGGCCGGGAAAGATTCTGAGATCGGGAGAAAATTCTTCTCCGCGTGACTCCCCACTTTCTTCTGGTAGCATCTGAGCACCCCCTGACTCCACCCAGTCCCCTCAGAGTGTGTGATAGATGTTCTGCCAGGGAGGGAGGGTTCAATCTGGATTTCTAATCTCCTCTGGCTGCACCACCGCCAAAATACAACACGCAACTATGGGGACACGGTACATCAGCGATCACTGAGGGAAAGAAACCCCATTTGGACAGCAAAGCCAATGGGTGGTATCTAAATGTATGACTACAGTCAGCTCAGAGACCCTTGGGTTCTCTTGCAGGCAGCCAGCAACCATCCACTGATAACAATCCAGCTCTCCTTCTCAAGCCCCAGCCTTTTCCTGTCGTCTGCTGACAGCACTTACATGGCTCCTATGTCCAGGCCCTGCAGAAAGAGGGCAGGGCATCATGCCAGGAGGCCGGGGATCACAGGGGCCCAGGCCCGTTTGTTCATTCATTCACTGGTATTTTTGGAGCACCTTTCACCTGCCAGGCACTGTTCTAGGCTGTGGAGTATAGCGGTGAACAGGACAGACTGCCCTGGGGAGTGGACATTCTAAGGAAGGCTCTGGGGGGGCATATTTGTGGTTAGATACTGCTCCTTCCTGATGAGCTCCCCAGGCTCATCCTCTTGCAGGGTGATAGAGCAGACCGTTTCAAAAGCTGGTCCAGGGGGACAGCTTCAGGGGCCTTGGATCCTACCCTCCTGCTTCCCATCTCCTTGAGCTAAGAAGGCAGATACCAGAGTCCATCTCTTCCTCCTCCTACCTCCTGTGGTTCCGGGCCTGGCTTTGGTAGGGTTATCTGAGTGATCTAGGGTAAGTCACTTCCCTTCCCAGCTCCTGGTTATTCTCAACTATAAAATGAGGCTAATGACACTAGCTCCAGTCATATCACGGGGATTTTCTTAGGATGGTAGAACCCACAGAAGGTCCAGATGGAGAAGAGACCTCAGGAATCACTGAGCCCAAAGCACTCATTTCACAGAAGAAGAAACTGAGGTTCCAAGTGGTACCTAGTAAAAGTGTCTGAGAAAGCTCTTGGTGAATGGAAAGCTCTCTGTCGATACAAGGGATTGTTATATTGTTATTTTCCCTTTGAGCGCACTGGCTGGTCTCCCGTGACCCAGGCAGGGAAGGGAGGCACGAGTGAAGAGTCCTTCCCTGCAGGTCCCTGAGTCCTTCACTTGTCCTCAAAGACCTCACTGGTCCCGAGCCCCATGTGGCTCCCCCTGCTGTGGCTTCCCAGCCCCACTAAGAGGATGGAAGCTGTTTATTGCTTTCCTGCATGGTGGGGGAGGCTGGAGTTATAGGCTAATTAAACCACAGACAGATTCCTCAGCAGTTGGCTGGGACCGTAAGTGCTGTTACAACAGTAAAAGGCCAGAGATGACAGATGGAGCTTTTTCAAGATTATATCACCGTCGCCCCAGAACACGGCTTCCACTCAACCCCTCAGCTTCGGGGCCATGCTCCACGGGGTGATTGCTCCACATCGGGGAAGTCTACAGACAATTAGCGGGGAAAGCGAGAACAAAGAAGAAAAGGACGGGCTCAGTCTAACCACAATGGCAAGAAGTAACAACCTAACCCACACCGTGGTCTCCTTGGAAGACTATAAATTGCCCAAGATGCTTCTCAATGGAAGAATGGGAAAGTCCTTCCTAAAGTCTAATTGAAATCCCTTCTGCTGCCAAGACAGCAAAGGGCTGGGGGAAAGAAAAACGACGACTGTGCCGTGGGACAGAAGCAGTGAGCTGGGGAAGGGATGAGCAAGGACCACACGGGGGCAGGTCTCCGACCTCAGGATGGGTGTTTCTCTTTGTGTTCCAATCAACAGAGAGGATTACTCTCCTTTGTACCTCCTTCCTTCCACCTCTTCCAGGAAGTTGACCTAGATAAGATTTGGCCAAAATCGGGACGTAACTTTGGTTTCCATGCTACCCATGACCAATGAGCTGGAGGGAGGAAGAAAGAGGAAGGCAAATGAATGATCTCGTGATTTAAAATAACCTGTAGGAAAAGACTTCATCTGGTTGTGGAGTCAGCCAAGTTGGGTTTGAGTCCCCTCCCTGCCTCTTGGACAGTTCCTTTAACCTCCTCTGGGCTTCCGGTTCCTCCACTGTAGTAAATACAGCTAAATATTCCTGCCTTACGGGGTGTTCTGAAGTTCAAGAGGGATCGTGCATTTAAAACCTCATGGTGCTTGGTAGACTGAATCGTGGTTATTCAGTCGCTCCTCAGAGGGCATGGTCTCCAAGAGGAGTTAGATCCTTCTCTGCCCTGAAGAAGAAATCTCCACTTTCCTTGATAACCAATTATTCATAACCTTTAGACTCAGAAAGGTCACCCTAAAGTCTAGCCTGACTCCCACCTGCTGCAGGGCCCCCCAAAGTACAGATCCAGACAAGTAATCCTGAGCTGGAGAGCTGGTGTTCAGGGAAGGCCTGGCTGCCACCTCCCTGCAGCTGGGAAGATGCTGTAAGTCCAGCCAGGCTGTTTACCTCCTTCCTGTCCCTCATGTTCCTCAAAACGCACAAGGTCACTTGGCCCAGCTAGAGTCCCAGCTCAGACACTGACGTGATGCGATCTGACAGCCCCGTGTCCCGCTGCCAGGCCACTGCTGGGGCAGGGTGGGGCCAGAGGGGCAGCTGTGTCTCTCGGCCTGGTCGCGGCCTGGAGGAAACCGGGGGACCTGGGAGCTGTGAAGTGCCATCAGATAGAAAAGCTGAAGAGCAGGTTTGTGGGATGCCTCTTCCGCTCTCCCCGTCCCCGCCTGCCACCTACACCCCCTCTCCACCCCATGCACTGCAGGCTCTGGGACCAGCTAGTGTCTGGGAGCTCCCACCACTCGGGCTTCAGGTGGGGAGGCCGAGGGGACCCGAGCCCCGCTGACCCTGCCCCGAGCAGCAGCCATCTCTCTTCTGCATGGCTTCATCACCCAGCAGAGCCCAGCATCTCCCCACTGAGGCCCCACCTCTCACATATGCCTTTCGACAGCCCCTTCCAGTTCTCCCGGAAGGAAAGAAGAGGAACCAACATTTGGAGAGCCCCTACTTTGTGCCAAGGGCTGTGTCAGGCACTTTTGTTTTCTCACTGGATTCACCACAGGTGGCACAGTGTCCTCAGACTAGCAGTAGCAGGGTCCCTCGCCTCCCCTGGGCCTGAAGCGACAAGGGCAGAAGCAGTTAGTTACTGGCGTTGGGGGAGAGTCATGTTCACAGCAGTGGGTAGGGGGCTACCTGATAGGAGCTGTGGCTCTTGATGGAGGGGCACAACCAGCTGATGGGGATCCTGCGGATAAGGAGTCAGAGGACCAAATCCCAGCCTACTGTTCTCCTCTCCTCTGCTATTCTGCTGGTGCCGCCCACTGGCCCAACCCAATCGGGAAGCTCGTGATGCTGTGCGCTTGGGAAAACTTGGGGGCAGGGGCAAGAGCTGGTGGGGAAGGGTGGAGAGCGGACCTGGAGAGACAAAGAGCAGGTGGTCGGCACGCACAAGATAGGAACGATCCCTGTTTACAAGTGCCCAGAGTCAACAGCCGATTACAAAGCCAGATCCCGGGCCCATGTTCTCTGTCATTTCTTCTAACGTCTCCTCCGCAAGAAAGTAGGACAGGAGGTAAGGACGGACAGGTTGCAGAGTCCTCATCTCACCTGGTCTGAGCTTCCAGCTCCTCACAGCTCCCCAGCCTGGCTCCTCTGATGGTACCTCAGGTCTGCAGAAGGCACAGAATCCAACTCAACTCAACCCTCAACTGCCTCCTGACCTTGAGAAATCCCTCAGGCTCTCTGGGCTTCAGTTTTTGCATCTGTGAAAAAAAGAGTGTAATTCTGTCCCTGTTTCCATTACAAATATTTTGAAAGGATGAAAGTGAGATATACGTGTACAATGTTTTGGCATTAAAGTCGAGCCACAAATGCTAGAGAAGAATCATTCTTTAATTGAATAAATGTTTATGAGACAACCTACTACGTGCAGGCATTGTTCCTGGTGCTGAGGGTACAACAGCAAACAAATAGGCAGTGTCTGCCTTCTTGGGGGAGACAGACAATGAACAAACACATGAATGCATAGTATGTCAAATGGAGAATAAGGGCTATCTGGGGGAAAAGAAGCAGGACAGGCAGGTAGGGAGAGCTGGAAGGGAGGTTTGCTATTATATTTAGCGTGGCTGCAGAAAACCCTGAGATAATAAGTCATTTGAGGGACTTCCCTGGTAGTGCAGTGGTTAAGAATCCACCTGCCAATGCAGGGGACACAGGTTTGAGCCCTGGTCCAGGAAGATCCCACATGCTGCGGAGCAACTAAGCCAGTGCACCACAACTACTGAGCCTGCGTGCCACAACTACTGAAACCCATGCACCTAGAGCCCGTGCTCTGCAACAAGAGGAGCCACTGCAGTGAGAAGCCCACGCACTGCAACGAAGAGTAGCCCCCGCTCACCACAACTAGAGAAAGCCCATGTGCAGCAGCGAGGAACATCACCCAGCAGAGCCCAGCATCTCCCCACTGAGGCCCCACCTCTCACATATGCCTTTCGACAGCCCCTTCCAGTTCTCCCGGAAGGAAAGAAGAGGAACCAACATTTGGAGAGCCCCTACTTTGTGCCAAGGGCTGTGTCAGGCACTTCTGTTTTCTCACTGGATTC
>NW_020175012.1:1109828-1182110 GCF_003031525.2 Neophocaena asiaeorientalis asiaeorientalis
GACACCTTCAAACTCCGTACTACAAAGAGAGTTGGGAACTGTTTACAAAGGTGTGGGCAGGGTTTAAGGAAACTAACCACAGGTGGCACAGTGTCCTCAGACTAGCAGTAGCAGGGTCCCTCGCCTCCCCTGGGCCTGAAGCGACAAGGGCAGAAGCAGTTAGTTACTGGCGTTGGGGGAGAGTCATGTTCACAGCAGTGGGTAGGGGGCTACCTGATAGGAGCTGTGGCTCTTGATGGAGGGGCACAACCAGCTGATGGGGATCCTGCGGATAAGGAGTCAGAGGACCAAATCCCAGCCTACTGTTCTCCTCTCCTCTGCTATTCTGCTGGTGCCGCCCACTGGCCCAACCCAATCGGGAAGCTCGTGATGCTGTGCGCTTGGGAAAACTTGGGGGCAGGGGCAAGAGCTGGTGGGGAAGGGTGGAGAGCGGACCTGGAGAGACAAAGAGCAGGTGGTCGGCACACACAAGATAGGAACGATCCCTGTTTACAAGTGCCCAGAGTCAACAGCCGATTACAAAGCCAGATCCCGGGCCCATGTTCTCTGTCATTTCTTCTAACGTCTCCTCCGCAAGAAAGTAGGACAGGAGGTAAGGACGGACAGGTTGCAGAGTCCTCATCTCACCTGGTCTGAGCTTCCAGCTCCTCACAGCTCCCCAGCCTGGCTCCTCTGATGGTACCTCAGGTCTGCAGAAGGCACAGAATCCAACTCAACTCAACCCTCAACTGCCTCCTGACCTTGAGAAATCCCTCAGGCTCTCTGGGCTTCAGTTTTTGCATCTGTGAAAAAAAGAGTGTAATTCTGTCCCTGTTTCCATTACAAATATTTTGAAAGGATGAAAGTGAGATATACGTGTACAATGTTTTGGCATTAAAGTCGAGCCACAAATGCTAGAGAAGAATCATTCTTTAATTGAATAAATGTTTATGAGACAACCTACTACGTGCAGGCATTGTTCCTGGTGCTGAGGGTACAACAGCAAACAAATAGGCAGTGTCTGCCTTCTTGGGGGAGACAGACAATGAACAAACACATGAATGCATAGTATGTCAAATGGAGAATAAGGGCTATCTGGGGGAAAAGAAGCAGGACAGGCAGGTAGGGAGAGCTGGAAGGGAGGTTTGCTATTATATTTAGCGTGGCTGCAGAAAACCCTGAGATAATAAGTCATTTGAGGGACTTCCCTGGTAGTGCAGTGGTTAAGAATCCACCTGCCAATGCAGGGGACACAGGTTTGAGCCCTGGTCCAGGAAGATCCCACATGCTGCGGAGCAACTAAGCCAGTGCACCACAACTACTGAGCCTGCGTGCCACAACTACTGAAACCCATGCACCTAGAGCCCGTGCTCCGCAACAAGAGGAGCCACTGCAGTGAGAAGCCCACGCACTGCAACGAAGAGTAGCCCCCGCTCGCCACAACTAGAGAAAGCCCATGTGCAGCAGCGAGGACCCAATGCAGCCAAAAATTAATTAATTTTTTAAAAAAAAGTCATTTGAACACAGGCTTGAAGAAAGTAAGGAAGAAAGACTTATGGAGATCCAGGGGGAGGAAACAGCAGGTACAAAGGCCCTGAGGCTAAAGAACATTGGGCACATTTGAGGAAAAGCACGGAGGCCAGCATGGATAGAAATGATTGACCAAGGTGGAGAGATTAAGGGCCACACCACCATGTTAATAAACTGAAGGAGAGTAAGGGTGGAAGTAGGGAGAACTGTTAGAGGCTATTGCAATCGTCTAGTAAGAGATGATAGCTTGGACTAGCCGGAGGTTATAGGAGTGGTCAGATACCAGCAAAACCAAAGGATTGTTGATGGATTGGATGTGAGTTATGAAAGACAAAGAGAAGTTAAGATGGATCCCAAAGTTTTTGGCCTGAGCAGCTAGACAAGGGTGTTGCCATTGGCGGAGCTGGAAAGATTGCGGGTGGAACAGCTTTAAGGGGAAATCTTGTTCTGGACATGTAAAGTAGATATGAATGGATCTGCAATATGGGGCAGGACTGGACTGAAGTCATACATCTGGGAGCTGTCAACATGCAGATGGTATTAAACCCACAGGTCTGGGGGAGATCACCCGAAAGTGGATCTAGGAGGGCCAAGGCCTGAGCCCTTGGGCCAGGTCAGGCGCCAGCAGGAGAACTTGAGTGGCAGTGGTCAGTGAGGGAGAGGGAGGACCAGGCAAGGAGAGCACCGCCACCAACAAAAAAAACCCTGAAGACTCATCTCACTTTTGGATTTTGCTGTCCAAATCCAAAATAAAATTGAGCAGCGATTGAAAGACTAGTCCCTCGTGACCAGCTTGAGTTCATCCCAGTCATTACAGACCGATTCGACATTAGAAAGTGTGCTAACATAGTTCACTGCATAATAAAGGAAAATTCTATGTGGTTTTCTCGCTACACACCAAGGAAACATTTGATAAAAGTCTATACATTTTCCTCATTTTAAAAAAACCTCAATAGAGATGGAAGAAAATTAAACTTCCTTAATCACACAGCTTCCAAAGAACGTTCGAAATATTTCCACTCTGTCTGGAAAGAATATATGGACGTCTGTCTTGTTCAACATGTTTCTGGAGGTAGTGGCCACTGCATCAAATGAAGAGAAAGAAGTATGGAGGATGAATAAAAGAAGGATGAAAGACAAAAGTATTATTTTCAGATGATATGATCATCTACCTAGGAAATCCAAAAGAATGAAATGATATACTGTTAGATAGTAAGATTCCAGCACATTAGTAGAGTATCAGGACAACAAACAAAAATCAAAGCTTCCCTCCATGCCACCAATTAAAAAAAAAAGACCCCCAAAATAGAAAAAAAAGAAAACAACAAATGCCTCTAAGGTTCCAAGGAATGGACCCAGTAAGATATGAACAAGACAGTAACGCAATAACTATAAAACTTGACTGAGTATTATAGAAGAAGATCTAAATAAATGGAGAGACATCTAATGTTCCTGGATGGGAAGTCTCAGCCTCGTGAAGATGTTGATTCTCCCCAGATTCAAAGCAAGCCTTGTCAAAATCCCAACAGAGTTTTATGGAACTTGATCACCTTAATTTAAATTCACCTGCAAGAGAAAAAGAAGAAAAGTCAGGTAGCTGTTGAAAGAGAAGTATGTTGAAGAGGGATCTACCCTATCAGTATAAAACGTATAATAATGACATAAGCCATAGTCATTAAAACAGCAAGATGTGAGCCTAAGAATGGACAGATAATAAACAGATTGTGTAGGTGCGGGAGCATATGATAATAGCATCTCTAATTAATCGTCCTGGGATGGACCGATTGTTCATAGGTAGTCCTGGTACAGCTGCTTGTTGTATCAGTTTGAGGTACTGCCTGCTGCCCATGACAGAGAACTTGACATAACCGGGCTTCAGTAATAAGGAAATGTATTGCTGGCATGAGGAAGTCCAGAGGTAGATAAGGTAGTAGCGAGACCTCCAGGTTGGCCAAACCCAGTGGCCCCGACTCTGTTCTCTAGGCTTCCTTTATAGCTATGGCTCTTTCCGAATGTTGCCCTCGTCCTCTGGCCGGCTTCTCTCATTGTGACAAAGATCCCTAGCAGCTCCTGGATCCATAGCCACAAGCCATGATGTCCGAAGGAAGAAAGGGTTTTTTTTTTTTTTTTTCTCCCAGTGCAGACTTTGAGAAGTGAGCAAACTATCTTCCCCAGACACACTCAGTAAACTTCCTCTCACTTTAGCTCGGTCACATGCTCATCCTGAACTAACCACCATGACCGACATAACGCCATACTCTGATGTTTAGGCCAGGTGTATGGGATTACCCTTAAACCAATGAGGCCTGGCCCCAAAGCCAAGGGATAATGGCGATGGGGTAGAATGCCTACATGAAAATCTAGGGAAAGTGGAAATGAACACTAGGTGGGCCAATAATAATGGCCAACGAAGCTAGCCATTTGGAAAAAATTAAATTAAAACTTACTTCCCACCATAACAAAATAAATTTCAAGTTGACTAAAGAGCTCCATAAGCAAGGGGAGCGCTATAAAAATATTAGAAGAAAATGTACTATAACCTTGGGGTAGGGAAGACCTTCTCAGGGAAATACAATAAAATCAAAACCATTAAAAAAAATGATAAGTTGACTGTATCAAAACTAACTGGGGCTTCCCTGGTGGCGCAGTGGTTGAGAGTCCGCCTGCCGATGCAGGGAACACGGGTTCAAGCCCCGGTCCGGGAAGATCCCACATGCCGCAGAGCGGCTGGGCCCGTGAGCCATGGCCGCTGAGCCTGCGCGTCCGGAGCCTGTGCTCCGCAACGGGAGAGGCCACAACAGTGAGAGGCCCGAGTACCACAAAAAAAAAAAAAAAAAAAAAAAAACTGTTTCTGTCTGATGAAAAAATTCATAAGGAAAGTTAAAAGGTAATTGACAGACTGGGAGAGATATGTGAACCATGCATAGCAGATATGAATTAATATCCAGGACATGTAAAGAGCGTCACAAAAATGATAAGACTAAGCAAAAAATAGGAAGAAGCAATTCGTAGAAGAGGAAAGGTAAATAAGCAGTGAACATATTAAAAACATTTACAGAAATCAGAGAAATTCAAATCAAATGAAATGAAATACTTTGGCAAAAAAGTATAATATTGACAATATCTAGCATTCAAGGGGGTGCAGGGAAATGGGAAGTCTACTACCCCACTGTTGGGAGTGTAAACTGGCAAAGAATATTTATTCAAATTAAATATATGCACTTGTCAGGAATTTCACTTCTAGGTATCACTCCTAGAGAATTACTCATTTTTGTATAAATGAGTAATATAGACATAGACAAAGATGGCCTTTGTTATGTTGTTTCCAGTAGTGAAAAAATGTGTCTCCAATGTCCAAGAGGGGAAAATAAATGTATATACAAATATATATAATATATACATTCATAATGCAATATTATAATATTTCGTTGTTTAAAAAATGAGGTAGTTCCATAGGTAGTGAAATTGAAATCTGTCCAAGCCATATTATTAAGCGAAAAAGTGAAAAGAGCAAATTGCAAGCCATAGTACCACATTTTACCATTTATGTAAAATCAAAAGGTCCAGCATTTTTCTAGTTGTGTGTATGTGTAAAATGCTCAGGAGGCGGTCTATAAGGACGCACACCAATCCCCTAGTTACCGCCAGGAAAGGACTGGGAATTGGGGTCAGGGAGAGGCACTTAGGGTTGATCCTACTGTGTGGATCTTTTAAATGTAACTATATATCACTTGTATTATTAAAAATAAATTGAAACATTTGATTTGTCCTCCGCGCATTTGACGACAGGCTATGTGCACCCCCTGGCTGACCCACCGTTATTCTACTGCTCAGACTAAGGAAGGATCAGCTTCCAGCTCCTCTCTGCTGGGGCTTCCCAGGGAACTTGGAGGAAGGCTGTGAACTGCCAGAAGCCTCTAAAGGTTGGGCATGGTTTGGTTTCAAATCACACAGACTTTGGAGTCAGAAGACCTCAAAGTCTGAACTGTGCCTCTCCTCCTTGCTAAATACACAACTGAGGCTCTGTGCCTCAGGGTTTCCATCTGTAAAGAGGGTTGATGAAACGAATACCTACCTCTCAGGGCTCCTGGGAGGACAGAATGGGCATGAAAACTAACAGGCATTTAAAAAATGTTTTTAAGTATTTTAAATATTTATGCGAATCTAACTCCAGGTTTAGGGGCTGTTCTTCCCTAAAACCTGCCCCGCTCCCCTTCGTAAACAGGAGGAGCAGAGCGGGGTCTTGGTTCTCTGGTCCGGCCTCTCCTCTTCCCTTCTCACCCTCTATTTGTGCTCACCGGAGCTGTGCTCTCAGGCACAGTGACCCCTGGTTAATCCCTTTGAGTAACTCCAGGTCTCTCCAAATCCCCACTCACACACCTGTTAGCAAATAGCAAAGGCTGTACTGCCTCTGGGCAGTGGCAGTCCACTGGGGCTGAGTTGGTCCTTCCCCCTCCATCTTTTGTTAGCATGGGATCAGCTGCTTCCTAGAAGCCAGCTGTGAAATGTCTTCTGAACCAAACCAAAAAGAGCAGATGTTTAGCCATGAGGCTTTGCTCCCCACTCCTCCCTGGGCCCAGGCCTTCATTCACACCTGCTCCTGGGGGCAGAGCAAACCACCAGATATACCCTCCTCCACTCCCAGGTCCTGCTTCCGGAGGGGAGACAGTGAGGGAGGGGGAGGAAAACCACTTCTGGCTGCTCCCAGTCTATTGGCCAGCCAGGTCACTGTCCCCGGCCTCTGGAGATGCAGCTGTGGGCGGAGACTGGAGACAGGGAAGCAATATCCTGCCCAAATGGCTTCTCGCTGCTCTCCACTCCACTTATTAGCCTGTCACTCTCCGCTGAAGCCCCAAGCTCTTCTCTGTCTCTGCCTGGGACCAAGGGAAACAGGAGGCCAGAGAATACTGAACCCAAGGCCTCTCCGTTTTCTCCATCCCCCCTCCGCTGTCTGCTCCCCAAGACACACATAAAGCACGCTGCCCGCAGTGTGTGCAAACAAGCATGCACACATCCCCGGACTCACCTGCAAAGTCAGGTGCTCCAAAATCCTGTTCTAGGATCTGGTCAGGAGGGCATCTGAACCCCTCCCTCCCTTCGTTTTAAAGACATCCAAGAAAATAGATTCTATCACCTTTAGTTATCCTTTCAGTCCTGGCTCAAGCATCACAGCCTCTATGAAGCCCACCAGAGTCCCCCACTCCTTCCCTAGAGTGCCTCATCCCTTGTGCCTCCAATCGTACCATGAAGGCATCAATTCCAGAACTTACTTCACAGTATTTCACTTTATGTCACACACCTATCTCCTGCACCAAACTGTGCCATTTGTATCTAAACCTCTACACCTACCACAGTGTTGGAGCATATTAGATACTCATTGATGGGGGATGGAGGGGTGGAGGGATGGAAGGAAAGCCTCCCTAGTCCATTCTTCCCAGCTTCTAAGAAGTAATAATCTCACTCCCTCAACATTCTGTTGGTCTATATATTTATATGTAACAGAGTATCTTCATATCTTAGGGTACTTGATAGGCCGGTACTTTTCTCCTTTTAATAGAGCCCAAGCATCTTTGAGGGTAGAAAGAAAATTGAGAATTTCAGAAAAATGTACAAAAGCACAGTTTTCTCACTAGGAGGCTGGCAGACACTCCAGAAGGGCCCGCCTGGAATCTCCTGGGCATCCCAGGTTCAGAATCCTGTCTTGCTGGTCTAGACAGAGACCAGTACTTTTGCCTCTGCAGACATAGCCCTGGGTTCATCACGGTGGTGGGAAATGGGTGGGCATCTGCCCTGTGTTGACTCTTACGGGCTTTGGCCATTTCTGAGGATCTCTCACTCCATTCTTGTCCAAAACACACACTTGTTGCTCACAAACCAAGTGGATATGGGCCGCAAATTTTATGCGGATAATAAACGGGTCCCTATTTTGGGAAGCTATTCTGTCTTGAAAACAGGGTGTCCCATGGAGCTTAGGGTTCTCTGGACAGCACCCGCCCCATAGGAAGTCCTGGGATGGAACCTATCCTGTACCTCAGCAAGAGTGGCAGAAATGCTGTGTCTGCCCTTCTTTGCCTCAGGGAGAGCTCTCCTCGGACTTAGTGAATTCCGTGCTCAAGTCTGACGGTCTCCTCAGCTGAATGCACCAACACAGTCTGCAGCCCGAGGCCTGGTGGGGGAACAGGCGGGGCTCAGCCTTTCTCAGCATCAAAAAAGCAATGAGGTTGAACTTTATATTTATTGATCACAGCTTCTCTAGACCTTTACTATCATCATTTAACTCTCGCTTCTAACCAAATCCCCTCTATCTCTTTTTGCCAACTTCACTGCCCAAAATCGTTTTTTTTCTTTCTCACACTGTAAACACATTTCCATTCGAGTGCACAGCCAGCCTACCGCCAGAGCCCTCTCTGTGTTTATTTTTCTCCCCTATCCAAAAACCATCCTCATCATGGAGGAAAATTAAAGGAAGGGGTGGCCTAGAAGGGGTTAAACTAACCCAGTAAATAAATATTGCAAGTTCTCACTTTCTGGAACAAATTCAAGAGGTGAGCTATACGTCTAACCTGAAACTGTGCTTATATTCAAAGATAATTTCTCTTGGTTTTTGAACGAGTTGGGGGTCTTCCCATAAGCAAATGAAAAGACAATCGTGTCTGGATAGTCTTGGAATTCTGAACAGTTAAAATCAAATGGAAAATGAACATTAAATACAGAATAAATAATAAAAGAATAACGTCACAACTCAAAGGCTAACCTTCCAAAGATCCTTTCCTCTCCCTTTTTCGGCCCTACTTCATGCAGGGAGCGGACCCCAGGCGAAGAATCCTATAAAGAAACAGCCTAAATGGAGGTGCCCTCTCTCCCTCTAAACCCCTTGGTGTCTGACTTGTCTTCTAATGAGGATAAAAATGTGCTGCATCTTGATTAGGAAGAAATCTGAAGACCCCCTTCCCTCTCTTGCTGAACTCTGAGTTAGGCCAGATAAGGCAGACTGTTTGGTGACTGAAGGCCAGAATTTCTTCAGGAGTTGCTGCAAACCCTCCCTTACTTCCACCTTCTCGGACTGGTGTGTTTCTAGGCTTCCCTGGAGCACACGGGCAGAACACAATATAATGTGCGCATTGATAGAGCTATAGACTCAACAGGGTGCGAGCAGAAGGCAGCTCCATTCTTTCATTCTGCTACGGCCCCTTCAAGCACATTCGTTCCCCACCATTGGAGAACCTCGTAGAAAAACCTTATAGCTTGGGAGATAACACTCAGATGTTTTTTGTTTTTTTTTTTTTTGCGGTACGCGGGCCTCTCACTGTTGTGGCCTCTCCCGTTGCGGAGCACAGGCTCCAGACGCGCAGGCTCAGCAGCCATGGTTCACAGGCCCAGCCGCTCCGCGGCATGTGGGATCTTCCCGGACTGGGACACGAACCCGTGTCCCCTGCATCGGCAGGCGGACTCTCAACCACTGCGCCACCAGGGAAGCCCTCAGATGTTTTTAAAAGTCCAGATCAATTTACTGTTAGAGCCTCCACTTCTCATCCTATTGAAGACTCCCATCGCCCAGCTTGGACCTGATACAGCTGGAACCTTAAGGAGTGGGGAGCATGGGTGGTCAGTTTCATCACTATGTTCTCACTCCTCCTCTACTCATTGTTAGTGTTTGGACCACTATCCCCACCCCAAGGTCAGATAGGGTGGAGATGGGAAGAGAAAGAAAGGCCAAGGGGGCCTTACTTGACTTGCAGGATGGTGGCAGATTCCAAATGCCAGTCTTTCTCATGTCAGGGGCTCATGTGTGTCCTCTCACCTGTAGTTCCCTCAATGTAGGTAACACCCCCTCTGCTGGTTGCTTATGACCCTCACCTCCTTTAGTCCTGCACACCCCAGCCTCTGGCCCGGGACCTGAAGCCTTCAGAGTTCCCGGCATCCTTCCGTGAGGTCCACGCCGGCCCAGAGGAGGGAGGCTCCCTCCACGCCCTGCCAGACTCTAGGAAGGGAGCGATCTGAGGCCACCTAGTCCCTCACCACTCAGGCCGTCAGCTACAGCCTCTCACCTTTGGACCTTCTCGGGCCTCAGCCAAGCTCTTGCATGGCTCTCGTCCAGCTCCTTTGTTTGGTCAGTGAGAGGGAGGCAGTCCCCTTCCCTCTCCCATGCAAGGAGGTGGGACACAGCCCCCTGACCGCTCAGTCCACAGAAAGCTGCCTGGCTTCATCAACCTCTCCACATCCTATTTTTATACCCTTGAAGTAGATGAGAAGGTAAGGGTCACACAGCCAACTTCACCCACTTTTAGCCCTGTCGAGGGGTGGGCAGGGAGGTAGGCAGAGCCCTCCGTTTGGAGCTCAACCACGCCCTGCTCCACAGGGGAACTTAGCCAGCTTTACTGCTCACCCCAAGTGTGAGAGGGCCAAATTGCTCCGGACCACTCATTCATTCACCCACAAACATTCCTTGAGCATTTATCTAGGACTGCCGTGACAAAATACCATAGACTGGGTGGCGTAAACAGTGGAAGTATATTTCTCGCAGTTTTGGAGGCTGGGAAGTCCAAGGTCAAGGAGCCAGCAAGGTAGGTTTATTTCTGAGGCTTCTGCTCTCGACTTGCTGGCAGTGGCCATCTTGCTATGCGCTCACGTGCAGGGGGGTGTGGGGGGGAGGCTGTGCATAATCCCACCGTGAGTGTCCCACCCTCATGACCTCATCTAACCCTAACTGTCTCCCAAAGACCTCAGCTCCAAATACCATCAAACCGGGGGTTAGGGCTTTAACATATGAATTTGGGGACATAAGCATTCAGTCTATTACAAGCACCTACTGAGCATCCAGGTGCTGTGCTGGGCGCTGAGGATAAATGAGCATCCACGAGGCATGAGGCTTGCCCTCTCCTTCTCCCAGGAGAGAAAAAACCAATGCGTGGATAAATAATTGCACGTCAGTATCAGAGACGCCAAGTGGCCACACAGCATGGCTGGGTGTCTGGCAGGCCTATGGAGACCATTCACGCAGCCTTCCTCCATGTGAGGGGCGGGGCCCTTGAATCACTGCTTCTTGGTAGCAACACGTGCCCAGGTGTGTGGACATCCTGATACAAAAGCAGGATGACCTTTAACTGATGCTGATTGAACACCTGCCATCTGGCTGGACTGAGCCAGGGGTTTTTCATTCTTTCCCAACAAGCCTGGGGATGGAGAACCTTACCTCTATTCTATAGATAAACAAATGGAAGTTGAAATATAGAAGTGGGTCTCTGAATCCAGGAAGCAAACACACTTCCAGCCCAAGAGAAGGCTGCATGCTTTGGGGGGGAACAAATCCCTAACCTTTAGCTCCCAGCGCCTGTGGGGTTTGTCACCAAGAGGTTTCCACCCACTTCCAGCTTTTTCCTAGAAATGCCTCAAAGGAAAGTTTGTCTAACTCTGGGTTCTTTGCATTTTGTTTAGAGACAAAGATAAAAACGCGTTCATTATCTCATCTGTGGCCGCTCAAACGAGAGAAAAGTGCTTCTGTATTAGGGCGACGCAATGCACCCAAACCTTTTTACTTCTATTAAAAAAGTATGAAGGCAATTTACCAGGATGTGCCTGTCACAGTCTGAAAAGCAGAAATGCCTCTTTTATCTTCTGATTTATTTACAGGTGCAGCCTAGTGACAGAGGCAAGCATTTTTCTGGCGCAGTGACTTGGAGGGGCCGCGGTAGATAAAGCAACAATCGGGTGCTTCCTTGTCCCTAAATGTGAGTTTTGCGCTGCCACCATCGTGGATAGTCCTGAAGCAGGTCCCAGGTCGCTGAGGTCACCAGCAGACACACTTCTTCACTTGCTCTCACACACACACCCCCAATGCCCACCCCGCAGGAGCCAGCTGGATCTCTGCCGGCTTCCCTCCAACCGCTCTCCCAAGGGGAGAGCACTTGGGGGGCTCCTCTTAGGAAATGGGCTGAGCAAGTGGAAGAGGAGACATCCAGTAGGATTTTCTGTTTCCAAGAATCTGCTAGGTACAAAACAGGCCTAAGGGTAGCTCTGACACCATCACCTTTTCTGGAAATTTCAATTGTAGAACACTAATTTCCCTGGGGTGGCTTCTGTGTTGTCTTCACTGGAGATATCTTTTGACATTTTCATGCAAACCCTCTCCAAGGAGCTCTCTGGGCATTGTTTCAACCATTCTCACTGTTGACACTGAAAGGACACAAAGGGAAGAATGAGTCCTGGGTAATGACACTTAGTATCTGCATGGTGATGCCAGGCCACCATCAAATCGGCATCGGATTTGGCCGTCAAAGATATTTTCTCCCGCAGTCAACACCGTTTACGGAGCCCCTGCTGTGGTCAGGCTCAGCATTCAGGGAGATACAGGTGCAGATGAGATGCAATTCTGCACACAGTCTGGTGGAGGAAAAAGGCAAGAAAGGAAATCATCAAAACATGAGGTGGCACAAAATAAGAAGTAAGTGGAAGTGTCCACAATGTGTTACAGGAACACAGAGAAAGAATGACTTAACCCTGAGTTGGGACGCAGGGGAGGTGGAATTTCCATGGAAGGCAGCATTTTCATTGGTCTCGAGGAATGGAGGGTTTGCAGGGGAAGCCTGGGGGTGGGAGTAAAGGGGTAGCACAGCGTTCCCTCTGCCCTGTTCTGGCTCAGCCAGGGCACAGTGGCACCTGCCACCAGGGGCTCCCATCATCCACGGAGTCTTCATTCACTCTGGTCCTCGTTGCCATGGAGCCAACATCTGGTCCAAGTGACCTGGCCGGTTGCCATGAGCATCGCTGCAGCATCACCTGAGCTCCCAGCTCCAGGACTCAGGGGAGCTCCACGTGTGGGGAGCTACAGTTGGGTCGAAACCTTCAGAGCCACAGGCTGAAATCGACACCAAAAGAGGTGGGTCGGGGGTAGATTCTGCCCTTAAGACTATTCCTCGAGAAGCACTGAGGGGAGCGTTGAGATCCACACTGTCCACTCTACCGGAGGGTCAGTAGCAATTGTGGATTTTTCCCTTAAGGACTGTGTCGTCTACACCCCTTAGCGTGACTTCACAGCCCCTCACAATCTGGTGGCTGCCTGACTCCCCAGCGTGACCCGCACCCCAGCGTTCTCCGTGCCCCACGTCCCGACCTCAGGGAAGAGCTCTCCTGCCTCCTCTGCCTGTGTTCCCCCCGGGAGCCTGCGAGGCTAGGCGTGATTGTGCTCCTTGCTTTTGGAGACGCTTTCACCCTCCTTTGACCCTCAAGGCAGATGCGACTGTTCCCTCTTTCCAGCTGGGGAGTTGGGGACCCAGAGAAGTTGGGTGGCTTATCCTGTTGGAGCTAGGACCAGCTCTCATGGCTCTCAGCTCTGATGTACCATCCTCCACCACAGTGGTTACAGCCTTTTCCAGCCCCCAACTCCCTAGCTGGAAAGAGGGAACAATCGCATCTGCCTTGAGGGTCAAAGGAGGGTGAAAGCGTCTCCAAAAGCAAGGAGCACAATCACGCCTAGCCTCGCAGGCTCCCGGGGGGAACACGGCAGAGGGGGCAGGAGAGCTCTTCCCTGAGGTTGGAACGTGGGGCACGGAGAACGCTGGGGTGCGGGTCACGCTGGGGAGTCAGGCAGGTGAGGGCCTGTGAAGTCACGCTAAGGGGTGTGGACGACACAGTCCTTAAGGGAAAAATCCAAAATTGCTACTGGCCCTCCGGTAGAGTGGGCAGTGTGGATCTCAACGCTCCCCACAGAGCTTCTCGGGGAATAGTCTTAAGGGCAGAATCTACTCCCGACCCACCTCTTCCCAGCACACCGTTTATTGTTTTTCCTTCCACAGACCTCAAGGAGGCCTATGAAGTCATCCCCAGCCAATCTCAGCTCCTGCAGGAGATAACCACGGTTAGCACAACCAGCTAAAAGCAGAGAAACCTGATGTTTTAGGTAGAGGCTGTGCTGATAAGAGTATGATTTCTGTGGCGCTATTTGAGACATTGACAGAAGCTCTCAGAGAGTTATTATGACTTTCCCTGGGGGTCCAAAGACTTTAGCTTGGGAACTACTGCACTATTTCTGCAGTGACCACAATTTTCAGGAGAAAAATCTGGACCCATGGTGCGATAACTGTGAGTACGTGTATGGGGTGATGATATGGGCTGTTTGAAGACTATAGTGTTTCACGAAACCTGGGTTAAATGGCCATCCATTCACTCACTCCTTTGCTCATTTATTAAGTGCCCACTATGTGCTGTCACTGTGCTAGGTGCTGGGGGTTACAGTGAAGACAAGGACACGGCTCCTGACTGCACAGAGCCACTAGTTAGTTTACATAATGACCCTTAATGTGTAGAACAGAAGAAAGCATGAACATCTGGGGGATTATGAAATGTGGTCTGGAGCAGGAGACATCTGAGTTTAGTTTTGAAAGATAAACAATAATTTGCCATGGACGAGAACAGAAGATTAAGAGGGGAGAGTACGAAGAAAGGCTCCGGGGTGTGAAATAGCAAACGCAGGCAATCCACTGGGACTATGAAGATGGAGACGGAGGTGGAGAGAGAGATTGGGAGAGATGAGGCTCCAGGGCAGGAAGAAGCCAGGCCCTGAAAGGCCCTGAAAGCCCATCCTGGGAGCCTGTAGCAGCCCAGCCCTGTGCTCACCCACAAGCCCCACCGTGGCAAACCTCCAAAAACCAGTCTTTGACATAACATGTGCTCCAAGCAATTGCTTGAATGTGACCACCTGTGCTCTTCTCGCTCTGCCTCTGGGATTCCTCTGGACACTCATTAATTTGTTCATTCTCTCATCAGGGCAGGGAAAAAGATGGAAGTCATCCCTGCCCTCAAGTAGCTTTCAATCTAAGAGAAAAGGCAAACATTAATGTAATAACTAAATGCATAAATGTAAATCATAAGTATCAAATGTAATATCGGTATAATTTTTTAAAATTATAAGTATCAGAGGTCAATTAGGATATAAGTGCTACAAGGAGGAGCTACATACCTGGCACTATAAAGCCGTATTTCTTTTTTTTTTTGCAGTACGCGGGCCTCTCACTGTTGTGGCCTCTCCCATTGCAGAGCACAGGCTCCGGACACGCAGACTCAGTGGCCATGGCTCACGGGCACAGCCGCTCCATGACATGCGGGATCTTCCCGGACCGGGGCACAAACCCGTGTCCCCTGCATCGGCAGATGGACTCTCAGCCACTGCACCACCAGGGAAGCCCCTATAAAGCCATATTAACAGAGACACTAACCTACTCAGAGAGGTGGGAAATGTTTTCCAGAATAAAAACTGGGCTGAAGACCAGTGGACAGATAGGGATCGATGTCACATTTGCTTTTGACCCCTTTCATGTTGATAACATATTTGAACTCTCTTCTTTGGTTTTGGACCTTGCTTCCTACTTGGCCCCAGGCTTTGATCCCTTGACTTTTCCAGCTTTCCCAGCCTGGGCTGAGAGGGTCCCTCTGCCTGCCCTTCCCGGTAGACTCTGGCCTCAGGATAAAGAGGAGCCATATGAGGGTTTTTAGCAGAAGTGACATCTCCAACCCCAATTCTTCCCTGAACTCCACCCTTGTGAATCCAAGTACCTGCTCTCCATCCTCAACTAGGCTAAGACCTCCCAAACCTAACCTGTCCTGACCACACTATTAATGGCCCTTCCCTGCCCACTGGCCAAATCCCATGCCATCTTCTCCATGTGAGGAAGTGGCAACTCCATCCTTCCAGTTGTCCTATCAAAGTCCTTGGAATCAGCTTTGCCTCCTCTCTTGGTATTCCACATCCAATCTGTCACAAATTCCTCATCATCTCTCCTCCAAGACATGTCTCCCAGACCTGACCTCTTCTCACCACTCCAAACTATAGTCCAGGTCCAGGCCACCAACCCATTTTCACCTGAATTATTGTACCTGCCTTCTAACTGGTCTTCCTCTGTCCTATACGTTTATTCTTCTGAGATGAAAGTCTGTTCTTCTGAGATGAAACCTGGATCATGTCCCTCCTCTGCTCCCTACCCTCTTATGGCTTTCCTCTCACTCACAAAGCCACGATCCTTACAATAGCCCACAAGATCCTGTGTCATCCGGCCTCGCCACTACTTCTCCGCCCTTAGCCTAACCATCCTCCTTTCCAGCCACACCAACCTCTTGGTCCTCAAACACAGAAAGCACCCTGTTCCCTCTACCTGAAGTGCTCTTCTCCCCACCCCTGGATATTCACAAGGCTTACTCCCCCCCACTTTTGTATCTTTGCTCCAATGCCACCTCTTCAGAGACAGCTTCCCTGAGCCCCTATACAGCACAGAACTTTCCCATGGCCAGTTTTTAATCCCCCTTATCTTTCTCTACTCTTCTTCATAGAACTTATCACCACCTGACATATAATTATTTACTTCTTTATTGTCTTTTCCCCTCAGCCACCCAACTAGAAGGTAAACCCCATCAGGAAGAGTCTATTTATATCATTCATTTCTTTATCCCTGACACTTAGAACAGTGCCTGGAAAATAATGGGCGCTAAAGAAACATTTGTTGAATGAATGGCTAAATTTGTGTTTTTAAGGGTTCATGTTGGGTGGAAAAAGAAATGGAGAGAGATAGCCTTGGGGACAATGAGTGATTCTGGGAGGTTCATGTGTTAACCCAGGAAGGCAAATATGGGGATGATGGAGAAGAGAGGATGCCTTCAAGGAGAACATTGAGATGCAGAGTTGGCAGGACTAAGGGGCTGACAGATGTGGGGGAGGGGGGAGGAGAAGGAGGGATCCAGGATGGCTCTCCAGGTCCTGACTTGAAGGACCACGTAGTTGTTAGTTCCTCTGACCGAGAAAGGAAAGCAGGAGGTCAAACATGTTTAGAGGGAAGATAATGAGTTGGTTTTAGAAATGCTGAGGTTGAGATGACAGTGGACATCCAGGAGGAGGCGGCCAACGGGCAGCTGGATATACAGGTTGGAATCTCAGCAGTGTGATCCGTGTCAAAAATGTAAATAATCTGGGTCAATAACACAATGACAGCGTTTAAAATAATTGGTGTGTACGGAGGCTTCCCTGGTGGCACAGTGGTAGAGAGTCTGCCTGCCGATGCAGGGGGCATGGGTTCGTGCCCCGGTCCGGGAAGATCCCACATGCCGCGGAGCAGCTGGGTCCGTGAGCCGTGGCCGCTGAGCCTGCGCGCCCGGAGCCTGTGCTCTGCAACGGGAGGGGCCACAACAGTGAGAGGTCCGCACACCGAAAAACTAAAAATAAAAAAAATAATTGGTGTGTATTAAATCACCTAGAAAGACAGTATAGGGTGAGAAGAGGAAAGGACCAAGATCAGAGCCCTAGGGAGAATGGACATGTAAGGAAGGAAAAGAAAATAAGAAGTAAAGACAAAAAATTGGTGGGAGAAGTTTAAAGAGAACTAGGAGACAAGGGTGTCATGGTAATAAAGGAAGGATAGAGTTTTCAGAAAGAGGGAGCAGTTAACAATGTCAAATGCCAGGGAGAGTAACAGAAAATAAGGGCTGAGAAGGGCCCATTGATATGCAGTATGGAGGCCATATGTGGCCTTGGCCAGACAAGGTCAATGGTATGCCAGGACAGAAGCCAAGCTACGCTTGGTTGAAGAGATACAGGAGATAAGAAAAACAAAGCAGCAGGTATAGACTATTCTTTCAAAAAACTCTGCTGAGAAACAGGAGAAAGGGCAGTAACCAGAAAGGAATCCTGGGGGCTCAAGAGTGTTGTTTACTACATGGGATGACTTGAGCATCTTTATGGGCTCAGAGCAGGATACCGGGCAGAGGCCGCAGCAGGCTATGTGTGGAGAGGGGATGGTTGAAGGAACGTGGTCCTCGGGTCGGAGGGAAGATGCACAAAGCAGAGTAGGGGTGTATGTGGAGCAGAGAGAAGGGAATCCAGAGCCCACGCTGTAACGATAGCCCAACGACTCCCACCAACATTGGAAGACAGGACAGGAACACATGAAGAATACACAGGACACCTACAACAGAAACACGTGAACCAGCATCCGACCAGCAACAACGGAGCAGAGGGATAGATACAGTGTTGAAGGAGATGCAGGATGGATTGGCATGGCCAAACCAAGTGGGTTATTAAAGGGACCCTTTCTGGAGGAAGTGAAATTTAAAAAGAAGGTTGGAGGGAATACCCTGGTGGTCCAGTGGTTAAGAATCCTCCTTCCAATGCAGGGGACGTGGATTCGATCCCTGGTCGGGGAACCAAGATCCCACGTGCCGCAGGGCAACTAAGCCCACAGGCTACAACGAAGAGCCCGCAAGCCGCAATGAAAGATCCTACATGCCACAACTAAGACTGCATGCAGACAAAAATAAATAAGTAAATACTTTTTAAAAACTAATAAATAAAAAATAAGGTTGGAAAACACAGGGCTTGGGAAAGGACCTCTTTGTTCAGGAAAGTCTGGTTTGGAGCCTTCTAGAGAAGCAGAGCGGCAGCACAGGGAGCCTTGTCTGTCTTAACAAGACAGACATACAAGCAGATGAACGGACAGAGAGTCTAGTAGTCGTGGTAAGAACATGAGCTATGAAGGCAAGGTACTGAGTTTGCACCTGGCTCGGTTGCTAACTGGCTGTGTGACGTTGGGCAAATCATCTAATCTCTCACTGCTTCAGTTTCTTCTTCTGTAAAATGGAGATGATAACACATGTGAAGTGCCTGGTACCATGAGCTTTCAGGCAGTGGCTCCACAACCCATAACCCGTGCTAAGATAGCTTCATGAGTCCACAGTCTATCTGTCATAATACGTGGACAGACAGACAGCTAGAGACAGGTGTGCCAGATGACATTTACCACTTGGCCTATTTCCTACTTTATCAGGAAACCTACTTTAGCCACCTTTGCCTCTGAGGCAGGAAAGCAGTGAAACTGCATGTTTCTAAACACTCAGCATTGAAAATTGGGGCAGCCAGGTGGCTGTTTAGCCCGTGGGAATGGAGAGGACGGCAGGAAGTTGTAAATACCATGTATCCAAACTGCCATCTTCTCTCCAGGACTCTGGCTCAAAGCCCTCCTAATAGAGGGTTTTAGGATCCAACAGGAAAACATGGGGATTTTGACCAGGCTCTCTTCCCCACCCATCCCCCTCCCATCCCATGGCAGAGACGCTAGTTTTCCTTCCAGTATTCATGTTGCACTTCTTCCAAAGCAGGAGAATGTTCCTGGGCACATGGCCACCCAGAGTAAAGACTTCATAACCCAGTCTCCCTTGCGGTGAAGTGTGGCTAAATTCCGCCCAATGGCAGAAGTATTGTCTTGCTGTTTCCAGGAACCTTCCCTGAAATATGGCTGCCCCCTTAGCCCTTTTCTTATTCGCCCCTTTCTCCACACAGCCACCTGGAACATGGCTCTGATGGCGGTCACCTCAGATAGTGAAGACAAGGGCCGCAGCATAGGGGTAGCAGAAGAGCAGGTTGGGCGGATCATGGAGTCCTGAGGAGTGTATGGACCAAAGCTTCCATCTCTGACATTCCCCAGCGGTTTCCAGTTTTTCACGTGAGAGGAAAATAAAGTCCTATCTTAGCCACTGGTTCTTTGGTCACTGGTAGCTGAATCCAATCCCAACGGAAGCTCAGCGCCTCAGGCAGCTCAGCCTCCTGCGTCACTTTCTATAGCAATCTTGACTGTTCCTAATTCAGATGGGTGAACAGAAAGAGGAGGTACGGATTCTGACCCCCAGCCTGCATCTGGCCAGAAACTTCACTGGAATCATAACAGCAACCTGTACGGTGCCCTATTATTTACAGTGTGCTCTCTCAAACATAAGCTTATTAGATTCTCTCAGAAACACTGAGAGGTAGCCTGTCCTGGTATCTCTATACCCTCAATTTTCAAAGATAAGGAAACTTAGGCCAAGGAGTCTAAATATTTTGCGCACATCACAGTTAATAAGGAGCAGAGGGCTTCCCTGGTGGCGCAGTGGTTGAGAGCCCGCCTGCCGATGCAGGGGACACGGGTTCGTGCCGCGGTCCGGGAGGGTCCCGCGCGCTGCGGAGCGGCTGGGCCCGTGAGCCATGGCCGCTGAGCCTGCGCGACCGGAGCCTGTGCTCCACAACGGGAGAGGCCACAGCAGTGAGAGGCCCGCGTACCGCAAAAACAAAAACAAAAACAATAAAGACAGCAGGAAGGAGGAGCCCTCAGGCCTCAGGGTGTCCCCAACAGAGAGGACATCATCCCTGGCCAGACAGCTTCCAGAGACAGGCCCAGCTTCTGCAGAATACTTGGCTGTCGGCAGACAGAGACTCCCACCCAATGGGGAGCTGGCATTGCTCTAGCAGGCCACGTTCACACAACTCAGGACCTCCTCTGTGTAATCACCCCACAGCGAGTAGACTCTTAGAGGGTTCCTGCAGGAGAGGCCAAGACCATCTGAGGTTCCTCCTCAATACCAGGGGTCAAGCAAAGCTCACAGATCAAGCCCACGAGATATCAGGAAGGAGGGGAGTCCCCTGAGAGGGGCGGGGAGAGAGGGCAACCTCCTCTCTCTAAGGGACAGTCATTCCATTGCTCCTGCCACCCACCTGACTGCTATCTCCACCCTGAGCTCCGCTCAGAAAAGTTCATTTCCAGTTGTAAGAAGGCAAGATGTAAACAACCCAAGAGTTGCCGTCAAGAGAAGTGGCCCATCCATTTCTGCCTGGAGTCCGTATGGAGAGCACTAAGGAGGGGCTGCCCCCAGTGATGGATGGTGTTTCCAGAGGTTTAACTGAGCTGGACTTGGCCTCTTTGGGCTGATCTATGATACGAGGACTGTTTTAAAGTATGTGGCTTTCTGGTGCTGGATTATCGAAAAGAGTTAAAATTGAAGTAGTCACTCAAAGCTCTGCCATCTGTCCCAAGTGGCTAGTGGGGCTTATCCAGGTGGGCCAGGGAGCTGGGGGCTGTGCTTTAGCCCCTTAGATCCACGTCCTTCCCTGCAGCATCGGTTGCTCGCATTGTCCTCCCTGGTGTCCCCAGGGCATGGGCAGTTGATGATCTGCCCTAAGCAAAAAAGGGGGGAAGCTTGGCAGGGAAGAAGGAATGCGTGTCTCATGCCCAGTGTTCAGAGGGCAAGTCGTCATCTTAGTATCACAGTTTTCCTCCTGACAGATAAAATAACGTCGCTATTAGTGTTAAACATGTGCTGAGAACCTGTCACGTGTCAGTCCTGGTTTCAGTGCTTTACCTGTAAGATCTCATCAAATCCTAACTGGTGACCCTGCAGAGCCGATACTATTCCTATCATTTTACAGAGGAGGAAGCTGAGGCTGGGAATTCGGGTGAAGGAACATGGCCAAGGTCTCGTCAAGGGAAGATACAGCCAGGATTCCCAGTGAGCAGTCTGGTTCTGGAGCCTGGACACTTAGACACTTTACTCACTGCTGCAGGCGGGGGCCCTGGAGGCCATACACCCATGTACACACGTACACTCATGCAAACATACACGTACACACACAGCTCCCTCCTCTCCTTCTAGCCCCGTCCAGCTCCTTCGCAGCCTCCCCAGCCCCACGCCTGCCCGTGGCACCTTCAGTGTCCTCCAGGGCCACAGCGCCTCCCTGTGCCCAGGCTGGGTGACTGGCCCCAGGAGTCGCTGCCCCTCCCCTTCTCATCCGGCTCCCCCCACCATGCTTCCCTTCCTCTTCACCGGCAACTGTCACATTTGTATTTATTTAGCGTCTGCCTTCTTGCTGAGCTCTAAACGCCAAGAGGTCCAGGCATCCTCACATGGGACTTGTGCAGGGAAGCTGGTGATGCTGGGGCAACTCCCTGGCTGAATCCCACTCCCCTCCCCCAGCCTGCGCTGACCTTGGCCACAGATAAGATGGACAGTGCTGGTGGGTTATGGCCTCTGAGGAGTCCCTGGGCCCAGGGTGGTCTCCGTCTGCTTCAGACAGTAAGATCAGGCCCCGAGAGCAGGCACAACCTCTCCTCCTCTCCCTCCACACTCGCGTCAAACAGAGCACTCCAGCAGAAGCACGAAGTGCTAATGGGGGATTAGCCACTGGCTGCTCGTCCTCCCACCAGGAGTGCAGCCCAGTAACTGTGATGGGGCCAGAGGAAGGCTGGGGCTGGCAGGGGGGCAGCCGAGGCTTGGCCTTTGCCAAGTTGTGCAGATTAAGGGACTGGTGAGCTGGATGGGACCTGAAGCCCACGTTCCTGGCTTGGAGCAGGACGTGACGCAGAAACACCTGACAGAGGCTGTGCCCCGGGGTGAGGATGGGGACAGCTTCGACCCCTACGTCATCTCCACCAGTCCCCAGCTCGCAGCCACAATACGTGTTCTCTGGTGTGGGCAACTGACGTTTCTCAATCTTATGTAAAGCATGTGAATAAGGACATTTCTAATTTTAAAAAGTCTATTTTTGTAGATTTATAACAATCTCTGTAAAAACAGTGCACGTTGCCCGAGATGCATGTGCCGCTTGAGACAGGACAAGTGGTCCAGCCCTCCCCAGCCCCACCCAGCTTAACCAGGCGGCAGCCCCAAGTCCCCTCCCATGGAGACCCTGGACGGGAGCTCAGGGACCCCCTCTCTGTCCTCTGGGAGAAAGGGCAGCTCACGTGAGCATCTACTGCTTCCTCTCGCTGTGCTGACAGTTGCCTCTCTGGGTCTCTAGGTCCCAGAGCACCGCCAGCTTCCTGCTTCATGACACAAAACACTCTCTGGCAATGGTTCATTACCCATCTCCCCATCATGCTGTAATCTCAGCGCTGTGTCCTGTGCGCCCTTCCCCAGTGCTCAGCACAGGACAACAGTCCCGTGAATGTTTGATGGCCTCCCACACTCCCATCTCTCCCCCTGTTGATTCCACCATGTCTCTGAGTTCTCTTTCTCCACTGCTCCAGCTCTGCTCTCTTCTCCCATTCCTTCCCGTCTCTCTCTCATTTCTGCCCTGCCGGCCTTACTCTCTGTTTTTTTCCACCTGTCTGTTCCTAGCCCCTCTTTTACCTCCCACTCCAAGTCTCTCCTCCCATCTTCCTGCCTGATTTGGTCCAGAGATGACTATTTGGTCAAGATGATGAATGGGTCATAAAAAAATATGAGCTGCTAATTGGAAACTTTCATTTGCAACTAATTTTCAAAATAAAAAATATAAAAGCATTGCAAAAAGAAACCCAGAGTAAGGCTTCCCTGGTGGCGCAGCGGTTGGGAGTCCGCCTGCCGATGCAGGGGACGCGGGTTTGTGCCTCGGTCCGGGAAGATCCCATGAAAACAAATTAGAAATCTTTAAAAAGAGGGAGGGGAACCCAAATTGAAAAATTCCAGATCTTTTCTCTTAATAGTTTCTTTTATAGTTTTGTTTTTAGTTGTTTATGCTTTTTATCTTATTACAAAAAAATGCACATTACAGAAAATACAGACAAACAAAAAGGACATAGAGAACAATTATAAACCCACCCATTCAGACACAACCACTGAGAACATCTTGATACATGCACTCACTTCTGGATTCTTTGTGTGTGTGTGTGTGTGTGTGTGTGTGTGTGTGTATGTGTGATCAGGCAAATTTTATCACTTCCCAAAGAAAGTTCCAGAACCTTAGTCCCTTGTGCTGTAAAACAAGAACATTAACAGCAACAAAAAACCTGGTCAAAATTTGAAAAGTATTACATATTGTATTTTCTTCCTGGAGCCTCTTAATATTCATTATAATGAATATTCATTATGACAGTCATCATAAATGAATTGGAAGCTCTGGGGAGATGTACAGTTAAGAAACCTATTTTAACTTTGTTGTTCTCTAAACTCTTTGACACCAGAGTTCTCTTTTCCTCTGACAGCTATTAATACATGTTTCTGAGAAAACATTTTGCCAAATAATGAGAGATAAATATCTATGCATCTTCAGATTCAGTTTACAAAAATAAAATCTTATCATATATTCTGTTCTGTAATATTAGACATGTTTCCAAGTAATCTCTGTGATTGGATGTTTAGGTTATTTCCAACTTTTTATTACCGTTTATGTCACCCTAAATAATACAAAATAGGAAGAATAGGCTGAATGTGAATTAGAAATAAAAGACACAAAAGGAAATAACTCAAATATGAAAAGTAGGTAAAAATGTTTAAAAACATAGAAAGACCGCAAAACCATCCCCACGGTACAGCAAAATTTCCAATCTAGCTATAAAACCCCTTATTTAACCAATATTTACTGAGTGCCCACTATGTACCAGGCTGTACGGGAGGTTCTGAGGATGCGGTAAGTCAGACACTGTTCCTGTGGGGATCACATGTAAGTGGAAGAAAGAGAGAAAACTGATTAAATAGTGGCAGGAGATGAGTGCGTGACAACAGATGAGGGACGAGAATGGCTGGGTGGGGGCCATTTTAAATGGGGTTTTCAAAAAAGGCCTGGCTGAGAGGGTAACATCCCAGCAGAGGCCTTGAGGGATGTGCAGGAGCCGGCCACGCAAACATCTAGGGAAAGAGTGGTCCAGGCAGGTGGAGGACATATGCAGAGGCCCTGAGGTGCCAGTGAGTCTGGCCTTGCCCCTCCAAAGACTCATTAGTCCTGGGGCCCCTGGGACCCATGATGGGGAGGGGCTTATCTGGATGTGCTGCTGTCATGGCAGCGGGGAGGTAGGGGCTAGGCTGGAGCATCTTTATTGGGGGGCTAGAACAGGGCACATCTGTAGCACCCCAAACTGTTAGGGAGTGAAAATAGTTATATTTGACCAGTTTAATTGTTTTAACCAGATTTTTGTCAGTATCAGTGTGCTTTCAACTAACCAACCCACTGTTCCTCCCCATCCAGCCCATCACTTTTTTTCCCCAAAGGCCAAAGATGCTGTGTCCATGTTAAGTGCCTGAGATCAAAGCCTCTCCCTTCCCTGCAAGCTGCTCTGGTGAGCATCGGCTCTGGCTGCCTCTGTCTGCTCCGGCTGGGCTGTTCCAGCCCTTTCCATCAGCTCTAAGCTGGGATAGGGGAAAGAGAAGGGGCCAGTCATGAGAGTAGAGCAGAGCCCACAATAAATACCTGCGTCTAGGAGATCTGCCAAGTAAATCCTCCCAAACAGACACGGCTTTTCTGCAAGTTGTGTGAGAACGACCATTTATATTACCCTAAATAGTACAGAGTAGGAAGAATAGGCTGAATGTGAATTAGAAATAAAAGACACAAAAGGAAATAACTCAAATCTTCCAGATGAATACAGGAAGATAGAGGCAAAACATGGGGAAAAAACAAAGGAGACAATGGCCGAAAGGGAGGTATAGACGCTGAGAGACACACAGAAACAAACAGAGAGGTTGACTGAAAGGAAAAAGAAAACAAGAAGGAAGGTAGAGAGGCCAAGGATGAGGATGGGTGAAGGGGCTGTTGTGGCCCACTGTGGGAGGGACACAGATGTGGGATGCAGACATCTTTAGGAACGAGAAGTCTGAAGAGCTTAGGGATGGCCCTTAGACAAAGATGACATAATGAGGTTAAGGAGCCAAACTGCCTGAGTTCACATCCAGGTTCTGCCACTTCAAGGCTGTGTGACGTTGGGCTAGTTCCATCACCTCTCTGAACCTGTTTCCTCCTCTTTAAAATGGACGTAACATTAGTTGTGTGCGGTTCAAATGAGACAAAGCACGTATGGCACTGAGCACAGTGACTGACACACAGTAAGCTCACTGTGTGAGTAATAACTGTCTGCTGGTGTATTACTACTCGCTGGTCTCCCCTCCGGAAGGGTGGTGACTGAACAAGTAACCTACGGCTGAGGGCCTGTCCTCTCGTGGTGTGAGTGCACCGGGCCCTGGATGCTCTCCCAGCTCGCTTCTGGCTCACACTGCAGATTGGCCCTGACAGGTACACGATTTAAACACCAGCACCAAGTGCAGCTTCCAGCACCCTCCAGGCAGGCCACATCAGCTGCTCACCGCCCGGGTGCAGGATGCCAGCCAGAGTTTCCTCTTGGGTCCCTTGGCCTCTAGCCCACCCACATCCCTGCCCACAGGTGCCCGGCTCATAGGTCTGCAAGCACGCAGCCGGTGCTAGGGTTGAGAAGGTCCAGTCAGGCCTGGGGACGGGGGCCTCGGGTGCCTGGACCTGACTGGGCCCTGGCCTGTACAGCCCTCCTTTTCCCAAGGCTGGGATTGTTCATTCCACCCTCCTACCCTTCCCCTTCCATCAGTAGGTTCTGCCACAAGCCCAGGTCCAGCCTTAGGGCTGGAGGATCTTAGCATTTCTGGCCGGATGTTTACACCGTCATGGTCCCCAGGGCTGCTCTACATGGTCCACGGGACTGATAAGGTAGCGTCTGCTTTGCTTCTTCATCTGCTTTGTTCAAGGCCTTATCTTGCTGGCCTTCCCGAT
Organism: Neophocaena asiaeorientalis asiaeorientalis; assembly: GCF_003031525.2. Classification (NCBI taxonomy): domain Eukaryota; kingdom Metazoa; phylum Chordata; class Mammalia; order Artiodactyla; family Phocoenidae; genus Neophocaena; species Neophocaena asiaeorientalis. The sequence goes on from NW_020175012.1 coordinate 1,135,612, forward strand.
ACCCTGGTCTTTCCAGGCTTGGATCTCTGTCCTGCTAGTGTCAGACCTCCTCCCCATGGCTAGGGTCCTGTTGCCAGCAGCAGACCACCCCAAGACTGCCCGCTGCCCCCTGCTTCGTTCTGCCCACCTGTCAGGGTATCTGCTACCCCATCTTGGATGGTGACCACTTGGGCTTGAAGATTGTACCTCTGACTATCACCCCATCTTCCCTGCGCTCCTGCAGCTGACTGTAACACTCAGTCTCTTTCCCTCACGCACCCTGAACGTGGCCTCATCCCTGACCTTAACCCTGCCCTGCTGCCTGGTACAGAGGATGCTGCCCCGGAATCCAGCCCCTCTGGGACCTGGCAGCATCTCCGCCTCTGCAGTTCCATTGGCCTGAAGACTTGACATTTCCCTAAGCATCAGTTTTCCTTCCAAAGTGGGGGAAAGGCTCTGCCCTGTCTGCCTCCAGGACGGATGGCGGGGGGGACCGTAAGCCTTGGCCTGGGACTCCTGTCCTTTGTACACGTTCCCATGAGCCCCACCCTGGAAGTCGGCTTCCTGTTCTCTCTGCACAGGATAAGATGGCTGATGTGAACGTGCTCAGCTTTCAGCCCCTCATCAAAGACATGGGTTCTCTTCCAATAGTTCTCCCCAAAACTGGTCTGTGATGGTCTCCATGCCTTCATCTTCCTCCTTTACTTTCGACAGTTTCCGGTCTGTCCCAGCTCCCTGTAGGGTAAGAGGTCCCTGTCCCTCTACACCCCAGGCTCAAGAACCTAGGCACAAAATCAATCAAACTCCCCCCGTGTTTGTCCCTCCGCTCGTTCCGCTGTCTCCTTCAGTCTCCCTGGGTGTCTCTTTCTCTGCTTCTCTCTGTGTCTTCCTCTTCTCTCTCCTACGTCACCGTGTTGTCAAGTATTTCCACCGTCAGCACAAACCGTATTTAAAGTTCTTCCAGTTGTGCAGCGAGCCGCGTGGGCAGGCTGGGTAATGTCTGTTTTACCCTCTCGGTAATGAATCCCATCTTCTTCTCTTTGCGGTGATTGTTATTGATTCTGTCTTGTCACCTTGGTTTGTTTTCTGCCAGCTCCTGCCTTCCCTTCATCTTGCTGTGGCCATTTCTCTTCTCTTATCTGTAATTTCCTCTCTTGTTACAGCTGTCTCCCCTCTGGGCTGGCGTGGCACTGAGGCCAGGGGTTTTGTATTCACTTGGTGGTACGGCTCCATCGGCCCTTCCCTGAAGTGGTGGGTTTGGGTGGTGGTCGCGAACAGGTCAATAATGATGGTGGTGGGGAGAAGAAAGCTGGAGCCAGACCTTCCACATATTGGTTGTTCTAAAGCAGAGCTTGGACCATGGTGCCTTCCCCAGCTTGGGAAACTCCTATGGTTGCCCTGGACCCACAGACAAAGGATGTGATTTTCAGCTGGGGAGTAAAGTCCTTCGCAAACTTACCCCCATCTGCATTCCCAGCCTCATCACTCAGAACCGCAAACTTTACCCTCCAGACACACCACACTGGCTACTTACTATTCCCTTCCATACCCTAGGCCTGTGATCACCCAGGGCAGGGGGCTCACCTAGCAGGCAAAGGAGGGCATTTTGACGAGACCAGGAGAAGGGGAAGACACATGTCTTCCGCCCCCAACCCTGGGGCCCCTGTGGGTGGAGCTCCAGGAGTTTGCCTGGGAGGCGCCTTCATGAAGGCCATCAGGGGCCATCAGGAACCTTCATGAATCTCCTTGTTCTGGTCAGTGGCCCCAGAAGGTGGATGATAGGTGACCAGAAAGCTTATGGGTTTTGTCTGGCATTGGGAGGACAGGACCCTGGAAGAACTGAATGACCATTTTCTGAGCCTGACCACGCATCACACACCCTCATCAAAGGGTTACTCATCCCCTTTCATCAGAAAAGGAAGCCGAGGCTAAAAGTGCAAGGTTATTTGCCAAAAGTCCCACAGCTGGTGGGTGACTCTTGGGATTCAATCCCAGATCTTTCTGACTCTGAAGTCAGTGCTCTTTCCTCATCCCTATTCCCTAGGCTTCCAATCCTTAAGCCTAATGCCATCCCTATCCCAAGCATTTTCTCATCCCTGCTTGATGCCCAGATTCCAAGATGGCCCCCATTGATCCTCTTGGAATTAGACTTTGTGTAGACCCTCCCATGTCGGATCAGGGCTAGACCATGACCGTTAGAATGCAGTGGGAGTGATGGCACGTGACTTCCCAGACTAGGTCATGACGGCGTCGCACCTTCAGTCTCTTGCATGGCTCTCTCTGGGTGAAGCAGTCCCGTGTTAGGCAGCCTGGCTGAGAGCCCAGGCGAGAGCAACCAGCTAGCCTGCCATGTGAGAGGACCTCCTTAGGAACGGGGCCCAGCCCAGTCCAGCCTCCAGATGACTGCAGCCTTGTGAGAGGCCCTGAGCCAGAATCACCCAACCAGGCTGCCCCTGAGCACCGTACACCATGAGAGACGATTAATGATTAGTGTTGCTTTAAGTCACTAAGTCTTGGAGTGATTTGTTACACTACAGTGGATAGCAAATATGTCTGTCCTCAGAGCAAAGGGCCCCCAAGCTGAGGGCTGGACAGTCCTCAGTTTCTTCCAGGGTTTCTTTCCTGGGGTGGACACGAAGCCAGGGACCCTCTGCCCAGGAATCCCTTTGTCCAGACCCTTTCCTCATCTTAAAGAGAGACAGGGACTCATCTCCCCATGAGGTTTCAGAAGAATACCCCAGCCACTGCTCCGGCTTTGGTGTGAGGCAGGATGAAGGTGAAGTCGCCCCTCAGACCTTATCAGAAAATGTCTCTTTCCCTCCCTAATGAAGACAAATCCCAGCATCTGAGGAGGACACCAAATGGATACAAATGAAACAGCCGTGTTATCAGATGGATGTGTCTTCCCAAGATCTAGAGCTGATGGCACGTGGATTCCCGCCCCTGCTGACACACAGCCTGCGGTCCCTGGAGGGTCTGGCAGAGCCCTGAGTGGCACCGCCCTCATGAGAACTCTGGGACCATCTGAAAGAGGATGTATGCTCTCTGCCTTAGCTTCTGCTCTTTCTAGCTGGAGCCCTAAGGGAGGTCTTGGGGGCACTGTGTCACCCAGCATGACATTAGACTCTAAGGTGCAGAAGGGGCTGGCTCTTGGGCCCACCCTCAAGAGCATGTTTTAGGTTTCCACAGACTCTGCCAGGCCAACAAGGCCCCCGGTCACTGACTTGACTCCCTCTCCTGCAGAGGGCAGAAGAAGAAGACTTATTTTAGGTTGGTATGTTACGTTCTTATTTGCAAGGCTGCCTTAGAAAGAAACCATCGGACTGGTTTATTACCTCCTGATTGGTTTATTCCCTTCTTTGTCCCTCTGCCTTTAGGTATCGAAGTGTGTCTATCACGTGAGGGGGTGGGAGCAGGGAGAGCTGGATTCCTAGAGACACTACCTCAGCTGGCAAGGGGGCAAAGGCTGTTTCTGGTTCCCAGACTTTTCAGAGTAAGGAGCTGGAAACTCCAGGAGATAAATGGTTACAACCAGCCTCAGAGCCTCCATCTCCTTTTGCCTCAAAGGAGAGCAAAAGCATTGGAAAGCTTGTCCCACTGCCCTTTCCTACCTGTCTGAGTCTATCAAGGATCTCCGTGGACCCAGGCAGCCTTCCTTGCCCCGGTGCCCTCCTGCGCTAGTTCCCCTGGCTCCATGCTCAGCACCTGTCTCCTTATTTACCCGTCCCGGCTTCTCTGCTTTCCCTGCTGCACCAGAAACATGTAGTTTATCTTCACTCAGGCCTGTCCCTGCGGCTCTCTCTGGATCATGCTTGCCTCGCTAGCCCTTTGCCCTTCTCAAGAAACACACCATGGCTGGCAGAAGTTCCTTCTATGATAACATTTTCCATCACAGCCCCAGAGTCTGCAAAACATGCGGGTCCTTACCAACTCTCCTAGGAGAGACATTGGGAGCTGCCCGTCCTGTTTTCCAAGGTGTCTAGGGAAGGGTCCTCATCTCCTGCCACCATTGTGGGTCATTTATGCAAAGCTCTGCCCAATGGCAGGAGGCTGGCGGGGACGAGTGTACAGTCCGGCATTGTGGGTTGAGCATGGCTCAGGCAGCAGGGCAAATCCTGCCTTGGTCACTTCTAACTTTATGTAAGTGCATCTCTATTTCATTTCCTGGAGAGCAAGTTTTATCTACCACACAGAGAAGTGAGGCAAGGCGTGGGAACAGCCAGCCAATAGTGGTTTTGTGACAAAGGGTAGCAGTGGTGACAGTGACGATGAGGTTGTCGCTTAGCTGCTGGGGGCCCTGCCTGCACTGAGAAGCAGAGGGTCTGAGAAGCCAGGAATTTGGCACAGAAAGAAGCTCACCTGAGTCGGTCAGGAACAATCAGTAGCACCTTAGCTCTGGATGGAGTTTTAGTCTCTCAGAGCAAACATCATCCCAAGACCTCTAGTTCCAATCCCTCATTTACCAGCAGACAGAATTGAGACCCACAGAGGGCAGTGACCTGCCCGATGTCACCCTGTGACCAGTGGAACCCATGTCCTGACATTCCATTACCACTTAGCCTCAGGCTGAAGCGGGCCATTCCCAGGCAGACAAACCAAGGACCCCTCCTCGGGGACTCCGTCAGTAGGAATGGGATGAGGGAGGCCACCTGACCCAGACTGCCTCCCCAGACTGTGTTCCGGAGGTCACCCCCAGGCCCAGAGGCCATTACTCAAAGATGGGGTCATGTAGGAAGAAACCATCAGCATCTGGTGAATGTCCCCCAGAGGAAAGTCACTGCCAACCTTTTTGCCTCCTTCCTACCTGAGGCAGTGCTGTGCGCAGTTTCCCCAGGAGCCTAGCCCTGTGATGTAAAATCCTCCCCTCTATCCTATAGATGGAGGGGAGAGGAGGTGATGGGATTGGCCAGGGTGTGGGTGAGTGGAGGAGGGGTCGGAGAAGTGACCTGGGAGGGGAAGGGATGTGCTTCCACTAAGCTGCTCCGGGGCGCGGAACCCAGAGAGTCTGAGACGCCATTCCTCAGGCCCCGGGAAGGGGTGTCCCTTCCCCTAAACCACTGCCTGCTTTTCCTCCTGCTTGATGGGCCAGCACCCAGCACCTTTGACTCAAAGGCTCTGAAGCTCCCAGGAAGGAGGTGGGAAGGGACTCCCAGCTGGATGTGGGAACTAGACAGAAACAGAGGGGGCAGAGGGAAGGAGGGAGGAGAGAAGCTGGGGCTGGGGAGAGGTCTTGTCAGCCTCTGGCTCTGGCCCAGGGCAGGGAAAGACAGGTGGTTCAGAGGCCCAAAGCTGGAGCACTTCCCAAGAAGCCTAGTGGTGGTCTGGTTCCTGAGGAGAATGTTCCCCAGGCCCCGTCACCAACCTGCTCAGCTCTTGGGGTGTGCAGGACAACCCATGCCCTACTTTGCAGACAAGGAGACTGAAGTCCAAGCTGGTTAAATGGCTTGCCCAAGGTCACCTAGATATTCATGTCTTTTCCATGTATTACTACTATTCCCCTCCCATTTCATAAACCGTTTGAGGAGGTTTATAATGAAACGTATGTTTGCAGTAAATCTCTCTGAGTTTATTCCTTCCACAGATATTTGGTGTTTTCTATGTACCTGACATTATTCTAGACTGAAAAGTAGACAAAGAAAGACAGAATCCCTGCTCCCATGGAGCTTACTCTCTGGCATATCGTTACCTTGTGATAAGTGCTCTGAAGGAAATGAGAGAAGTGACAGTAAGGGGAGGGAGGGAGCATTGATTTTAGATAGGATGGTCAGAAAGGTGGCATTTAAGCAGGTGTAAAGGCCTAAGGCAAACTTGAGTTTGGAGTATTCACGGAGAGAAGGCGCCAGAGGCCTCCACGGTGAGGAGTTGCAAGCTAATAGGGTGGAAGCCACTACGGCATGGTGGAGACGGGATGATCCCATGGACATTTTAGAAGAGGCTTCCTGCCGCCTTGAGGAGAACGGACTGGCCAGAGGCAGGACAGGAAGCGGCTTCTGCAGTGATGCGGATGAGAGGTGCTGGTGACTGGACCAGAGATGGCCGTGGAGGTGGAGAGGAAATCAGAAGAGGTGTCAGAGAGAGCGGGGTAAGCAGAGTGCTCAGCCTGAGGTCTGACAGTGCTGTTCTACCGCACGTGACCCAGAGCCCTAGCTGCCTGGCATGGAGTGGTGAGGTTTGGGAGAGAAACAAGATGGCAGACTTGGGGGCTGGATGCCTACAGAGAAAGGGCTGGAGAGAGGATGAGAGGAGAACTCTGACAACTGCAGCCGAGGTGTGGGGACCAAGGTTAGGCATGAAATCCTGCTAGAGAGAAGCCATTAGATGGAACCAACCAGCTTGGGGCACCCTGTGGGTGCTCCTTCAGAGATCAGGGCTTTGACTCTCCTGTTGATGAAGAAAAATAACTCAATTTTGCATTACAGGAAGGACTAAAGAAGCACGGTATAAAGCAAGGAAGACATACAGACATCACCTCCACACCCACACCTGTGACAGACATCACTAATCAATGGTGCCAGCCTTCTGCTGAACTCAGACTCAGCTTCATTGTCTTTCTCAACACAGCCGTCCAAGCAGCTACTCCCGATCAACCTGTGAGGTACAGGCTTCACAACCTCCTCCTCATTCCCAGTGCAGAGGAATGAGCACCGAGTTTGGAGTCCAGGACACTTGGGGCTTAGTTTTGCCTTCGTCTGTAGACAATGTATTTAGCCTCTTGGAGTCTCACTTTCCCATCTGTGAAAGTGAATTATTATTCCTATGTCACGTATTTGCTGTGAGGACTAAGTGAGGTAATGAATGAAAGAACTTAGCCTAGTGCCTGCTACAGGTAGGCATCAACAAATGCTTTTTAAAAATAGCCCCCTTTGCCTGACCCACGCTTCTACTCCCAAATGTGCGTACGGGCACACACACACACTTACACACACATGCACACACTCACACACAAGTCGTAAGAGGATAGAAAAATTTATCCTAACAGCTGGCGCTGGAATTGGTGTTAGGGAGGGAGCCCTCTTTTGTTCAGGAAATTACCTTGATAAGTCACTAAGGATATGGATTAACAGAAGTCAAGGAAACAAAAAGGTCGCCGAACGGCTCTGCATTAAAATTGAGATGAAATTCATGAGCAGCGGGAAGCAGAAGAGCCCAGCGGGATGGTGTGGGCGCTACACAGCATCTCGGCGGAGTGGGCAACGCAATTTTAAAGAAAAAGTATGTCAAATATCCAACATGAAGCTGTTTGCACTTCTGAGATATAAAACCTCTCTGTCTTAAAAAGAGCCCACACCACATGATTCCATTTATATAAAACTCTAGGAAACGCAATCCAATCCATAGTGACAGGAAGCAGATGAGTGGTTGGCCAGCGTGGAGGGAGAAGGAACCTTTGGGGGAGGGGGCGAACGTGTTCAGTATCTTCATTGTGGTGATGTTTAAAATTTTACCAAATTGAACACTTTAAATATGTGCAGTTTAAAAAGTCATTTATATCAATTTGATCCAAATTTGTTGTTTTCTTATGCTTTTAGATGTGCCAACTTTCCCCACCTTTCAACAGGTAATGACCCCCTCCCCCAAACATTTTTTTCTGTCTCCCCACACCTCAGTCAAGTCTGACACAGGTGTGAAGGCCTTGTGTGAGTGGTCTGGGGGTAGAATTTGAAGGAAGGAATTGAATCCCACAACTAAAGTGAGACTGCCGAACTGGGATGGTCAGGAGACTATCCATAAACTGAGTGAGTTCAGCAGAAGCACGAGCTCATAGCCAAGGTGCTCACGAGAATCAAGCTCATTCCCCTCCCTGGAAATTCTTAGAAGTCTTGGGAGAGAGCACGGAATTTCCATGTGTGATGGGGGCTCAGGCCAGTGTCATAAATCTTAAGGTGCGGGGAGGTCCCAGTTGGCACTTGTGTTCCTTGCACAGACAGAAGCCCAGACGGGCACCCAAAGAGCGCCCCCTTCCAGCCACACTTCCTTACATTGCACCTCTTGGGGCCCTGAGCTACACTGGAGGAAGAGGAGCTAGCTCCTCGCTGAATTGCATTTCTCTGTAAAGACACTTATCCAACATGGGAAAGATCAGAGCAAAGAAGAGAGGTTGGCCCCTCAGCAAACCCAGCAGTGCCGAGCCTCCTCTGTTCTTCCCCTGGGATCTTCCGGAGAGTCCATCCTAATCAGCCTCATAACACTCACTCCAGCAGCATCCCCTGAGCCGGCACAACGGCCATCCGAACGCGAGGTCAGTTTGCTACCGGGGACACTGCCCTTTAGATCCCTCAGCTCTGCAAGGTGCCCCGCTCCAGAGAGACAAGAGCTTCTCCAGCCCTCTTCCCCTCCCTCCCCCCGCCACACCTCCCCACCCCATCCTGGAGCATCACAGCAGAAACCGAATCAGCCGCTCCTTCCGAGGGGATAATCAAAGTGCAGCGTCTCTGGAGAGGACCTGGCTCTGTGGAGCAAGTCTTTAATTTCAAGCTGACTAGACTGGGAGCGTGTGCCGTGGGCTCTCTGATAGGCAAGACGAATGGATGGCCAAGGAGTCAAGCTGGCGAGCCGGAGCAGGTGGAGGGTGGAAGGAGCAAGATGGAGGGGGGGCAGGAAGCTTCCCATGTGGGCAAAAGGGGGCTCCCTGCTCTGGAGATCTGTTTGCTCTCTGCAAACCCCAGCTGCTGGCATCTCCCCCGACAGCCCAGAGGGATGTCTACAGCCTCAGATGCAGCCCCTGCCCATCCCCCCACCAGACAAGGAGCCAGAAGAAACCCTGAGGGGCAAGCCTCCTGCCCAGGGTCACAAAGCACCCCGAGGGTGGGCAGAGACTGGATCCTAAATACAGACCTGGGTGGAGTTTCATTCCCCCTCCCCCCCCCAGCCCCCCGGGCTCCTGAACCCAAATGGCAGGGCTGCTCTGGGAACAGGGCCTCACTGACATCAAGAAACAGACTTTACAGAAAACTTTCATGTGCTTGGAAGCAGGTGTCACTGGGACTCTTGTCATCATTCTGTCATCAAGAGGAGATATGCCCATAGAGGTTAGGAATCCTGCTCAAGGTCAAAACGCAAGTCAGTGATGAAACCAAGAATATTGTATAGCAGGTCTGGTGCTCACGAATGATACATCTCAAGACCTTGGTGAGGACTCCATTTCTCAAAAAAAACCCATAGAATTCATTGGATAACACCAGTGCCACAGTGGGCTGCAGCAACTGGGCAGACAGCGAGGCCCTGGCCAGCTCAGCGACTCTGTGGGTCAAATCCAGGCCTCAACAGAAGGACAGATTATTTCCCAGCTGGGCCTTCAAAGAGCTGAAATCACAAACAGCACCCCGGCAAACCACAGCCTTCTTCACAGCTCTCTAGGCTCCTGGCCCATTGCTCCAGCCATTGGCTGCTGCCACGTTGTGTCGGGTTGGGGACCAGGAGGGTATTTATGGGCAGACAAATAAGACCAGGATGGGGAGGCAGCTGCCAGGAGAACAGCTCCAACCAGAGCCCAGAAATGTGCTGCCTTCTTCCTTTCCTGTTGCCTCACCTGCCAATACTGGACCTGAGCATTGTACACCAGAAACCAAGAACCTGGACACTGGCTTCTTTGGGGAACTCCCCTTCTCCAGGTTCATGGGTACTCTGCACTCCTATCCCATGTTGCTTGAGCTTCCTTGGCCTTCTATGATCTAATGGTGCCTGGCCTGGTGTCTGGCCCTTAGTAGCTGCTCAGGGTTTGCTGAATAAATGAAGTTTTGATATGTGTGTGAATCAGGCTGCCTACAGCCTGCCCCTCTTGAAGCCTAGTTCTGCCCTTGGCTCTGTGGGGCAAATACTGTCTATAACAAGGCATGGGCCCCAGCCAACGGGTGGGAATCTAGTAGGGTGCTATGGGCTGAATTGTGTCCCCCCCCAAATCCATATGTTGAAGCTCTAACCCACAATATGATAGTATTAGGTGGTGGGGAGCTTTGGGAGGTGATTAGGTTTAGATAAGGTCGTGAGGGTGGGGCCTTCACAATGGGATTAGTGCCCTTATAAGAAGAGAGCATCTCTCTCTCTCTCTCCCTCTCTCTCTCTCTCTGCCATGTAAGGACACAGAAAGAAGGTGTCAGTCTGCAAACCAGCAAGAGGTTCTCACCAAGAACTAAATCAGCCAGTACCTAGGTCTTGGACTTCCTGCCTCCAGAACTGTTAGAAACTAATGTCTGTTGTTTAAGCCACCCAGTCTATAGCACTTTGTTATAGCAGTCTCAGCAGACAAAGACATTGGGGAAATGAGATCCCTCCCCACAAATTCCTCCTGACACAGTCCAGAGCCATATCAACAGGGCCTTAATCTTGACTGTGAGCAGAACCATGACTGCTGAGGTAAAAATGTGTGGAGCTGGGAGCCCAGAATCTGGGTTCTAGACCCAATCCTTCTGTTTATCAGCTCCATGACCTCAGGCAAGGGATGGAATCAGAGTATGTCAGGGATGACATCCACAAGACCTCAGTTTCCCCATCTGTGAAATGGAGGGAGATGGGAGCCCGCCCACCCCGCCTCTTTCTCAGGGATCCTGTGAGTGGGGCTCCTGGGGGATGATGGGAATGAACATGTCTGGAAAGCACGGCAGGAACCCTGTGGGAGTGTGCCAGAAGGTGGGGTTGGGTTGGCATCAACAGCAGAGCTGGAGGGGCTCCTCACTGCGACGGTAGAGCTGACCCCGACAGTGCCCAGGGTCTGCCACCCCCACCTGCCCACAGTCCTTGGTACTAAGAATCCACTCATTGTCTGAGCATGGCTGGGCCTGTCCACTTGCTCTCTCAGACAGCTCTGGGGAGCCTGTCTTGTCTCCTGGCTCCACTGGAAACCTCTGCAGGGCAGGTGCGGGTCCATCTTCTTTCCCCTCACAAGCTGAGCATGTAAGGACTTGATCAACCCCTGCTCTCTGACGTGACCCAGCCGTGCCCCATTTGGGGAGGTGGTTGACCTTTGCTGTAGGAAAGCCTTGAAGATGGCCCCAGGGCATTGGCCCTCCTCCCAGGGGCAGTAAAAGCAATCGAAGAGGGCCTGATGTGGATCCTCAGTTTCCTTGCCGAGGCTGCCGCCCTTTGCTGTCACCTGAGCCATCGGGCCAGCGCTATACTCCCTTGCCCACCCACACTGCACTGCAGGACACTCCACCCTGAGTCCTGGCTGAGCAGAAGAAGTGATGATTTCAACACTTAGTGACGTGCAGCCGCTGAGGGCTGTGCAGGATCCCCTCCGGCCCGCCGCCAAAGGAACCCAGCTGCCCTTTTTCCTGTGCCCATGCGCCGCAGTGCCCCGGGAATGGAGGTAGGGTGTGAGCTGGCCCCGCTCCTGCTTCTTGCCTCCTTCCCCAGTCTTTAATATTCATGAGGACTCCTAGCAGGGGAGCTAAAACTGTTCCGCTCCTAAATCTAGCTGCTTTATGGAAGCCTAATTAAATTCTTTGGTGGAAGGGGAAAAAAAGTGACCTTCAAAACTGCCAAAGCTATTCGGAGTGGCTCATCTCAGAAACCTTTCCCCTTCCCTCCCCTCTCTCTGCGTTGGCCTTTCTTCTGGTGAAGAAACTCTCCCCCTCCCCCCCAGGCTAAGGGTCCAGGGGATGCTCCAGGGGTGGGTGCCCGATGGCATGACTGCTTCCAGTCCAAGAAACACAGTGATGGCATCTCTTCTAGCGACCCGATGACCTCGGGCCTTGCTGGAAACTGTGATCTCAGCCAGCAGGTGGGGTTGAGGGAGGAGAAATGGCAACCGGGAGGGGCTGGTCATGGTAGAGAGAGTGACAGGCCCCTTCCGCACTCTTTTGCAGCAAGTTACTCCTGGAATTTCAGGCTTCCTCTTTCCCTGGGCCGCCTCGTCCATGCTACCTGGCAAGGCCCAGACAGGCATGGGGAGAGAGGCCAGCCCTTTGCAAACTTGTACCTGGGAGTTTGGGATTGTAGCTCACGTCCCTATTAGCTTCTCCCATTCATTAGGGACAAGCAATCACTTCCCCAGAGGCCAATGGAAGAAGCTGTCCCTTTTTCAGGGCCTCTGAATAGAGGAAGTAAAAGCGTCTGAATGCACCACACTCTTCCCTGTGACCAGAAAAGTGGTCCCTCTTCCTGAGAAAGCGGAAGAGATGTGAGCAGGGCAGGATGAGGTTGTGAACTCCTGAGCCCCACACCCACAGTGCCAGGATTCGCCTTTGAGGATGGTGTAGACACAGGTGGGGCTCAGCGGGACCCTCCTGTAGGAGAAGTAAGAGTCTGGCCAGAATCCCTCAGGCAGGGGGCGGGAAGAGACCTAGAGGCCTAGATCTACACAGCAAACGAGCATCAGGGCTGGCTCTCAGAGGCCCTCAATTAACTTAAGTTGGGTGAACGTGAAGGCACATGCAAGCCTGGTAGGTGAGGACAGAGGTGGAATCTGAGGGACCAGCTGGTTTCTCTTCTACCTTGGGAGGAAGTCATTTTTATCTGGTCCAAAGTCGCCTTCTGATCGGTCTCCAGCAAGTCATTCTCAGACAATATCTCAAGCCAAAGTGCGACGATTGGCAGCTAGTAAGCCTGGGTGACAACCTGGCTCGCCATGAGCCTGTTCATTCCTGGGATGCGTACTCTTCAAAATCGGTTTGAGGCTGTCAGAATAGACCTTGCTTGGTGAGCAAATTCTCAGGGGTCACCACACCCATCCTAGCCCATGCCCAAGAAAGCCTCCCCGCTGCAGGGTCCAGCTTCCCGCAAGAACCTTTCCCAGGCCCGGCCTGCACACAGCCCAGGCAGCCTCTCCCGGGCCCTGACCCTCGAGCTGGCCAAACCGCTCATTCAACCTTGGAGCCCCTCGCAGCCTGAGCTCGTACCAAACCCCCTAATGATGCAACTCTTAACTCCCCACCTCGGAAAGTCAATGTCTGTGCTCCGAATGCCTTTGGGAGCTCCCTGTGTGCCCTCAGAGATTCAAAGGCTTCGTGGAAAGTGACCGAATGTGAGGTGGAATGAATGAAAGTGAAGGAATCAATGAGGAAATTCACTCACTCAACAAACATTTATTAAGTACTGTAGGCCAGACAGTGTGCTGGGTGATGAAGAAATGTAGGGCATTAAAACAGACTCGCCCACCCTCAGGAACGCTCAGCCTGGAGAAACAAATGAGTGAGTAAAGGAACGGGTCAGTGAACGGATGAAGATGAGAAACTGAGCAGGTGAGTGTGTAGGTGCCCGGACAGTGCACTGACTTACAGGCCTTGGAGGACCCCAGCCGTGTTCCTGGTCGGAGGCGTCCTCACTCGTCTGTACCCCCTCAGGCCCCTCTTCCTCTCCTGGCTCCCTCGGAGCTGTGTCTCCCCCGGAGCTGTGTCTCCCCAAGGTGAGCATTCAGACTGCCTCCTCCACCCTCTCCCGCACCGCTGAGTCTATTTTGGTGTTTCTGCAGCATGCGACACGCCTCCCCTCTGGTCACAGCTGCTGCTTTCCCATTCTGTCTTCCAAGGCCTTAAATCAAATGGGAGTGAGCAGGGCTGCCCCCATCACTGCCACGTTCTTGGGCTGAAACCCGGCCAGCTCAGGCCTGCTCACAGGGAAGAGCTCAGGTGCCAAGGAGCCCCTGCCGATGGCCAAATAAGGGCACCTGAGTTGGTTGCCAACCCTGCTGGCCTGGTGCAGCTGTCCCTCATGCCAGGGCCTGGGGAGGGGTCCCTGAAGCAGAAAGAGGCAGGCCCTGTGCCCCCCAGTCAGGTGGGGACAAAGGAACTGTCAGGCTCCAGGGGGGTCCTTAGAATACCCTTGGAGATGGGCTAGCAATTACAGAATGTTAAAGCATGTTACTCTGAAGAATAAAAATAAATAATACTTCTGGTGTGTGAATTAAGGCAAAAATGGTACATACTTTTCAAGATACATTTAATACTGGAATAAAACTTCTGAGTTTCACAGACCTAGGCTTGTCTTAATACTGCTACCACAGCCTTGTTTGATGTCTCAAGACAGTTATTGCTAGGACTTGAGGTTTGGCCCTCTACCCTCCCAGTAATGTGGTGTGCGTGTGTGTGAGTGTGTGTTGATGTTTGTGTGTCCATGTGTGTGTTTGGGTGGGAGACGGGGTGCAGAGCTAGCGTTCCAGATTTTATGCAAATGTTTCAAATATGACATGTAGCTTTGAGCCATGTGCAAAGATGTGCTTTGACCTAGGATCCCTTAGACAAGTCAGTGTCTGAGCCTCTGTTGCCATGAATGGGTATCATAATATAGCAGATGCTCTGGGGGCGGGGGTCATGCAGACCCCGTCTTCAGGAACAAGGCCTTCAGTCCTCCAGCTGCCTGAGCACTGCCTACAGGTGGCTCACAGCTGAGTCCCTCCCCAAGAATACCCTTGGCAAAAGGGAGCTGCCCTCCCCAAGGTTAGGGACCTTCCTCAGAGGCAGCCCCCAACCAAAGACTCATCCGTATGGGGTACAGAGGCTTGACCCCCTTGCCTCCACATGAGGTAACTTTGAAAGACCATCTCAGTCTCAGTGCTGGGCTTGGCGAAGGTCTTATTGTAACTACACATGCTCACCTTGTCCCTCTGCCCAGTCCCACTTCCTTCGCTCCCTTATGGGTGATATTCTCTTACAGGCCCCCCAGAAAGCCTCCTGAGCACAAATCCCTGTCTCGGAGTCTGTCCTGGGGAACGCGACCTAGAAGAATAGCCAAGGTGTGGCCAGTTAAACGCGATGAGGTGAGCATACGGCTTAGTGCAATGCCTGACCTATGGTGAGGACTCCCTTACTGATAGCTGTTCTGGTCCTCCATGGAGGGCACTGTCTCCCAGCCTTGGCTGGGATATCATGGCTGATATCAAAATCAGCCGTGAGGCTTAGAAAAAACAGAGCCAGATGCTTAGGCCACTTCCCCACAGATTTTGATTCAGTAGGGCTGAAACCGGCCCCAGATTTCTGTATTTTCAGAAGTTCCACAAGTGTTTCTGATGGACAGCCAGGGCGGAGAAGCACTGACCTGGGTCATCTTTCTCTACCACCATCACCTCTTTAATTTACAGGCAAGAACCATAGACCCATGTAGGGCAAAGTGACCTGTCCAAGGGCAAGCAGGTACTTAGCTGCCCAGATAGAGCTCAACTCATTAATCCCGAGTCACTCGGGGTCATTGTCCGGCGGGGGCATGGAGGGGGGACAGTCTGTAAAAGGTCCTTGATTCCAACTGTCTCCCAGAATCACAAGGTAATCACATTTATTAAGCAGATCCCAGAACGTCTGGCCTGACTGGCAATACAAAGGCAGTATAGGATCAAGCACCCTGAGCACCCAGAGGAGGGAGTCCTCATTGTGGTTTGATTATCAGGGAGGTCTTCAAGGAGGAGGTGGGCCCCGAACCAAACTTTACAGAATGGTGTGGCTCTGCATAGGGAGCAGGCAGAAAGGATGCTAGCTCCCAGAACCGGTCATCTCATTCTGAGGTCAGTCAGTTTCTAAGGAAACCGAAGCTGATCTGTATTCTCATCATCCTTCCAGCAAGACTGAGGGATTTCAGGGGCACTCACATTCATGGACCAGCAAGCAATGATTGCCCAGTTTTTAGAAAAATGTATTTTGTTCCAAAGATTAAAACTTAGGTGAGGGTTTGTTTAAAATCTGGTTGATCCACACTTCAGTAGCCCCACTTCCCTCTAAGTGATTAAGTCCCAGAAGCCATGGAGCTATGTAGTATAGCAGAGACAGACTTGAGCCTGAGTTCACACTTATAAGCTGTGTGATCTTGGCCAAGTTACTTAACTTCTCTGAGCCTCTACTTTTTCAACTTTAAAATGGGGACAATAATATTTGCCCTCCTCCCTCTCTCTCTCGGTTATTAGGAGGATCAAATGGTATCATGATTACAAGAACCCTTCTGTACATGGCAAAGCACACTACAAGCGTGAGCTGCTACCATTTTCCACATCTCTCTCTTTAAATTCAGGATGCAAAGCCCAGGGAGGTTTCCACCATTGCCCAGCACCCTACAGTGAGCCATATCGGAAAGAGAGGCAAGACCAAAGTTCCCCAAATCCGACCCTAATGCTTTTTCCAATGCAGCAGCATATCTTTTCCTCAAATCTCTCTTCTCTCTCTAATTTCTCAGGCAATACAGGGAATTGTGCATTCTCACCTTGCCCTAAATTTGTAGTCTTTGACGCCTCCTAATCTTTTGATCCCCTCTGCAGCACCCTGCCAGCCTGCGTCCTTCCTGCCTGCATATCACCATCTCGAGGCTCCCCTGTCTATACTCTCTTCACTTTGGACATCCTAAACTCAGTCTGGGACCAGTTCCCCCTCCCCACCAGATGATTATAACCGCCCTCTCTGTGGGATCTCCCTCCTCCCATTTATAACACTGGTAGAATGTTACCTGCTCATTAATTCATAGTGAGGCACTTCGCTGGGCACTTGGGATACAGAGTCTAAAAGCAACCTGTAAAAGAGCCTTAAGGGCTCATCACCGGTCATTGCCAGGCAAGACAGAGGGGCCCGGCCTCTCGCGGAGGCTGGGCTGGAGCGCTGGACTCCAGGTTCCCAACTTCTGCTTGCTCCTCTACCCCAATTTCTTTGCCTGATCAAATCAATCTTCTTCTGCAGAAACCTCCAGCTCCTCTGTGCCAGCCTCCAGGTCTCCAGTGCCAAGCCCTTGGGGGCCTCTCTGCCCCCTACCCCCCCCCATCCCTTTCTCCACAGAGTCCCCTCCAAGTCCAACAAGCCCAGCTTAGACTCTGGGTTCTACGAGACGGGTCACGTCCACCACCCTGGGTTGCGGTGCCAGCCAAACTAATCAATGGCAGAGCAGTAGATTAAGGGGCCCGGCCGGAAGCCATCCATCACTGTCGTTTACACGGGCCTGTCAGCCTGCAAATGGAAAAGGAGATGATGTGAAACAACCCATCTGCAGGTTTTTAACGCTCTTTACAAATTGCTGTGGTGAATAACTTGTTGCCTGTATTTATCCCTTTTCAAATTGTCTCTTAGCTACAGTCATCCGTCTTCATCCTACACCCCGATGGCGTGTGCACTGCCAGTTGGGCAACCTCATTATTTCCCTGACTCCCCTGCCTAGAGGAGGAAGGGAGTGAAGGAAGGGAGGGAGAGAGAGGAAGAGGGAGAGGGAGGTGGGGTGGGAGGGTGCTGGTAGAGGAGGGGCTGGGCCGGAGGAAACAGCTTGAGCAAGGACCTAGTCAGCTGGGATCCTTTCTCCCAAAGGTCCTCACTTCCCGAGCCCCTGGTGGGAGAACCTGCCCTCTTCCAGGAAGTTTGACAGCAGGGACTGCCCTCTAAAGAGGAGGCTCAGTACCTCCCACCGGCCCCGCCCCTGGTTGCCAGACCAATGGTCAGAATTTACAAGCCACGGTCATAGACTGTGGTCACTCACCATCCCCACCCTCAAGCAGAGTCCATCTGCCCATCCAACTGTAAAACTTTATCACGGAAAAGTCGTTTTAATATTTCTCCATCCTCATCCCACACGTCAAGACTTGCAACTTCTGTCTCTCCACTGAGACCATCCCTATGCTTTGGTTCACCCTGCCCTAATTCTGGCTGGCATTCCTTCTTCCCCAGCTCAGCACGGTAGCCTCCTAACTGGTTGGTCTCCCCTCCAGCCCACCCCTCTCACTCTCAAGAGAAAACTGAAACTTCTTTCAGGGGCCATGTTCCTTCTTAACTCCGTCAGTATTTTTCAGTGATCCGTGTGTCCCCTGCATTAGAATCGCCCGACAGCTGGTTAGCATGCACTGCAGAGGAGGGGGACCACGGCCCTAGATATTCCACTTGACATCTGAGGCACAGAGAGGTGCAATAATTTGCCGGTGATGGCACAGCTAGTCAGCAGCTGAGCTGGAAGTAGCAATCCAGTGCCCTTCCTGTTATACTACAGGGAAATCCTTATATGAACAGTAGCTCTTGGTGTGTCCATCTGTCTGACTTGAACATAAGTTTCTTGAGGGCAAAGACAATGTCCTATGCACCTCTGTATCCCCTCTTCCTCCTCCAGGCTCTGCACGGGACCTGGTGTATTTCTGGTAAGCCAGAGAAGTTAAGAGCAGTGTAGAACAGCCCAAGACCCACATCCAGGTCTTGCTCCAGGGAAGGAAGCCGATGCCGGGCTCAGAGCTTTGCTCTTCTTGTTGATGTACTGCAGACCAAACCAAAATCCACCTTGCTGTCAAGTGTGGCGTTTCTGACACTGCTTCCAAAATTTCTGCCCTGTCTTCCACAGCAGACCTTCAAATATTGAAAGCAGCTCTCAGGACCCACTTAGATGCTCTCTCTTCCAGGTTGAAGGTCCCCAGCTCCCTCAACCACTGCTCACGTGGCCTGGTATGTAGACCCCAGGGCATCGCAGTCCCCCTCGTCCGAGTGCCATCCATTTGTCAATGTCCTTGCTCACCTGCGATGAAATGCAATGCTCCGGATGTGGTCTGGACACTGCCAAGCACAGAGGGACACACCATTATCTCCCCTCTTCTGGGCTCTGGGCTTCGATGAAGACAGTCCAAGATTGCATTAGCTCCCTGGTAG
This sequence comes from Neophocaena asiaeorientalis asiaeorientalis, assembly GCF_003031525.2. Classification (NCBI taxonomy): domain Eukaryota; kingdom Metazoa; phylum Chordata; class Mammalia; order Artiodactyla; family Phocoenidae; genus Neophocaena; species Neophocaena asiaeorientalis. The sequence goes on from NW_020175012.1 coordinate 1,154,109, forward strand.
CTTCACCCACCGCTGGCTCACACTGTACTATGTCTGCTAATCCATCTAACTTGATTACTATCTAATCCACAATTCTCCGTCTTGTCCCCGAGTGTTACATCAAAGTCTTTACAGAACGCCTTGCTCAAATCAAGATAGGTGATATCCATAGCACACCGTGTGTCTACCAGCCTAGGTCACCTATCAGCCCAAAAGAAGGAGGTCATTGCAGCTGGACTTGTGCTTGGTGAACCCAAGAAGATTCCTAGTGATCTCTCCTCTTCTTTCCTATGGGCTCATGAACCATCCATTCAATCATCTCTGCTCAGGGCCCTCTACGGAGCTTTCCTCACCCAAGGTGCTTGCTCAGTGTCTGGACTGACCAACTGCAAGGGGCCGCCTGATGGATTACACCTGTTGTGAGGTTTATGGTGGCAAGCAGGGGCTGCCAGGGGGAAGCGCAGGGAGGGGAGCAGATCCTACCACAAACTCAGGAATGCCCATGGAGGTTGTAAATAGCTTGAGAGAGGGATTTTGAGTCTCTGGGTTAGGAAGTGTATTAACAATGCCTGATGTATTTCACTCTCCCTGCACGGTGTCTGAGTCAAAGAAAATACGAAAAAAAAAATCTTTGGAATCCCAATTCTGCCAAACCATTTCCTTTCTCCTATAATTAGGTACTCCAGATTTTTAGTATCATTTTTTGTGTGTGTTTTGTTTCTTCTGATTTCCACAGGCTATTTTTAGACCAATCATGACTCACTTTTTGAAAGGTGTTTAAAAAAAGTCCTTTTCCCCAGCAAGCAAATGTTCCCGTCCTCTGGGTGACACACGTTTAGGTAAGTCATAGCTGGGTGACAGACAAGGGGGCCTGGGAGAGCACGTGGGAGGAAGGCCCCTGCTATAAGGGTGGGGAGCGATGAGAGGAGACATCACACGCAGCGACCTTCAGCCCCTGGCCAGCCCCACTGACTAACCCTTACTCCTTCCTCCAACAGGGAGATGGACGCAGGTTTTCAGAGAGACAGTGCTGGTGGTAGGAGGCACAGCCAGCTCCAGAAAGGCAGGAAATGACTATGAGCCATCTGCAGTGGGAGGGGCTGCTGGGCAAAGTAGTGAGCTCCCCATCTCCAGAAGTATTCAAACCGAGCTGGATAACAACCTTAGTGTTCAAGGCCCCTTCTGATGCTGACTCTGTGACATCTGCCAGGGAGGCTGCTGGAAAAATTCCAGCTCCGAAAGGGAAACCAAATTCCAGCTCCTAGGGCTTATCCAACACCAGGGCTCCAGGAAGGATGAGACACTTGCCGCTCTGCCTGTACTTGTCCCCCACACAGTGACAATGTAAGGAGGATGGGGGTTCACCTCCTGCGTTCGTCCTTCCTAGAGTGATCCATCTGAGAGGCAAGTGCTTGAACGTTCCTGGCCCCCGCCTCACCCCGTTGCTGCCTAGTTAACATACCTACTCTCCCCGCCTCCCAAAAGGGCTTTGAATGCAATTTACTAGCTGATCATGGATTCATTTTCTGCTTCCCTTAAGCACTCAGAAGCTTTTTAGAGACTCTTGTAGGCCCAGTTCCTTCTCTCTGGAAGTTTAGAATCTGAGATTGACCTGCTGAAGCTAACACATAGGTATGGAACACACTGCCACACAGCAGTGACACAAACCTGGAGCAATTCAACAGCCCTGAGTGTGACAAGAGTGTGTGTGTGTGTGCATGTACACGCATGTACTTGTGTGTATGTGTATACAGGAGGGGGGAAGTTACCACATTTACTTTGGGTCATCTCTAAACTACACAAGTCCTTACTTTGGCCACCAAGAGTCTGCCATATTCCCTCCACTCCGCCCCTAAGACACTTAAAACTCAACCCCCATGGAGGGCAATGTTACAGATGAGAGGAGCCAGAGAAAGTTTGGGAACCGCTGGTAGAACTTTACAGTTTGCAAATCCTTCCCCATCCATTATTCTGAGATTGTCCACCCAGTCACCAAATATTTACCCAGCACCTACCGTGCTCCAGGTGCTGTGCCAGGCACTGAGAGAGCAGGAGTGACCAAAACCAGACACAGTGCCTAGAGTCCCATGAAGCTCACAGCCTAGAGGACATAGACATTAGCAAACTATCAGAAAAGGGTGTACTTACGGTTCACTCTACTAAGTGCGAGAACAGAAAATTGTACGGTGCTGTGGAGCTCATAACACGGAGCTGATCTAATTCAGGCTCAAGGAGGGGAAGGAGGGGACATATGGACTAGGAGCTGAAGGATGAGGGACAGGTAGCCAGTGAGGGGTGGGAAGGTGGGAGGACAAGAGGGCGCCTGGCACGTTGGACTGAAAGATACAACAACCCGTGAAGGGCATGCCTGTTCACTCAGGAAACATGGAATGCCTACACACGTACCACATGCTGTGGGGTGCTGGACGCGTGTGGTGACCAGGCAGACGCAGCCCTGTTCCTCAGTCTAGGCGGGAGGCAGGCATCTTTATTTTTTCGATGCTATTTTTGTATTGAACTATAGTTGATTTACAATGTCATGTTAGTTTCAGGTGTACAGCAAAGTGATTCGTTTATACACACACACGTATTCTTTTTCAGATTCTTTTCCATTATAGATTATTACAAGATATTGAATACAGTACCCTGTGCCACACAGCAGGTCCTTGTTGTTTATATATTTTATATATAGTAGTATGTACCTGTTAATCCCAATCCCTAATTTAACCCTCCCTCCCCTTTTTCCCTTTGGTAACCATAAGTTTATTTTCTATGTCTGTGAGTCTATTTCTGTTTTAAATAAGTTCATTTGTATCATTTTTTTAGATTCCACATAGAAATGATAACATATGATATTTGTCTTTCTCTGTCTGGCTTACTTCACTTGTATGGTCATCTCCAGGTCCATCCATGTTGCTGCCAATGGCATTATTTCATTCTTTTTTATGGCTGAGTAGTATTCCATTGTGTGTATGCACCACGTCTTCTTTATCCATCATCTATGGATGGACACTTAGGCTGCTTCCGTGTCTTGGCTACTGTAAATAGGGCTGCTGTGAACATTGGGGTGCGTGTATCTTTTCGAATTAGAGCTTTCGTCTTTTCTGGATATATGCCCAGGAGTGGGATTGCTGGATCATAGGGTAACTCTGTTTTTAGTTTTTTAAGGAACCTCCATACTTTTCTCCATAGTATCGAGGCAGACATCCTTAAATTTCACAAATAGTTACGTCACGAAAGGGGGGAAGTGCTAGCAAGGAAAATGCCAGTGTGTGAGGCAAGTTTCCTCACCGGCAAAATTGGAACAGGACGTGCTTCAGAGTGAGAATTAATCAGCTTTGATGGCTGGTTGAGTGGCGGCGACTGGGGAGGCTGAGAGAAGTGCGGGATGCCTGCCTCGGTCGCCTGGTGGATGATGATGCCCAGGTCGTTAACCGAGACAGGGACATGAGGCCGGAACACTTTTGAGTACGTTCCGTGAGTATGATTTGGGGCGTGTTCAGCTCATCCCAGGTCCCCAGGTCTGTGTACTCCCGTGACATGACGAAGAGGAGTCTAGGGAAGGCTTCTAAGAAGAGGTACTAATTAAGCTTGTTCTTGAAAGGAAGATGGGGTGGAGGGTGAAGGAGGCGCTTAATAGAGGAGAATTCCAGGACGCCCCCTGGGGCCAAGGCCTGGAGGCTCGTTTGGGGACCTGAAGGGAGCTGTGCGTGGCTGGAGCAGGTTGGTACACACAGGTGGGAGGGAAGGATGGAGAGCCGGGTAGAGGGCAGGATGCTGAGGAGTGTGGACTTCGTCCTAAAGAGGAGTCATTGAAAAGTGTTGAGAAAGAAAATGACACTGTCAGATTTGTGCTCTGAAAAAAAATAAATCATTGAGTCTGCAGAGTGGAGGGTGGCTTGGTGACAGCAAGGGACGAGGGACAGGAGCAGCTGGGGGATGGGCCCAGGAGCATTTAGGGGCTCAAAAGCACAGGATGAGGGGACTCTTTGGGTGTGGAAAGGTGAGCCAGGAAGGGAGGAAGTGGAGGTGAACCCCAACTTGATTCCCTAGTCAGCCAATTGGATGCTGAACTTGAAGGTTTTGTGACAAACACTTCTAAAGATGTCCAGAGGCAGTCAGACAAACGATCGGGACCAGCAGCACAGCAGGAATGTAGGTGCGGGGTGAGGCATATCCAGGTTTCAGGGTGAAGACAGAGGCTGAGGTCTTCCTGCTGCTTCCCCCTCTGCCTCTCGGGCTCCGGGCTCCATGTGGCCACTTGTCCTATTGCTTAGGGCAAACCCCACAGGCATTCCTGAATCTTCTTCTCCTTCACCTTCACTTTCTCCCCACCTCCCAGCCATCAGTTCCACCTGTGGGCCCTCCCTCTGTCCAAGGCAGGCGGGCCCAAGTGTCCTCTTCTCTCCGCCTGCTCCGAGCCCCTGTCATCTTTCTCCTGGAGGGATGCGACAGCCCCTACGGAATGCCTGCTTCCCACTCTCACTGGCTCCCGGCCTCCCCCAGCCTACTCCCTCCCAGCCGCGATGAGACCAGGTCACTGCCAAGCACAACACCCTCCAGCGGCTCCTCTGCACCTTCAGAACCAAATGCTGCGTCCTCAGCCAGCTCAGAGCTCTGCGCGAGCTGGTCCCGGGCTGCCCCCCTCCTGCCCCCCTTGCCCTGAAGCTCTTTACTGCTCCCTCCGCTCCTCGGGCTGCTGACCTTGCTCCCCACTGAGAGCCTTGGGCTTTGCAGAATCTGCTGTCTCCTGGCCCTTCTTGTCATGTGGGTCTCCGCTACGGCATCGCTCCGTGGAGAGACCTCCCTGAGCGCAGCCACCCAGCACTATCCCTATCAGAGGTTTCCTTGTTTATCAATTTGCTTATTATACTTCCCACACCCAGCCCACACGCACAAACCTGCTAGCTGAAAGCTCTCCAAGAGCTGGGTCTGTTCACCGTCACACACCGGGGCCTGGAAGAGTGCTTGCTCTAACCCGTGACCCGCAGATGCCTGTTGGATGAATGCACAAATAAACGAGGGAACAAACTGGCATGAAGGTGATGCCTGATGCTAGGAGAAGATAAATCCCCTAGAGAGAGAGAGAAAGTACAGTCAGGAAGAGATGGTCTAGCTGGAGAAGAAGAGAGAGAATCAAGAGACACATTTATGGGACAAGTCAAAGAGTTTTTCAACGGAGAGACTCCAGAGGCGCCTTGTAATGACCCAAAGGCTTCCACCGGCTTTAACGAGAGGGGGTTACTTAGGCCTCGGGGGAGCAGTGGAGGGCTGCTGATGTGGTTGGCTGGGATGGAGGGGTGGGTGGGGCATATCTTGGTGGAGCAGGTGGGTGAGGGCATCCAGGCAAAGGGGAATTTTCTCTTGAAGACTGGCTTCTGGCCTGAGCAGAGAGAATAGAGGAGAAAGACGAGCATCTGAGATTACACAGCAAGGAACTGGAACCGGACTCTTCAGAGGTTTACAGAAGAGTCAAACTGATATGTATTCCACATGTACTTAAAGGCAAGGTCAAGGGCTGCACAGGGGAAGAGCTAAGAAGAGGGTTTAGATGTCATGACCTGACCTCTCCCCTAGGTCCTAAGTAGTTTACTCTGGCCCCAAAGGTGCACTCCTCACCGACATAGCAAAGCCAGAGGCCAGCAATAATTGGGCATCCACTCCAAGAGGTGATGGAGGGATCGATCAGCTGTTGCTGCTTGAACACGCCCCCTTTTTTTTTTTTGGCTGTGTTGGGTCTTCGTTGCTGTGCACGGGCTTTCTCTAGTTGCGGCGAGCGGGGGCTACTCTCTTTGTTGTGGTGCGCGGGCTTCTCATTGCGGTGGCTTCTCTTGTTGTGGAGCATGGGCTCTAGGCACGCAGGCTTCAGTAGTTGTGGCACATGGGCTCGGTAGTTGTGTCTCGTGGGCTCTAGAGCGCAGGCTCAGTAGTTGTGGCTCACGGGCTTAGTTGCTCCGCGACATGTGGGATCTTCCCGGACCAGGGCTCAAACCCATGTCCCCTACACTGGCAGGAGGATTCTTAACCACTGCGCCACCAGGGAAGTCCCAACATGCCCTTTTAAGGTCTCACCCTACAGCCCAAGCAGATTATCAGCATGTTCCCCCAGCCCACCCACTTCCATGCCCCAGGAGCAGCACAGGTCAGTACAGCTCCCTCTAGGTCGTTTTGCATTTCCAGTGTCATGATATTTCAGCACCAACTTAGATGGACACCCCAGGCAGCTGCCCAGTCTTAATTCAGCTGCAAAGCAGGGCCTGGCTCTGAGCCAGTTTCTTTATTCTGGCCTCAGCGTCTAGTGGACAAAAAGGAGCTTACATCCTGCTGTGATTGGTGTGAAGCTGGTGTGGGGTGGGGAGAGAGATGTGGGTTTCTCATGTCTCACGCGGTAGTTAAGGATCAGCTTTGTACCCAGTCCCACAGCCCCGCACGAACCTGCTCCACTGAAATTTACAATGGTGGGGAATACGGTAGATTAAGGGTCAAGGGATGCAGGTGTCAATCTTGGTTCTATCCCCAGCTAGCTGTGATATTAAATAGGTCACTTATTCCCTGTTGGTCAATAAAACAAAGGAGGGGTGCAGGGCGGGGGCTAGAATTTACCTCCCAGTTCCTTCCAGTCCATCTTTCTCAGAGACACCCTGAATATCTGACTCTGATCAATCTTTATATCCCTGGAGTTCAACAATCAGCTCTCAAAGAATGTGTGATCAGTGGGTGAATGCACAACGCTCCCTTGGGGAGGCTGGAGCAGTTTGGTCATTTGAGTTGGGAGATGGGAACGGACTAAAAGAGGGGCGAAGGACACCACTTATGAAAGATTCTCACGTGAAAAGACAACAAGAGTTTCAGCAAGGGCATCAAACACCTTCTGAGAAAGGCACAAGAGGAAAGGGAAGAAAACCGCTGGTCTCTTCCAGGAAGAAATGGTGGTCTAGGGGAAGAGAGAGAACTCCCCTCCACCCCCGCCAGGAAACGAAAAGCATACACAGGGAGACATGTCAGCTACAGGGTTGAAGGGCTGAGGGGGGTGGTGTGGAAGGTGCAGGCAGCCTCGGAGCCAGGCACAGCTAATCCCAAACAGTTTCAACGAGACATCCACGTATAGCAGGTTTTGAGGAAATTGGGGATTATGAATTGGCCCAGAGGCAGCAGAGGCTTAGCCAGGCTCGGGACAGGGAAGGATATGTAGTGGCCAAAAACACATCACAGAGAGTGGATGCTGGCAGTCCCACTGAGGGCAGTTTGCCTCCAGAATCTTCTCCTAAGAAAGATGCTGCCGTCCTATCGTTTGTTCATTTAAAACCGGGCGGGCCAAAGCCCAGAGCATGATCCGTGGGGAACAGCCCTGGGAGAGAAATGTATTTAAATGCATCTGGGGTGACCGGACGGGACGTGTGATGAACTCTGCAGGTCTCTGATCTCAGGGCAGACAGCCCTCCGGTGAGGGCCTCCTCCAGGGGCCTAATGAGAAATTACCTGCTGCAATGCTGTTTCCTGGTTCATCAGCTTCTTTTCATGCATTTTACCCCTTGCCCTGCTCACCCTGAGCCCCAGTGAGGTAGGAGACCCCGTTGAGAGCTCATGCTTCAAATATAAAGAGTCCCCACCCACCCCCAACCAGGACAATCAAACATTCGGTTCCCCATTTTAAATGTGGCCTGGGCTGAGCACCGGAAGATTGTTTCCTTTTATCCTCCCAAACCACATGGCTCCCCAGGCCTCTGGGAAATAAGATTCAGAGGCTGGAGGGCAGCGGTCCCTGTGCCAGAAAGCCAAACACCAGTGCTTAGAAGAGCCCATGATAGATGCGCAGTGCCCCCCTCATCAGAGTGAAAGGGAGTCTGACTGGGAATAATTCCTGTCATCTCAGGGCTGAGGGAGGCCAGACCGGCTAATAGAGGGGCCAGTCACCGAGCAGGTGAGCCACAGAGTCCAAAAGACACTCTGCTCTAGGTTCTGCTCCCGTAGGCCTGGGCCCCTCCCCTCACCGCCTACAGCATCTCCTCTTCCTGAACTTCCTTTGTGCTCTGAGCTCAGAAGAGGCAGCTGATGAATCTGGTTCCCCACACTGACCACAGCCAGGATCCTAGGTGATTCCCACAGCGGCCCACAGGCCCTCATGTTGGGCCCAGGACACAGAGCCCGGGGTTAGCACAGCGTGTATGCTCCTTCCCCAGGACGGTGTGGTGTGCAGACCTCCACCTGCTGTGAAGAAACAGCTCACCACCCTCTGGAAAAAAATCTGAAGAGGCTGCCAGATTCGGCAAAGAAAAATACAGAATGCCCAGTTCAATTTGAATTTCACATAAATGATGAATAATTGTTTCATGTATGTAGGTCCTGAATATTGCTGGGATAGTCTTGTACTAAACAATTATCTGTCACCTATCTGAAATTCACATTTAACCAAGCATCCTACATTTTGCCTGGCGGCCCTCTCCCTGGACCTTCTATGAGGGGAAGGTACCCTGAAAAGGAGGCTGGTCAAGGGGCAGGTCACTCCCCAGCAGCCAGGGCCCAACCCGCTGCTCCTAACCCTTCCGCAGGGGCTCAGAGAGGTCCGTTTAGGGGGTCCCTAAGCTCCCAGGAAACCCTGGGCATGGCCTCGGCTCCCCCCTACCCTGCCTGGAGCACCCACACGGCAGCCACCGCCGTGGTCACTAGCAGGGTTGCCCCCTGAGCCAGGCCTCAGCCATCTCCCCACCCCCACCCTGCCGCTCTGAGGTCAGGTTCCTGGTAAGCGTTCCTCTGTCATTTAATTTGCAGTCACCCAGGCTGGGTCCAGATGGTTTTGGTGAGAAAGAACTTCCTGTCCCGTGGCCATGATTCCAGTCTAGAAATTCCCTTCAAACTAGGAGCAAGGAGAATGCTGGAGACCTGCCTTTCTCCTCGTCCCCAGATTGTGATCTATCGCCTGGCCCAGGGCCCGCAGGGCACGGAAGGAGGGCCCCCACCGCATCAGCCTGGCTGCAGATACCTGCTGCCCTTCGCTCCTGCCTGGGCTAACTGAGGCTGGCACGTGGCTAGGACCGCACAGGATCTCTCTTCCCGACCATTAAGCGGGGCAGCCAACACCACGCACTGGCTCCCGGCTGGACAGCACAGCGTATGGACTGGCAGGGGACATGGGGGCAGGAAGCCACCTGTCTCAACCCTGCTCGGATAGCAAAGGCCCTCAAGCTGCTGTGGGATGTGGTTGGCTGAGACCAAGGGCAAACTACCCCGTAGAATGAGCTGTCAGGCTGCCTGGCCAGAGGCTCAGACTCAGGCTCTCTCCACCTCCACCCCTTTCTAGAAAAAGGCACACAGAGCAGCCCCAGGCTTCTGGGATACATCCCATTGCGCCTGGCCCTGGCCAGGGAACGGGGCGAGGTGGCCACGGCAGCCGCCCACCCAGGGGACACTTAGGGAGTCCTTACATGGGGTGAAGGAGCAAGGGTCACCCACCTTAGAATGATGCCCACCCTTTGCACCCGCCTAAGTCTTACACATCTTTCAGAATTCCACTTAAACATCACCTCCTCTGGGCAGCCCTCTCTGATGTTTCAAACTAGGTCAGACCTCCCTGTACTCCCTCCCATAGTACCCTGAGGTTCTCTTTCAAATACTCATTGCACTAATTACTGTGGGAAGGGGTAGAATTCACATACAGCAACTCAGTAGGTAAGACAAGTGACTTTATTTCCCACAAATGGCTGCCTCTTGCCCGGGTTCTCCCTTCTCGCTGATGCCGGGGCCAGGGGGCTGGTCGTGGTAGGACACCAACTTGCCAGCAGATAGTAATTCAGTTTAAAACATTCTTTTTTGGATAGTCAATCAAGAATCCAAGTCCTGGGCTGCCCTGGTGGCGCAGTGGTTGAGAGTCCGCCTGCCGATGCAGGAGACGCGGGTTCGTGCCCCGGTCCGGGAAGATCCCACATGCCGCGGAGCGGCTGGGCCCGTGAGCCATGGCCGCTGAGCCTGTGCGTCCAGAGCCTGTGCTCCGCAACGGGAGAGGCCACAACAGTGAGAGGCCCGCGTACCGCAAAAAAAAAAAAAAAAAAAAAAAAAAGAATCAAAGTCCCTTCTGGCACCGTTTCTTTTGCCTCAAGGAGACTTCCTGCTCCATCTTCCTGTCTTGGATGGCCTGTGGGGATGCGGGTGGGGAGTAGCACACACACAGACACCCTCTGGGTTATTGCCAGCCTCGTGAGATATCCCCCAGGCCACTTGTCCCTGGTTCCAAGCTCGTGTCCTCCGGCCCCACCGGCTCTGACAACCCAATAGCAGCCCCAGATGAAGTCCAGTCACGTGGCAGCCTCATTCTGACCTCAGGACTCTTCCCTCCACCAATTCTCTCAGTGTTTCTGCAATCCCTCCTCAGGAACATGTGGGAAACACCCCCTCCTTGTTGGATACAAGGCATGGCGGCCAGGAACACTAACTCAAACCTACCCCGGACACCTCCTTCTACCAAAGCTGCAGTTTCACCCTGTGTCACACCCCAGGGGCTCATCCTCTCCTCAGGCTATACTTGGAAAGCAGAGCACGAGCCCCAATATTCTCAGGATCCCCACACCTCCTGGGAGCACCTCTCTCTCACCCACCCTGCTCTGAATTGATCCCAGGGAGGGTAACATGGAGAAATGAGGATGGTCTCCTGCAGACCAGAGACCTTCCTCCTTCCCCCGCTTACTGTGGAGCAGGGAGGCCCTTTTCCTGTGTCTCTTCCCCACACCCTGTGTTAAACTCTGTGCTCAGACCTGCAAGCTTTGCTCTTACAGTGTAAAGAGTTAATTTATAAATGTAGAAAAAAGGCATTTTATCTCTACAAATGAGGCTGTCAAGACCACAGTTGCACTAAGGTCTTTAAAAAGCCAAGCAGTGGCCTCTTGTTCCAGAGTCATTCGCTTTCTTCTATGCTTTCTTGAGTATAAAAGAAAGGTGAGGGGTGACAGCTAACAGATCCAGGCTTTTAATAACCTTAGGGGCACACTGCAAAGGTGAACCCCATCACTCACGTGCATCTTGGTGGAGGACAGGTGGTGAATCTCTGCAGCCGTTGATCCCCCAGGGCCCCCCCAGCTCTCCCTGGCCACCCACCCCACCCTACTTCATGCAGATTTTGATGAAGCCCCAGCAGAAAAGGAGGCTTTAAAGTTGATTAAAGTCAGAGGAGGCTTTATGGGTGGTTAGGATTAGGGTTCTAGGCAAAGGAGAGGCGTGGGTGTGCTCAGAGAACAGCCAGGGGCTGAGCCTGGCAGGCAGTGGTGTGCACAGAGGGAAGTGGTGAGAGGTGAGCCTGGGATGCCAAGCTGGGTGATTGGTACTTAGAGCTGAAGGCTGGCTTGGAGCTGATCATTGGAGAGGGTGTGTTGGCCAGCTGGGTGGGAAGGGCCCGACCATCCAGGATGTAGATTCTCTGTTCTTTTACGCCTTGCTCCTTCCTCATCCTTCCAGCCACATCCCTGCCCCCAAAGTCTGAGCTGAGTTTTGGGAGGGAACTCTGTCCAGAGCCCTGCCCAGCCCTGGCCTGTGGGTACATTATGCCAGAGTTTTCATGAGGCCTGTAGCTAGGAGAACAGAAAGGATCAAATTCAAACATATTACATTAATGAGTATATTTTCGACTATATGTAATAGACAGTTCAACTCAAAATCACTTAAACAATAAGGAATCTACTGGCTTGTGTAGTTGGGATGTCCAGAGGAAATGTTGGCTTCAGGATAAGTTTGATCCAGAGGTTTGTGATGTCCCGTAGGGCTCAGCTTCATTTCTTTGTGATCCTCTCCACTCTGCCCTCCTAATACATCAGCTCCATCCCCAGATTGAACTTCCTCCTGGTAATGAAATGGTTGCCAGCAGTTCTAGGGTCCCATGCTTCCTTCTTCATAACCAAGAGGAGATAAAAGGTTTTTCTTCCCCCCCACTTTTAACAAAATTCCCAACTTTCTCTCTGACTGGACCAACTTCAATGACAAAGTAGCTCTCCAACCAATCACTGGGGCCAGAAGAATCCTAAGCATTGATTGGCTTGGTTCTCTTCCTCAACCAATCACTAGGGCTAGGGGACTAGGAATACTGTGATTGGCTTAGACCAGTGATGGGCCAGCCCAGGAGTTCAGTCCTACTCAATAACAGGCTGGTACGCCGTGAGAGGGAGTGAGAGGATGCTGGGGGAGCAGACAGTGCCGTCCAACACACCTACCTATTTTGCTTTTTTCATGAAAGGTTGGGTGAGACCAAGAAGAGAGTAGAATTGGAAACTCCAAAGTAATTTGAGAGTCATCCACAGACTTAACTCACCGGTACTCCCAAGGTCACACAAAATTGCAAGCTGGCCAAAATGTATTCTTTCATCTTTCTTTCCTTTTCCTTTTTCTCTCTCTTCCCCTTCCATGTTTTTGTATCCTCTTCCTTGTCTAATTTCCTTTCCCTTTTCCAACTCTCTGCATCCACAGTACATCCTCAATACTGCCTCTCCCCACCTCCTGGCTCTTCTCTCTCAAGCCCATTCCTCCCTCCCTGCCCACATCTCCAGCCACACTCTCCTGATGCCTCTGAGTTCAATTTCCACCTCATCCAAACTGCTTTATTGGTTCCACAGAAAAACAAGGCTCGCCAGAACCACTATGGATGTGTACAGCGTGCGTTAGACTCAAAAAATATTTAAGGAAAATACTCTGGCCAACGGAGTCAGTAAACTCCAAATCACACACTCACTGAGAAGAGGAAGTCTGCCTTTAGCTAAGAGTGCTAGGAAGCTACTCACCATCCAGTAGCAAGAGCCTGAGGCTTCTTCACAGCGGCCCCCCCACCGACAGTGCACCTCAGCCAGAGCACGAAATGAACCCTACGTACCCCAGCCCCCTTCTCCTGCAGCTGCACCCAACCCTGCCTGCACCTCCCGGCACTCCTCCAGGTCTGCCACTGCTCGTCCCAGCTGCACTGCAAGATACCAGTGTTTTCCACACCTGTCCCCAGTGCAATTCTAGGGGGGCTGATTAAGAAAGGGAGCGATGATGGGGAGAGAGGGAAGAGGATTGGGGGAACAGAGGCGTTCACATTGTGGTATTTTTAGACTCGAAGATTACATCTTTAATAATCATAATTTTTTCTTGAAAGCAAATGGGAATGTGTCCCTGCAGCTGAGAGGAAGGGAAACACAGGAGAGAGGGGAGAAGACCCAGAGGGCAATTAGCCCCACAGGACTGGAGTCAGACTCAAGGCTTTGTTCTGGTGGATTCCAGGAAAGAGGAGGCCAGGTCGCACTGGGAGCTTGGGGCTGTCTCCTGAGCCCTGGGCTGCTCTGGAGACTGACAGGAGAGCGCAGGACTGAAGGAATCAGCCTCTCCAGTGACTCTTTCATGGCCACCCTATCCTATGCGAGAGCTTTCCCTCCCCAGTGGCTTTTGGGTTGAAAAGCAGCTAATACTTGACCTCCCAGGCCCCTCAGGGGAAGGGCCTCTTCCTGCAGAAGGGGTTTCCCCTCATGGGCCCTCCACCCACTGAGAGTCCCCCAAACACACATCTCATGAACTTGATTCCCCCGCACCACGCCCCGTGTGAGAGCTGCCTCCACACACAGACAGCACCACCCCACCCTGGACAGCTCCCAAGGGAGCCAGGAGGAGTGAGTGAGGACGGGCACCAGACCAAAGGTCAAGACACTTGGGACAGAGTCCACTCTCTGTGTGAATTTGGACAATCGCTTCACTAAGGTAGACATCAGTTTCCCCAAATTACAACGAAGGGTTGGATAGGTCAAAAAAGTTTAGATCAGGATCCATGAGTCCCCTGAATTTGCACAGGGTATATGGTTTGTATGTGTACTTTTCTGGTAACGGGCTTCTCAAGGTGGTCTGTGACCTCCCCAACCGTTGAGAGCCATAGAGGGGGCCAGTGCCCAAGTTTGCATGGGCCTCAAGTGTTCCTGGCCTTTCCAAACCTCCAGGAGGGATAGCTGTTCAAAGAGTCCTGGTTTGTCCCGTGAAGGGGCACCTTGGCATGACCTCCCTAATGGCCACTATCACCACATCTGGCCTCCACGGGGCTTCTGTGCCTCCTTCCTGAGCAACCCATGCCAACACACAAACCCCTGGATTTCCTTCTAGTAGAGTTTAGGCAGCCTCTTTTTATTGCAATAAATTTTACTGAGGAAGGAAGAAAAATGAATAAAATACAAATAACATTAAGTTGGTCAGATTCTCCAAAACCCTACAGATTCCATTCAGAGTACCAAAGAGCTTATTAACAGCTCAAATTACCTCCTCCTGAAATAATATGTATCTTCACAGATGAACCAAAACTGTCATAGGCACCAGTTTGGATGGTTTCCCATCAAATGGCCTTTCTTCCCAACCAGGCTCTAATCCCCATCATCATAGACTTCCAGGTGCCATCTTGCTTCTGTGCACCCAGACACTAATTTCCCTAAACATCTTGCCTCATTTGAGGACAAACGTCTCTTTTAAAACTAAGACTTTTAGGGAATTCCCTGGTGGTCCAGTGGTTAGGACTCCATGCTCACTGCCGAGGGCACAGTTTCAATCCCTGGTCGGGGAACTAAGATCCCACAAGCTACGTGGCAAAAAAAAAACAAAAACTAAGACTTGACCAACAGCCAATCACAGTGACTCAAGCCAAGTAGGTGCTCAATTAATCGGTGTTGAATAAATTTTAAAAAATGAATGAATACGTCCATAAAGTAAATTAATGAAAACTTTACTTCCATTACTCCCCCAGTTCCCACTCCCCCTAAGCTGGGACCTCTGGCTCCATTCCCATCTAGGTCAAATAATTTGCAAAGCACTGGTTTCTGATCCCTCTGAGTCAGTGTATGACTGAGCCCTCCGGTGTTTGGCACAGATCAACCCACCTCTGGAGGCTTCTTGACTCTATAGGCTTATATCTTTGCTCAGTAATGGAAAATTCAGATGTTTCTTCTGCCCTGTTCTCCCTCTCCTCCTTCTCCTTTCCTTCTGAGACTCCAGTGAAACATATATCAGACCTCATTTTTTTCCCTCCATTTTTTCACCCTCTTTTCTATATTCTCCGTCTTTCAGTGTTACCCTGTAAATAGTTTCTTCTGACTTCAATTCCAATTCAGTAACCTTCACTTTAGCTGTATCTAATCTCTTACTAAACCCATCCATCAGGACTTCCCTGGTGGCGCAGTAGTTAAGAATCCTCCTGCTAATGCAGGGGACACGGGTTCAAGCCCCGGTCCAGGAAGATCCCACATGCTGTGGAGCAACTAAGCCCGTGCGCCACAACTACTGAGCCTGCATGCCACAACTACTGAAGCCTGCATGCCTAGAGTCCATGCTCCACAACAAAGAGAAGCCACCGCAATGAGAAGCCTGCGCACTGCAACGAAGAGTAGCCCCCACTCGCACAGCTAGAGAAAGCCCGCACGCAACAACAAAGACTCAATGCAGCCAAAAATTAATTAATTAATTAAAATAAGTAAATAAACCCATCCATCAAGTTCTTAGTTTCGGGTATTGCATTTTTAGTTCTAGAATTCCTTTTTTAAAATGCTATGTATTTTATAGTTTCCAGTTCCCTGCTGAAATGTTCAAGCTGAATTTTTATTTCTTCGAACATAGTAAGTGCAGTCATTTTATAGTCTATGTCTAATAATTCCACTATCTGAAGTCTGTGAGACTGTTTCTGTTGACTGTTGTTTCTGCTGGTTCGTGCGCATAGTGTCTTATTTCCTTGCGTGTTGGTCATCTTTGAATGTGTGTTGGGTATTCACCTTGACCCAGCTACTAGGCTGCCAACCTTCTTAGAGAAATTTGAGGATGAAGGACATTAATTCAAGGGGCTGCTGTTCAAAGTCCAGTTAGGAAACTACTCAAAAAGGTCTGAAATTGGAACCCATTCCTACCAACATCTGCACCCCCCTTCAAATGTGCTGAAATGTGCTGGGGCCAGGGAGAGTGGGGAATTGGTAAGGGAGGGGAGCCTTCCAGGAGATGTCTATCTCACTCCATCACGAACTCACCAAAGCTGGAGCCTACCTCAGGGTCCACCACCATTTCCTTAGCACCCATAGCCGGAGGAGCTTTCAGCTGAGCATGCCTGCAGTGAGGCAGGCATGAGAACAGACTTCAGAGGTTACAAACTTGCCACCTGACAGTTATTCCGTTTGTAAATGTATTTTGCTTGTCTATTCGCTTACCCTTTGAGATACTGCTCAGAACGGGGAATTTGGCAGATCAGAGGTTTTGCTCACTAGTACCAGGAGACAATTGGCTGGAGCCGAGGAGCAGCTGCCTTTAGGAAGCAAGTGCTCTTCAGGAACCGAAGTTGCCGTCACTCAGGCAACAAATATTTGCCCTTACTCTGGCCATGTCCCACTTCACTTAATTACTGCCTGGCCCTGTAGGAATTTAACTTTATAGTCCTTGACCTAGAGAAAGGATGGTGGGTAATTCTGACCCCGGGAGTTTCAAAGACTGGGAGAATTAGAGAGCACAGAGGTAGCAGAGGAATCAGCAAGGCAAGGGGGTCTCAGAGGCTCCCACTAACGCTGGGAGAACAGCCATAGTTCCGCCTGGCCCCACCCCAGGTTCCTGGCCAGACCTCCCTGCCCAGGTCACGTGACTGTGTCAAATACAGCTTGCCCATTCCGTGCAGGGCCAACCAACCGTGGGTAATTATTTAACATCTCTAAGCCTGACTTTCCTTACCTGTAAAATAGGGATAGCGATAGCTCCTGCTGACTCATAAAATTGTTGTGAAATTAAATGAGACAATGCATGAAAAGGGCCTAGTATAACATTCTGTCTATAACAAATGTTCACAGTATATTGGGCCGTCTGCCACTCTTGCCCTGCCTGCTCTCATGCTCTTTGTGGACAATTAGGACCGGAGATTCCAACAGTCAGACGAGCCCTCATCCTCTTTTATGTATCGATGATGAAACAGAGGTCCAGAGGGGTGAGGTTTCTCTAAATGCCAGTGTGTGAACCTCTACCCTTGGTCCAATGACACAAATCTGCCCAAGCCAACTTAGGCTCAAAGAAGGGACTGGTCACACCAGGAGTGGGGATGGGAGGGAAGGCTTCTTGGAGGCAGTGGGCTTTAAGCAGGGATTAGAAGGAAAAGTGGAAAACACATGAGTAGAAAGAGGGGTTTTCTTATATATCCCCAAATACCCACATTTTGAAACACCGAAACTAAAAGTATTTTTATTGTCTTTGAGCCCCAAACTATAGCCCCCGTCCTGTCCTCACCCAACTACGTAATCCAACAAGTAGCCTCAAAACTAAGGGCCTAGGCTCCCACTCCTGCCCTCCCAACTGGACCTGGAAAAACATAAACACACGCGCACACACACACACACACACACCACACACACACACCACACCACACACACACCACACCACACACACCACACACACACACACACACACACCACACCACACACCACACCACACCACACCACAGAATGCAGCTGCGTGTCTTATCCATACCACACCACACCACACCACACCACACCACACACACACACACACACCACACACACACCACACCACACCACAGCACACACACACCACACACACACCACAGCACACCACAAACACCACACACACACCACACACACACCACAGCACACACACACCACACACAGACCACACACACACACGTGTTTATTTGTTTTCTTCTTTGTGGGGCCCTTACATCACCAGCTCATTGCTCCTCCCAACAGTTACACAATCAGATAGAGGTCCCTGTCAGAAACACATTTCCTCCACGGCAGTGATCTAAGTGATCTGACTTACCAAGGAAATGAAGAAGGCTCTGGCAGGAATTGGCATCTAGAACCAAACTCATCAAACTCCTGTGCTTTCCTTTGTTTTTTCTAATGAGTTTTAATCTGGGCCCCACACGCACCTCGGGGCCTTTCCCAGCTGTCACAGCTTCCTGAAACTCCTGCTCTCCCCACTTCCTGCTGCTAGCTGGCTCCTCACTGGGGCTTTCAGGGCACCCCCAGTCAGCAGGCCCCCTCCACTCCCACCCCAGAGGGCCCTCCTTATCCTCTAGAGTTCTCCTTAGGCTGGTCTCCTCTTGCTCTCCACCACACACACCACCCGACACACCACACCATACACACACCACACCACACCACACATACCACACACACCACACCACAAACACCACACCACACATACCACGAACACGACACACACACACACCACACACACACCACACACACACCATACCACACCACACACACACTCCACACCATACACACCACAAACACCACACACACACACCACACACACACACCACACCATAAACACCACACCGCATACACACACCACACACACCACACTCGCACTATCGCAACTCAATGGATTCTTCCTCCTCTGCAGTCTTTTGCAATATGGCTTCCCTCCCCAGCACTCCCTGGAACAGCTCTGGCCAAAGCCATGGTCAGTTCCCAGCCTCATCTTATCTGAGCTCTCAGCAGCCTTTACCCAAGACCACCTTTCTTCTGAAGCAGCCTGTCCCTGGTCTTCCCTCAGCCACGCTGACCTGGTCCTCACCTCTCTGAGGACTCCTTGGTCTCCTCCTTGACTTCCCTCCCTGACCCTCAAAATGCCGGTATGGGAGGAGGTCCTCACATAAAAGGTCAGTTTCACTCCATCCTCACCCACACTGGGTATTATTTCTATTTTTAAAATCTTTGCTATGGGGCTTCCCTGGTGGCACAGTGGTTGAGAATCTGCCTGCTAATGCAGGGGACACGGGTTCGGGCCCTGGTCTGGGAGGATCCCACATGCCGCGGAGCAACTAGGCCCATGAGCCACAACTACTGAGCCTGCGCGTCTGGAGCCTGTACCCCGCAACAAGAGAGGCTGCGATAGTGAAAGGCCCACGCACCGCGATGAAGAGTGGCCCCTGCTTGCCACAACTAGAGAAAGCCCTCGTGCAGAAACAAAGACCCAACACAGCAAAAATAAATAAATAAAAATTTTTAAAAAATCTTTGCTAATCTAATGGCAAAAATAATGTTTCATTGTTTAAATTTCCATTTCTTTTCTGTCGGCTGATTTTATAGGGCCTTGCAGGCCATGGTAAAGACTTTGGATTTTATCGTAACCCCTAACAGAGGAGTGACAGAACCAGATTTTCCCTTGAAGAGAGGCCCTTCTGGCTGGCGTGAGGAGGCTGAGTCATAGGGAGGCCAAGAATGGAAGCGGGGAGGCCCCGCAGAGGCTCTTGCAGCTGCCTCAGGGGAACAGGATGGACACGGTGCAGGGGCTGAGCACAGACAACCTGCATTCGCTGGCAGCTTTGATACTGTAATGAGGGGAAGGAGGAATCCAGGAGGACCCTTGGGCTCTTGGCCTGAGCACCCGGAGGAGCGACACTACCACCACTCCTATAGCATCCATTCACTAAGTGACAGGCCCTGTCCTAAAGGTTGTGCAAATTTTAACTCATCCAATTTCCTCAACTCTGCAAAGTCGGCCTTATTCTAATCCCTGCTCACAGCTGAGGACACGGAATCCCAGCAGGGAAGTGCTGGAGCCAGGGTTCCAACCCAGGCATTCTGGCTCCAGAATTCACATTCCCAACTGCCACACTCACAGACTCTATTGGGAGGAAAGTTTGAGCCATTTAGGAAATAGAGAAGATTGGCGGTCGGGAAAAGTCTCAGGATGGGAACCGGCAGGGGTGGAGCCCAGGCATCTTCATTCTTCGGCCCCCAGAGGACGCAACCACAGCCAGGCCGTGTATAGTGGCCGTACTGTTGAGGCAACGTGCAAGAGGTGAACGACGGGAGGGGAAAGAGCTGAGCTGGCTTCAGGGGGGGTCTTCAAGGCCAGGAGGGTCTCAGGCCAAGAGAGGGAGCAGCCATGTGCCTGCCTGGTAACTTGGGTTTACACTCACTCCTCACTTAAGGTGCCGCTTCCCTCCCCTCCCCCGACACTCACACACCCACCCCTTGCCTCTTCTAGAGAGATGTACCTTATTATTTCCAAATAAACTTTGTATTTTTTCAATTACAAAAGTATATGTTTATTGTAAGACATTTAGGAAACATTGAAATGTAGAAAAAAGTAAACTCGCTCATAGGTCACCCAGAGAATCACCATGACCATTTTGGTGTTTATTTTAGATAAAAAGACAGACACTACTTTTTGTTAAACTGGCATCATAATGCAAATTCAGTTTTGCATCCTGATTTTTTTCACTTAAGATATAATGTAAAGCATTTTCCCGTGTCATTAGATATGCTTCTAAAACAATAATTTTCATAACTGTATGGCAGCCCTTGTCTAGATGTACCATCACTTAACCAGCCCCCTCATAGTGAACATTTACGTTGTTTCCAGTTTTTTGTCTTTCTGACTAAAACCCCGATGAATGTATTGTACATAAATCTCTGGGTGTGCCTGATCGCCTCCTTGGGATAAATCCTGATAGTGGCATTGCTGGTCTAAAGGCTTAAACCTTTGTAAGGTTTTGATGCATATCACCCAGCCAAGGCCCTTGCCCAAGCACTGTCATCTCCCACATCACTGTTTCCATAGGCTCCTAACTGCCCTTTCTGCTTCCTCTGTTACCCACCCCAACCCACTGTCACAGCAGCTAGAGCCTCTTCATCAAACAGGGTTGTGTCACCCCTGCTGAAAACCCAACAGGGCTCCCCTTGCTCGTCACTCACTCACCCCTTCTCCAGCTGACTCCCCACCATGCTCCCCTCATCCACTGTGTCCTCCCCGGCCTCTTC
The DNA here is from genome assembly GCF_003031525.2 of Neophocaena asiaeorientalis asiaeorientalis. Lineage (NCBI taxonomy): Eukaryota > Metazoa > Chordata > Mammalia > Artiodactyla > Phocoenidae > Neophocaena > Neophocaena asiaeorientalis. Next base: position 1,174,829 of record NW_020175012.1, read on the forward strand.
TCAGTTCATCAAAGATCTCTCCCACCACAGGACCTTTGCACAAGCTGTTTCCTCTGCCAGGATCATTTCCCCTCTTCCTGTGGCTCACTCCTTCCTACCATTCATGACTCAGCTCATAGCCACCTCTTTGGAAAAGACTTCATTGACCTCCCCCACCTCCTGCCTGGCTCAGTTTGTTTTCTTTAAGGCCCTTCACATTTTGTAAATATCTGATTGTATGTTCACTTGTGAATTTTCAGTTTCCACTACTAAATGGTATGCTTTGTGAGGGCAGGAACTTAATTTCATTCACTACCACACACCTGAACAGAAAATAGGTCCTCTATAAATAACATGAAATTGTCTTCCAAAAAAATGGTGCTCACCTGCACTTCCACCAGTCGTGCAACAATGCATGAAAGCGCAGTTTCAACACATCCTCACCAGCACTGGGTATTATGCTTTTAAAAGGAAACAAATCAAATCTTTGCTAATCTGATGGCAAAAGTAATATTTCATTGTTTAAATTTGATTACTAGTGAGGTTAACACTTTTTTATCAGTCTTTTGCGATCAATAATAAAAAGGCCCACTCAAATAAGCAGCTATTCCTGAGGTCTGACCTCCATCCTTCCTGCTGCTGCTAACATTTTACCTTCCTCTTATTGGGCCCCTGTGGGATGGGCAAGAAAGCACATAAGTGCCCTCTCAGTCCTCTCACCTGAAGCCCTCTTCTGCCTCTTCTCTCAGCAGAAAGCAAAGCCCACGGGTCCCTCTCTCCCACACCCCAGCACAGAACAGCGGATTAAACGGTTCAATTCAAGAAGGAAGGCTGTGCTGCTGAGGTGCAATCATCTCCGACTAAAATCTCTTTTTCAGATACATAATGGTCTAATCAATATTAACAGAGAGGCTTATCTGCTTTCCTCATCTCCCATGTCCTTAAGAGTAGATAAAATGCTTGTAAAATAGGATACCATTCAGCACACACTGATTGCTTCCAAAACACATTTTCTCGAGATCTGTCATCAAGTGCAAGTGATTACTGAGCCTCTAGGCCCAGTGCCACCATTGACAAATTTGGAGAAGATTCTTTGATTATTTTGCCCAACGTGATTTAAGGGCTGCAGCTTCTCTCACTTCAAAATTTGTCCTTACCTGTCCGCCAAGGGGATCTTGGAAGGCGGATGAGTTTTAAACAAACGGAGGCTGAGAGACCACAGGGCTTTGGGGGAGGGGATGGGAGGAGCCATGAGTGGATTCCCCACCCCTATGCCATATTATTCCCTATTGGAGTCCAGCTCTGGAGGGAGGTGAAACAGGGAGGGTGAAGCAGGGTGGTCTGGGAGGTCTGCTGTGCCCTGCGCCCAGCATCCCAAGACAGGTTTCACTTCCAGTTTTGTCACTTACTGGCTGTCACCCAGACTCAGAACTTTCTAGCTTGTCTTGAACCTGAGAAGAGTCCAGTGCCTTCCAGACTTTAGTTCTCATCCTCATCTACTTCTCTGGGGTTCTGGACACAGATGCTCCCTTTGGGGATGCCTCAATTTTTGTAATGCTGCTACCCAGCGAGTGGTTCATACAGTGTGCATAAAAGATATCAGAAGAGCAAAATTGAAAATTAGAACCAACTTAAAAATCCACGAGTGACAAAACAAGCTGTACTTTGACAGTTTGTAACGTATGACATATACAACATGTAATCCAGAGCAATGGTTTCAAAAATTGTGGAGGGCTTCCCTGGTGGCTCAGTGGTTGAGAGTCCGCCTGCCGATGCAGGGGACACGGGTTCGTGCCCCGGTCCGGGAAGATCCCACATGCCGCAGAGCGGCTGGGCCCGTGAGCCATGGCCGCTGATCCTGCGTGTCCGGAGCCCGTGCTCTGCAACGGGAGAGGCCACAACAGTGAGAGGCCCGTGTACCGCAAAAAAAAAAAAAAATTGTGGAGATGTCTGTACCAACACAAAAGGACATCCAAGACATGTTGCTGAGTGAAAAAAGCAAGTTGTAGAATGATTCGTACAAGGTGACACTATGGGATAGGGAGAAGAAAACAGAAACTGATACATGCATGTATGTAAATGTTTAGGGAAAAAAGTCCACAAGGATGTAATAAACTGATAGCAATGGTTACTTCCAAGGGGAGGGGGAAATGATTACGATGGGCAGGGAGGGTCAAAGGAGACTTTAGCATCATCTGTAATGTCTTGGAATGTTTTAAGGGGGGAAAGTATTTATGCATTTCTTCTCTAAGTAAAAATTATTAATAAAAATATCTGAGTTAATTGGATTTCCATATGGAAAAAAGTTCGTCTTGACCCCTAGCTCATGTCAGACACAAAAAATCAATCCCAAGTGGATCACAGATCCAACATGTCAAAGGTCTATTAATAAACCTTTTAGAAGAAAACTTAGGAGAATATCTTCAAGAGGTTGAGGTAGGCAATTTTTTTTAAAAACTGGACAGGGCTTCCCTGGTGGCGCAGTGGTTGAGAGTCCGCCTGCCGATGCAGGGGACACGGATTCGTGGCCTGGTCTGGGAAGATCCCACATGCCGCGGAGCGGCTGGGCCCGTGAGCCATGGCCGCTGAGCCTGCGCGTCCGGAGCCTGTGCTCCGCAACGGGAGAGGCCACAACAGTGAGAGGCCCGTGTACCGCAAAAAACAAACAAACAAACAAACAAACAAACAAACAAAAAAAAACTGGACAAAAAGTCATTCACTATAAAGGAGGAGAAAACCTATAAATTAGACTCCATTAAATCAAGACATCTTCAAAGGGAGGGGTTCTGCTCACAGTATAATGCTGACGGTTGGCTGGTAAAAGTGAAGAGAGAGACAGAGGTGGAAAATCATCCTTCTGTAACCATTAAAGTAAAGATTGGTTTAGACAAGAATCTTCAGTGGATGCTAAATCTAGGGGAAATTTTGATGAGAAACAGAATAGTTGCATGTTCTTAAAGTGTATTCCCCTAGGTTGCTCATTAGTTTCAAAGAAAAATATCATAACTATACAGTGGAGAAACCTGACACCACCTTGACCAAATGATCAAAATTAACATCATTAATGAGGAACAGAGGGAAATTGTGTGGCTCCAGATGTGAGACTTGGAGAAGGACACAACGTCATTCATATACTATTCCAGCTGGCAGTGCTGTATTTCCTCTAATCATAAGAAAATAACAGACAAACAAAATGAGGGACATTCTATTTAAAAGGGAAGGGGAGAGGGACTGTATTCTTCCAAATGTCAATGTCATAAAAGACAAAGAAAGGCTATGGAAATGTTCCTGATTAAAGGGGACTAAAGAGACATGATGACAGAACAATACCTAATCCTCGATGAGATTATGTATTTGCTGGGGGGGTGGGGGATGCTATAAAGGGCATCAGTAGATCACCTGAAAAAAAATGGAATACAGATAGTAGAGTAGTATATCAATGTTAAATTGACTGGTTGATAGCCGTAGAGTGGTTATGTAAGGGATTATTCTGAAGAAATGTACACTTATACACTACTGGGGAGTAAAGATCGTCATGTATATAACTTACTCTCACATGGTTCAGAAAAGCATCGTGCATGTGTACATGTGTATGCATGTGTGTATGTCTGGGAGGGGTTGTGGGAAGAGAGTGCAAATGATAAAGCAAATGAGGTAAAATGCTACCAAAAGTTGAATCCAAGTAAAAGCTATACTAGAACTCTTTGTTCTAATCTTGTTCTTGTAACTTTTCTGTAAATTTGAAAAAAAAATTTTTTTAACTTTAAAAACAGAAAGTGAAACTGCAAGTCACAAAATGGAAGAAGTTATTTGCAATATAGATGTCCAAGAAAAAGTTATAACCGGAATATAAAAAGAATCCCTCCAGATAAATTAAAAGTAGGTAAATAGGTAAATCCACTAGAAAAATAGGTAAAAGACTTGAACAAGCACTTCACAAAAGATATTCAGGTGCGGGCTTCCCTGGTGGCGCAGTGGTTGAGAGTCCGCCTGCCAATGCAGGGGACGTGGGTTCGTTCCCCGATCCGGGAAGATCCCACATGCCGCGGAGCAACTGGGCCCGTGAGCCACAACTACTGAGCCTGCGCGTCTGGAGCTTGTGCTCTGCAACAAGAGAGGCCGCGATAGTGATAGGCCCGCGCACCGCGATGAAGAGTGGCCCCCACTCGCTGCAACTGGAGAAAGCCCTTGCACAGAAATGGAGACCAACACAGCCAAAAATAAATTAATAAATTTAAAAAAAAAAAGGCATGTCTGGAGACTTGTTAATTTCAGATTCTAGAATCACTCGTGGTCCCTCTCAAAATTCCAAATCAATGGGTCAGGGTCAGGGTAAGTGGGAAGTGAGCAGGTACTAGAATCTGTCTTTTGAACAAGCTGTCAGGTAACGCCTCTTAGCTCTGGGGCTATACTTGGAGAAACACTGGTAACCCATTTCCATTTTAATAATAGCACGATCCATGTAGACAGAGTGACAGTACGGAGGGGTAAGAATAGTCTATAATAGTTACCTCTTCAAATTGTCCCTTTGCCCCACACACATTCAAGGGTATATAAGATCCCTTCTTTTTCCTTCCATTCTTTTTTCTCCAGCTCTAAGCACCTGGGTGAAGGGTGAGAGTGGTCTTTCTTATGCATAGGATAATCTTAACCTTCATTAGCACCAATAACGTGATCACCCAATCAAACTCCCAGCTTTGCCAACTAAGCGTCTTCTCTAGTCCTTTTCCACCAAACCCCACCACCACCCTATCCCTGAGGAGATGCTACCTAGCTGTGCATACCTCCTTTCCCAGGTCTGAGGAGGGAATCCTCTCAATTTGTAAACCCTTATTCCTGCCACCAGAATGGAAGCCATCAACTTACTTTAGAACCACAGGTAGTGAAAAACTTTGGAGAGGGGCGGAGCAGCGGGAGGGATTCCCCAGCGGCATGAGGAAACTTTGGGGACTGATGGCTATGTTGTAAAGAAGGAAAAAAATTTCTTCTATCCTCCTAGGTTCTGTGGCTGGTGCCTAAGAATTAAACTGACGTAAGACAGATTAACAGAAGAAAACTATACACATTTTAATTAACATTTTTACCTGTACAAAGGAATCTTCAAAAGGAAAATGAAGACCCAAAGGAGTCATTAGTCCCCAAAGCTTATATACCTTCTTAAACAAAGAATGATAAATTGTGGGGATGTGAAGAAAAAAAGGGGGCCTGAGCTGGGGCAGGAAATTACGGGATGGTGACTAGGAAATATATGGGGGAAACTAAGAGAAGATAAGGGTTATTTCAGTAACTTTGTACACATCCATTTTGGAATTGATTCCCAGTCTCTGGTGATAAGTTTTGTCTTCTCTTCTTGGTACATAGAGGGATCCTTTCGCATGGGAAATGTTATGATCTGCTTTCAGGAAGAAAACCAAGGTCAGAGAGCCCTTTCTGTATCTGCTATTTCTCAAGTGTCTTCAACTCAAAATAGTCAATATGCCAAAGCAGCATATTTAGGGGGGGCATGTTCTAAACCCTTTCAATGTTCAGTATCTTAATGGTGGTGATAGTTCAAAATTGTATACATATGTCAGAATTTATCCAGTTAAACATGTTAATAATTGTGCAGTTTACCGTGTGTCAGTTATGCTCAATAAAACTGTAGAAGGAGAAGGAGAAGGAGAAGAAGAAGGAGAGGAGGCAGGAGAAGGAAAAGAAAAAGAAGAAGGGCAAGAAAAAGAAAGAAGAGGAGGAGAAAGAAAGGAATGCAGTAAATTTGCAGGATATAAAATCAATATACAAAAATCTGTGGTGTTTCTATACACAAACAAGAAACTATTCAAAAGAGAAATGAAGAATACAATGCCATTTACAATTCAATCAAAATTTTAAAAAATACTTAGAAGTAAATTTAGCCAATCAGATGAAAGAGCTGTACACTGAAAACTATAAGACAATGATGAAAGAAATTGAAGAAGGCACAAATAAATGGAAATATATTCTATGCTCATGGATTGGAAGAATTGATATTGTTAAAATGTTGCGGCCTCTCCCGTTGCGGAGCACAGGCTCCGGACGCACAGGCTCAGCGGCCATGGCTCACGGGCCCAGCCGCTCCGCGGCATGTGGGATCTTCCAGGACCGGGGTACGAACCCATGTCCCCTACATCGGTAGGCAGACTCTCAACCACTATGCCACCAGAGAAGCCCTCGCAGGAATTTTTAAAAAAACAATCTAAAATTTGTTTGAATCCATGGAAGACCCTGAATAGCCAAAGCTTTCTTGAGAAAGAACAAAGCTGGAGGAATCACACTTACTGATTTCAAACTATAATGCTATAGGAGTCAAAACAGTAGGGTACTGGCATAGAAACAGACACATAGATCAATGAGACATAACAGAGAGCTCACAAATAAACCCATGCATAAATGGTCAAGTAATTTACAACAAAGGAGCCAAGAATATACAATGGGTAAAGGAGAGTCTCTTCAATAACTGGTGTTGGGAAAACTGGACAGCCACGTGCAAAAGAGTGAAACTGGACTCCTATCTCACACCATGCACAAAAATCAACTCAAAATGAATTAAAGACTTAAATTTGGAGCCTGAAACCATAAAACTCATAGAAGAAATCATAGGGGATAAACCCCTTGACGTTTTGACAATGATTTTTTGGACTTGACCCCAAAACCAAAAGCAACAAAAGTGAAAATAAACAAGTGGAAAAAGCAAAAATAAACATCGCACTAAAAAGCTTCTTACAATAAAGGAAACTATCAACAAAACAAAAAGGCAACCAACAGAATGGTAGAAAATATTTGAAAATCATATATCTGATAAGAGATTAATATCCAAAATACATAAAGAACTCATACAACTCAAAAGCAAAAAAATCCAATTAAAAAATGGGCAGAGGAACTGAATAGAGATTCTTCCAAAGAAGACACACAAATGGCCAACAGGTATATGTGAAGGTGCTCAAAATCACTGATTATCGGGGAAATGCAAATCCAAACCACAGTAAGATATCACTTCACAGCTATCATCAAGAAGAGAAGAGGTAACAAAAGTTGTCAAAGATGTGGAGGAAAGGGAACCCTTTTACACCACTGGTGGGAATGTAAACTAGTGGGGTCACTATGGAAAACAATATGGAGAATCCTTTAAAAAATTTTAAATAGAAATGAAAACAGGATATCTAAGAGATATTTGCACTCTCATGTTCAATGCAGTATCACTTACAGTAGCCAAGAGAGGGAAACAACCTAACGGTTCATCATCAGATGAATGGGTAAAGAAGATGTGGTATATATATATATATAT